>NC_092211.1:11883400-11943876 GCF_043381705.1 Parasteatoda tepidariorum
ATTTAATTACTATTAAATTAAATTCAATTTTAAATGCTTGTAAACTGCATTAAATAAGTAAATAAAAACAAAACAGATATATATATATATATATATATAAATCCATGCGTAACATTAATTTTTAGAAAAACAAGAGCGTATTTAATGTTCGTGAGTCTTTTGATTAGTGTTCGACTGAATATGAGTCGAGAGGAGATAGATGAGCGGGGGTATTAAAAATTCATTTATTCGATATATCACTGTCTGGATGTCACCGAAATGCTCTATATCTCTCTTTGCACGCCCCAACTAATTCACGCACGCAGCGAAATCACGTCTCCCCTCTCTCAAATGCTCATCACAAAATTGAATTAAATTGACTGTCATTAGAGCAATTACGGAAGAGAACTGGAGTGAATGCAATGGTGCGCTCAAAAATTTCATAAATTGAGTTATATGCGTTGAATGTCGAGCGTTTTACACTTTCCGTCGCCTTATTATGCAAAATATTGTAGATGCAAAGTTAAGAACTTATTCTTCATAGTTTGCTTTGAGTCTTATTTAAAGAACATTTTTACAGACGAGAAAAGTTCTAATTGCTTTTATTTTTGGTTCTATACTTTGCCTAGTTGTCATTGGAGATAAAAAACAAAAGGAACAAAAATTGATTTCATGTGTGGAGACAAATTTTAATTGGAAACAGCAATTATTCTTTTGAAGAAGTTTGAGGTGAAATAAAACTAAAAATTAAAATGTTCTTTCTCCTTGGGCAGTTAACTTTTAGACAGAAAGAGAAAACAGGTTGAATTTTTCCGTTCAAAAATTGAATAATAACGGTATTTCTTTGATGAAAAATTCGCCATACACTTCTTTTTTTCAGATAAATTATTTTTAATACAAAAAAAATAATAACTTTTTTACTAGATTAGAAACATAGCTATTATAATAACCAGAGTAGTTTTTAATTCAGTTTTTAATAGTCAATAGAAATTTAAAGTGTTTGTGGATTTTTAAATCTTAAAATTTTTAAGCTCTGTTCAAAAACAAACAATATTCTTATAAAAATGCGATTGTGAAATGTTAAATAGACATATATTTTATATTTTTACAAAAAAAGAAATAAAAAGATTTTAAATGCCAGAAAAGCTATTTTTACTTTGATTTATATATTTTTCTATGCTGAATATGCATTGAAAAGTAGTAACAGAACCAACTTTGAGGTCTGATTTTGTAAATAAAAATACATTTTGAAATGCCTGAACTAATTAATTAGCATTATGACTATCCCTTTAAACCATTACGATTGAGCCCCAGGATTACTAGATCCCAAATTATCTAGGATGTTCCATTTAGGGTGTTTTTACACATAATAAATGCCTTAGAGCAACAATGGGCTCTGTTTTGTCATAAAAAAATTCCCAGTTCTTTCAATTTTTAAAACGAATAATAGTTACGTTTTAAAAATATTTTCCTATTTTACTTTTAATTTGTTAAAGATCATGTTCTTAGATTTCCATGAGAGGCCAAGAACCCCTAGGCCGTAGGTGACGAATACGAACTTAAAAGTAAGTTACTTGATCAAAACGGGCAGTTAGAAGCAAGGTGGGAGATCCTTAATTGGCTATTTATCGAAAGACAACAGAGCCAGAAATAAAGCCAACCTCCCATAATCAATATTAAATTTAAAAATAATTTGACGAAATTGAATCGCCAAAAAGACATTTAAATTAGTATAACCATGTAACTGAAAAAATTTTTTTGGTAAGAAATAAAGACTTATAAATAGATTTTGTTTTCGATTTAGTCGTGACGAGGAATTAATGAATTTTACATTTTGTATTGAAATAAATAAAAAGTTAGCCTCTACATTTTATTGTTAAGAAAAAAAAATATTTATTTTTGCTTTTTATAAAATGTACTAAAAATTTAATTTCATTAAAATTTTATAAAGAATGATTAACATTTTTAGAAAAAAGAAATTTTAAAAAGTTAGGAAATATGAAATGCCT
Source organism: Parasteatoda tepidariorum (assembly GCF_043381705.1). Lineage (NCBI taxonomy): Eukaryota > Metazoa > Arthropoda > Arachnida > Araneae > Theridiidae > Parasteatoda > Parasteatoda tepidariorum. Next base: position 11,885,389 of record NC_092211.1, read on the forward strand.
ATTGTGACATCAATGCAATATAATCGACATATGTATCAGTTCAACAATGAATCAGTAAGTAGCCATCCACCTCATCATTCAGATCTCAGGGGTCTGTCCAGACATTTTGTGAAAGGTTCTGTTTTTGTTAAATTGTGAAAAAACTACTCATAATTTGTGAACATAAAGCAAGCGTTAAGTCTCATTCTTGCAAGCAGGGTCCTGCCTTTGTGAATTTGTGCAAATTGGGTACTGTTATTGCAAATATTACTAAAAACCTTTTCAAGAAGTTTTTAAATTGTAAATAGATACAAGATTCTGCTCAACAACTGCTGCTACTGAATTAGAGATACAACATACAAAAATTTGGTATTTAATCTATACTGCTCAACACAGAATATTCACTTCGGACTAATATTGGAAACAAAATCACTCACATTGTTAATAATTCCAATTGACATATTTTAAATAACACATGTATCAATTCTAATGCGTTACGCGTTAAGTAAACTTAAGGAATTCTTAAATTTATAATATTTTATTTAAGAAATTTCCCAAATTTTTTTTTTGTTTACATAATATTCTATTAATTAATTTTATGAATAAATATAAATCGATGAATTATTTATTGAAAAAAAATATATGATTTAATATTATTAAGAATGCGCACACGATGTTTGTAAAAGTAGAAATATTTTCTTAGAATACTAAATTTCGAATTTAAACTTAGGGAAACTTAGTTTGTCTCGAACCGTCTTTCTCTCACCCCCTCCCCCGGAAAGGGCTTATTCGATTAAAAAAACAATAATGAAGATAAACAAATTTGTGAAAGATCCGATTAAAAGAAATTATTTTATGAAGGGTCCATTTTTATGAAAAGATATTTTCTGAAGGGTCCGTTTTTATGTAAAGATACTTTGTGAAGGGTCCGTTTTTATAAAAAGATATTTTGTGAAGGGTTCGTTTTTATGAAAAGATATTTTGTGAAGGGTCCGCTTTTATAAAAAGATATTTTGTGAAGGGTCCGTTAACGGACCCNACTACATTTCGAATTTAAACTTAGGGAAACTTAGTTTGTCTCGAACCGTCTTTCTCCCCCCCCCCGCAGGGAAGGGTTTATTCGATTAACAAAACAATAATGATACAAAACTTTGTGAAGGGTCCGATTAAAAGATAAATTATTTTATGAAGGGTCCGTTTTTATGAAAAGATATTTTGTGAAGGGTTCGTTTTTATGAAAAGATATTATGTGAAGGGTCCGTTAACAGACCCAAATTTCGTCTAAACAGACCCCTGGAAACCTTTTTTAATAATTTCATTTTTTAAGATTCACATTTTTAATAAACTATTAAACTATAAGGTTTACACGTTTTTTTTATATAAAAATTATGAGTACGCGGAAATTAAAATTTAAAATTGATCTCCGTATTTATTTATCTTTTATATTTTCGTAAGTTTCATTAATAACATGCATAAAATATGTTCATGCATTGTAACATTATTAACTTAAAATAAAATGTGATTTTTGATTCAGTTTATAGTTTTACATTGTTTACTGTTAAACAACTGTTTGTGAATAAATTTTATAAGAGAAACAATAGAATGAATACCTTTCAAAATAGAATTATTCGTAAACAAATAAAAAAAGAAAAGTGACAGTTTAAATATGACTCCGGCAGCTTGAATTGTTCCACTTTAATATCCATTTTATAGAGTTTCCCCCCTTTTTCAAATCCTACACCCCAGGTATTATCAATAAGACATTTTAAGCTGCCACCACCTAAGTTATTCGATTCCGTTTAAACTTGTTTTTTATTATACTTTGAAAGAAATGCGATACATTTTAAATCAAAAGACGCAACATTTTTTTCCTCCCCTCTTCGGAATCTCTAGCTTTTATCCAGAGATTTCCATGAATTTATACTATTTAGAAGGTTTTCTGAGGCAAAATTGAGGAAATATTTACTCTTATTTTTTCATATTTGAAAAAAAAATTGAGTGCTTAAAATTCCTGAGTGATTAATTAGACCGTTATCCTGATAAATGAATAATTTCTTTATAATTAAAATATTCCTTATCGTTTAAAAAATAAAACGTAAAAAAAGTCTGTAACTACAAATAAAAATCTAATGGTGGTTTGACAGTGTTGTACAGTTTTAAATCACACGGTAGCATTCCCTTACTTCAATATTTTTTTGGTTGTCATCAGCATAAACTTAAAAAAAGTCATAAATTCATTGCTTTCGTGTAATATATTTTTACTAGTTGTCTGCGCCTCCCGCTCGCCAACCCCCGAAAATTGCTACGCAATCTTATATGGTTTGCTTCGCTCGCTACTAACTTAGGTACATTGCAAATGCACAAAATTCTAAGAATTCAAAACAATCATTCAAATCCTTATAACAACTTTTTTTTAAAAAAAAAAATAACATCTTTTTAGTAAATACTAAGTCATTAAAATAAATTTGAATTCAAATAAATGACATGTAATTCGTTAAACCTATTAAAAATGTGCTACAGTATAAAATCGAAAGATAAAATTTCTAAAACTGATATCTCTTTAAAAAGGTTAAAATTTTGGCTATAATTAAGTCTATTAAAAATTGAAATAAGTGAATTGTAATGGAAAAACCTGCAGAAACAAATAAATTCTAGTAAAACAAATTAATTCGTGATATAAATCAAAAATCGTCAAATAANTCTCAAATTTAAAGGTATTTACATGCTATATTAGTTTTTCTTATTTCGCACGAAGAAAAAATTCTGGTAAAATTATCGCACTGTTTGGTAATGAAATTTTCGGTTAAAAGAGAACATGATTCTGGTAATAAAACCATAAGTATACGGTACTTAAACCTTTCATTTGGTAATTAATCCATTTATAAGGTAACGGTTTATTAAAAATTCTGGTTTTCGAAGCTATAATTCTTATTTCTACTTATTACCATTAATTCTTATTACCACATATATTATAATACTTATTAACACTCATTACCACTTATTACCGTTTATTATCAGTTAAAAATACAAAATAGCAAAGTAAGTTTAACCGAATAAGTGGTTTTTACGCCATGCGCAAAGGTATCAAGATATAATTACCAAATGCTACCCTATTTACAAAATTTTATCATACCTTATGAAATGATATTTTATTGTTTAATTTATCAAGATCATTACAAAAGCATTTCGGTAAAAATTAAAGAGCATTTTGGTGTTCTTATAAAGTCAGAAATAAAATAAATTTTACCATATTCTGGTAGTTTTCATCATATATTTTGACTGTGCTCCATGCGGTTTTTTTCCGTTAGCGGGAAATTGCCAAATAATGCGGAATTTCGCCAAATTTCTTACAACCATAAGGGGAATATACGTACTCTATACTCTTTGAATTCATTCGAAACAAAGCACATTGGCATGTATTCCAGATAAACCAATTATTATAAGCATTATTTTTGGGTAAAACTGTTTTGTTTACAATTGATTAATATCGTTTTAAAGTTGAACTTGTTTTGCTTACTATTAATAAATATTTGTTTATAGTTGAACGTTTTCGACTTTTAATTCGTTGACTGTTTTGTCATTCGCTTTACTTGGCGACTTGGCTCGCGTTTGGTTCACAATTGTCGACATTTGCGCCCGGCCCCAACGGAAGACTATCCAATTCATACATTTTTGATTTTGATTGTTTTCTTAATTAAAAATTTAATTTAAAAAGTTGTTTTTTTGTTAAAACATAATTCTAAGATTTTTCCTCATTACTTACATTTCAAGATGGTTTAATATGGACTCATATGAATTTATTTAAATAACTTTCTAAACTTACGTTTTACAAACATTTACTTTTCGGTGCGAATTACATTATTATAAATTACAAAACGATTTTAAATTGTGGAAAAAAGAGATTGATTAAGAACTTAATGATCAACTTCGTGTACAATGTGATACATGCACAAATTGTATTTAATACCTCAACCTGTTTCGTAAGCAAAAATATTAATGTATGGTTATGAAATTGCCAAATGTTTTATAACAATAAAACCTTTAAATTTAAATATTATTTTAAAAACTAATTAATTATTTATGTTTACTAATAGACCTTTATTGAATCACAGGGAAATGTTTTGGATGTAAGCAAACGGAATTTTTTTTAGTATGTGGCGTAACTACCACTGCGATTATTAAACATTAATTCAATAGTATATAAGACACGCTAACTTGTTTCTTTAGCTAGATGAAGGTTGACATAGTCTACAACTCTTTTCCCTACATTGGTGACCCGGACGTGATACGAACTCGCTTACATCAAAAAGTAACGCCCACTTCGTTGGATGGTCCACATTGAACAGTTGACTTGTTATTTGTGTCCTCGTGCCCTCCTCGCGCTGCCTCTCAGTCTCATTAAATAACAACGTGATCCTGCACTCACTCGACTTCTAATAGCAACACAAAAGAGAACACACACACACAATCGTGAACTTAATACAGCTCTCAAGGCAAACGGTGAACTCAACACGGCTGTTACCACAAAGCCCCACATCCGGTGAACTTAATACAGCTATCCCGGTCTTTCTCAAATACGGCAACTAGCGGTTATGAGTTCATCGAATTCTATCCCTGATAAAATTCTGGTGGGGGAGTATTGCGGCGTAACTACCACTACGGTTATTAAACATCAATTCACTAGTATATAAGACATGCTAACTTGATTCTATCTTGAGGTATCTTTAGGTAGATGAAGTTTAACATAGTCCACAATTCCTCTTCCCACAAGTACATAGATTTTGAGTGAATATTTTAAACCGAGAAAAAAACTGTTTTATGATAAAACAGTGTGCGTAACCAAATTGTTCAACAAAAAATAAGCACTTTTTAAGCACTCAAAAAATATTTTTAAGCTCTTTAAAAAAATATCATAATAAGCATATATGGCAACGTTACTTTTAAAAAGTAACGAGTAAAAGTACAAGTATTTTTAAAAAAAGTAACGANTATCTTTAGGTAGATGAAGGTTGACATAGTCCACAATTCCTCTTCCCACAAGTACATAGATTTTGAGTGAATATTTTAAACCGAGAAAAAAACTGTTTTATGATAAAAGAGTGTGCGTAGCCAAATTTTTCAACAAAAAATAAGCACTTTTTAAGCACTCAAAAAATATTTTTAAGCTCTTTAAAAAAATATCATAATAAGGCAGGGTTGGAAAGTTTTTAACAATTGACGGTTTCATCTNTTTAGAAAAAAGTAACGATTTCATTCGATATTTCCGTTACAAATACTTGTACTTTTTCCCTATAAAAGTAACGAAAGTACAAGTAACGAAAGTAAAAGTACTGCCATATATGATAATAAGGCAGAGTTGGAAAGTTTTTTAACAATTGACGGCTTTATCTTGTTTTAACCGTCAAAAACTTTTGGCATTGTTTTTGACAACTGTCAAAAGTCATGAAGTTTTGAATCATGTAAAACGAATGGCGTTTTCATACGCTACGGGCTGACAATACGCCGAAATAGATTGGGGTTGAATTAATTGTGAAAGCGTTGAATAGCACAATGTGAACTGCGTCTTTTTGCATAATTCGAAAAGAAAATCAACATAGTAAAGGAAAAATCTCATTTTGAAAAAGGGAAAATTAAACAATTTTTTAAAATACTCAATGAAAAAAGCACCTATAAGGGCTTTTAAAAAACGAAAATAAGCACCTTTACGCACTTTTTAAAAACGCTATGCAGCCGGTAAAAAACAACAGTTTTTGCATCAGTGTCAGAGAGTGGTGGCCTTGTAAGTATATGAGAAGTAAAATAAATTTTTAAGATCAAAAAAATATTCATAACTTGCTAGGTAACCTTACTTGTCATGTTTTGTTACATATATGCATGTTTGAAAACTCATATCTCACTTAGGAGTAAAAAATTTAAAAAATGTATAGGCTATCAGGGGTCTGTCCAGACATTTTGTGAAAGGTCCTGCTTTTGTAAAATTGTGAAAAAACTACTCATAATTTGTGAATATAAAATGGAAGTGACTTAATAAGCGTTAAGTCACTTCCATTCAACCAGGGTCCTGCTTTTGTGAATTTTCGCAAATAGTGTCCTGTTATTGCAAAAATTGCTAAAAATCTTTTCAAAAAGTTTTTAAATTGTAACTGGATACAAGATTCTACTCAATAATTGCTGCTACTAAATTAGAGATGCAACATACAAATGTTTGGTATTTAGCCTATACTGCTCAACACAGAATATTCATTTCGGACGAACAATGGAAACAAAAATCACTCCGTTTTTAATAATTTCAATTGACATATTTAAAATATTACTCCTTAATTATGTGTCACTTTTAATGCGTTACGCATTAAGTAAATTAAAACAATTCTTAAGTTTATAATATTTTAATTTAAAAAATTGCCAGAAATTGATTTTTATTTACATAATATTCTATTAATTAATTTCATGAATAAATATAAACTGATCAATTATTTATTTACAAAAAAAATTATCATTTAATATCAATAAGAATGTGCATACGATGTTTGTAAATATAGAAATATTTTCTTAGAATACTACATTCGGAATTTAAACTTAGGGAAACTTAGAAAGCCTAGTACGTTTCGAACCGTCTCCCCCCCCCCGGAATGGTTTATTCGATTAGCAAAACAATAATGAAGATAAAAAAATTTTTTGAAGGGTTCGTTTTTATGAAAAGATATTTTGTGAATGGTCCGTTAACGAACCCAAATTTCTTCCAAACTGACTCCTGTTAATTAATGGGAAAAGGAAAAAATTTATAGGTTTATATTTATTAATGGGGAAAAAATAAAAAATTTCGACATTTTAAAAGGAAGAAAACGGTGGAAAAAAATTATTTTTCTTCTAAAATTTTTTTAAATGCATTATAAAGTGTAATAAATTGATACAGAATTTATTTTCTAGCGAGTATATTAATCAAAACTTACTTTACAAAGAAGAGTACAAGATTCTTTTCATGCAGAGAACTTTAAATTGAAGAAACTCACCTAGAAATGAAGAATGTCGTTTAAATATGCGTCAAATATAAATAAATGTACTTATTAATATAAAAAGCATACGAATATATACATACAACAGTATTTATACACTCAAAAATTAATACAAAAATATGTTATTTAAAAGTTATAAATTTTATTCATTCCGCAATTAGAGAATGAATGATATAATTTATGAAAAATATTTAGCGATCCCCAATAAATCTGGCAAATTTTGTGCAAAGGAAAGACGGGATTATTTTTTAAGCTAAATATTATCACACTTCTGAACCAAATTAGATTTTCTTTAAATATTTTTTAAATACCATAAGAATCAGACCCCTGCTCATTTAATTACCATTTTTTTTTCATACACGTCAAAATTTACCACAAAACCTTTACCTTGGCCCCAGTTGGTCTCGAAATTGGTTTAATATATGTCCTATACCAGGGATGGCGAACCAATGGCACGCGTGCCATTTATGGCACCCGGCACAATATTTCGGGCACGCCACCGATCACATTTGTTATTACACAAATGGTATTACACAATAAAGCATATGTAACAATTAAATTAAAATTCACAAAAAACACACAAAATAATAACCATTTATTAATAAAAATTAACAATTAATGCTGAAAAAACAATTAATAACCATAAAAAATAAGCTAACAATAAATAACTAGCAAAAAAATTATCAGTCCTGCTTAAACTAACATCTTACAACCTAACATAAGTTATTTGTCATCTAATCTGCAACAACAGAAGTCACTCTGATGTTACTTTAAGTTGAATTACGCGTATAACTGAGACAGTGCAAATTTTTTTTTCTCAATGTAAATAAAGAGTTTTGAGTTGATAGTATTTAGTATTAATATTTTCCCAATAATCACGAAGTCAAAATTATTTGACGGCACGTCTAAGACCTTATCAAACAATTTTTCAGAAAAAATGGCACGTTGGTGTATAAAGGTTCGCCACCCCTGTCCTATACAGTCCCTAAGCACTATAAGAGACTATGCAAAATCTCAATTATCAGGTGCTTTATTGTTCTTACGCGGCTGAAACCGGTTTGTACTTGTGTACGTTCGTGTATCAATGGTTAACCCATTATATAATATATATATATTATATAATATAACGACGATATATAATAAAAATTCAACGATTGCATAAAATAGACGATACATTATATAAATGTAGAATATTTATTACATCAGATATTATATTATTATAATAATTACGCTCAATTATTCTATGCACTGGTGTGTTTTAATAATGACATGTTTTGTACGAGTTCATAGGCAATACTTTAGTATCTAAACATACATATAATGGGTTTTTATTCAGATTTTTAATATACTTTCTATTTGTATTTATTTTTAGCCTATTGCATTACAATGTTAACCAATTGATACACGAACGTAAACAAGTGCAAACCGGTTTCAGTTGCGTAAAAACAATAAAACTGCATAGTATCACCAGGTAATAAAGATTTTGCATAGAACCATATAGCGCGTCTAATAATTTGAATAGGGACTGTAAGAACATGCACCGAGGGAGCAATATTTGGATGTCTTGTTTTTTTAATATTGGACAGTAGCAAATCTGTATACCAAGAAATAATTTTGGTTTGAAGAAGAAATTTATGAATTTACAATTAATTGGCAGAAGATGTTGATTCATGTATTTTCAGTTGCCCATATATTATTTCAGTGTGAAACGGGCAAGCAATTATAGACTAATATATAAGCAATAAAAATAAAACTGATGCAGCGCCGCCAAGGTCTATAGGACACCTCCGATCGTTCATCAAGAAATCAAAAATACAAAAGTCATATGTACGTTGGCACAGTTTTTGCCAAGTAAAGTTAAGGAATCCATGTATTGGCATTTAATTGATTAAATTTAACGCCAAGGCTCTTTTTCTTAACCTTGCGCATTCAAATGTGTTGGCGGAAAAAGAAACGTGAGAAAAAAATAATGAATTTTAATGAATCCAAAACATCATCAACCTCATAACAGATTTCGAATTATATGCTAATATGTTAGGCAGATGCAGAGGGAATCTCTGAAAATAGATTTTATTCTGAACTCAATTCAAGGTTTTGGTGAAAAAAAAAAAAGAATTAATATTATTGATGATCGTTTTGTTGCTATTTTTGATTGAAATCTACACGAGCACGTGCTAATAAAAAAAATTGGAGAAATAAATTTTCTACAATCAAAGAAACATAGTGAATATTTATAGTCAAATAACTAAAAAACATTGTGTAAAAAAATTTAAATTTGCAATAAATTACAAACAAACTGGAATTAGAAACTAAATTCATGTTAATTTCACAAATAAAAATGGCTCTTTCAGCGCGTTAAATTTTAACTCTTTATTTAAATTTTAGCTGGCTGCAGGTTAACCAAACATAAGATTTTCCCCTGCAAATTTAAGAGTTTATAATTCTTGAATTAACTCTCGAATCTTATTTTTTAAATTCCATCTTACTTCCTGTACTTCTTCCTACATTCCTTCGCAATTTTTTTTTTTGTTGAAGTTTCTAAATTTTGTTGATTTTGTGTGACAAAGTATGGAACGTTAAGTAATAAAAGTAAGAAAAAATTCGCAAAAAAGTACTTAATATTCCAATGACAAGGTGAAAAACTGGAATTTTGAGAGCAAAAAAAACATAAACAGATAATGACAATTTCAGCATACCCAATTTTAACTCTGTAGTTGCATTCCCGCGCCCTGTAGAGAAGCTCGTATGGTATTTTCCCCAACCAGATTAACAATTAATAATTCTCCAGTTAACTATAGAATGTTATTTTTTTCATTCCATTGTACTTCCTATGCATTTTTTACACATTTTTGTTAGCAGCAAAAAAAAAAATACATTAAGTTGATCACCCTAAACAAAGGTAGACAGCCCTAATGCTAATGATTTTTTTTTAACATTGAGAGAAATAAATAAATTATCAACTTTTCTAAAGAACGACTTATCATTTTGAAAAGTTGAATCTCCTAACGTAACGTCTGAGGAAATGAAAGAGGGGTGTGAATGGGGATCTATAACGCGTAATGCATCAATTATATGTGATGTTGACAAAATTCAAATACTTTACTTTGCCATATAAAATTATTGATAATATTTATGAATTGATATGCCAACATTTGTACTTACTGAAATTTGGAATGCCCTATTAAGAAACGTTAGGGTCTTAAAGTATTATAAGAGATCGGTTTTGAAAGTATCAAAATAACACCCTAATTTTATTAAAGAAATTGATCTTTATGTATATGTTACCGGCAAAGTATGAAATCCGGCATTATCTATGAAATAAACGTCCTGATGAGGTTATTATGTAAATGACGTGCATGTTACTGTGAATGACCCAAATCGGCGGTTGTTGACTTTCATCGGTGAATGATGACAATCACATAGTCGCTTTGGTGAATGTCCGAAATATTTATCACATCCGATTTAATATTAACTTATTCGTGGATATAATTACATTTATTCGATATTTTAATACTTACTGACGATAGATTAGAAGAAACATCAATGTTAGGAGTATCGGGCAAATATATACCGGGAAATGGCACTTGACCTTAAAAAAATATCAGTGTAGGGTATACCGGGCAATGGCACTTGACCTTAAAAAAACATTTCCCGGTATACGCTACACTGATGTTTTTTTAAGGTCGAGGGCCACTGCCCGGTATAAATTTGCCCGATTCTGCAAACACTGATGTTTCTTCTAATCTATCGTCAGTAAGTATTAAAATATCGAATAAATGTAATTATATCCACGAATAAATTAATATCAAAACGGATGTGATAAATATTTCGGACATTCACCAAAGTGACGATGTGATTGTCAACATTCACCGGTGAAAGTCAACGACCAACGATTTCGATCATACTCTTAAACTCTGAAAAAGCATTTTAAATAATTAATTAATGTGTTTTTGTGAAATTAAAAAACTAAACGTCACGTAAAAAAAGAAACTGGTATTTTTTGAATAAAATTTAAAACGCTGTTCCTCTAAAATATCTATTAAAAATAAATCTTAATATAATCAAAATTAATATCTTCCAGATATTTCATTTCTAACATGGACTTTAGATTCTTCTGTAATACCAGAAATAATAAATAAGAAAAATATTTTAAAAAATAATGTTCATTACGTTTTATGGATGTAATATGCTTATAATTCATTTGGCAATTAATAAAAGAAATAAAGAAAAATGTTCTATCTGTAATGAAAGGAATAGGAGTACAATCAGTATTTTCAGGTTATTTTTTGTTTGGTTCCTCCTCCTTGAAAAATGTTTCGTTACTCAAAATGGAATTAACTTAAATATTTATAAAAGCTTCTTTATTCATGAAGCGAAGAACGACTGAAATCATTTTTGATTAAAAATTATTTTTATCATGGTACTTAGAACAAGTAAAGTGCTCTCAATATTTTATTTATAGAACACAAATTATCGTAAAGAACTTTTTTACGGCCAACCTCTTTTCGTAGAAATATTTCCCACGACATTTTACAAGCAATAAAAAACCATCTTTGCGTGAAAACATTTTTAGAAAGTAATTCACTCTTTTGGTGATTTATAACTTAATATTTTTTTCAACCCTGAGTCTTCTTTATTAATTGAAAAACAAACCACTTTTTCGTTAGAAGTCTTTAACGCCAAAAACGCCCTCTATAGGATATTAGTGGCGTTATTATTGCATTCTTTTTCTTTTTTTCTGCAGCGTTCTTTCCTTCTTTCACATATTTAATGCCAAAAATGGCCTCTTCCTGGGGAATAAATAGCCACTCGTTCAATTTAAAATGCTTAACTTTTAAATTTTTTTCCGTTATTCACAGAATCACGCGAGACGAGATTTTACGTGACTGGAAAACAAAATGGCGTGCAGATTTTAAAGGGTTGAAGGTGGTAAATAGTTACGCAACTAGTCTCGTTAGCGTAGAATTATTTTTTGAAGGGAAAAAATTAATATTTGATACACATTTAGGTAAAAAAAAAAAGAAAAGATTTTCATTATCCAAAGTCTTTATTTGTAGAGAAACTCTTGAATAGAAATGTATATGGATGCATCAAAACTGATTTTACACTGAAAACTGATATTAATTATAATTGAGATAAAAAGGCAACAAACTTGGGATTTCGACAACTGTGTTTTACTATTGGTGCCTACAACTATTACATTCAAGTTAAAGATGCGTTTTTGTGAATTCGTGAATTACATTTCTAATGTAAGTTATGAAAATGCAAATAAATGCTTGTATGAGCTTTATTAGTAGTTAATTTTTTAAGTAAAAAAAACAAAATTTCCAACACATTTTTTATTGTATAATCTTAAAAGTGTACACTAATTTTAGGCTAGAAAATTACTTAATTGAAAAGATATTAAGTTTTAAAATAAAATAAACAATTTCAGCGACGTAATTGTGGAAAATATTAGAACTCATGAATTAATAAACCATATTTATTAATAATTTTGTTATATTCTTATAAAATATACAAAAAAACAAAATAAATAATATTTGTGCTTCTTTACTACAAAAACTATTGTGTTCTATGAACTTGATGTTGAATAGCCTAAAAAAAATGTGAGTAAGAATACTTTTAAGGAATGATATAAAATTTATAGGGTGTCTGAAAGTTCTAAGTACTTAAAGTGAAAAAATGTCGGACAAAATTCACACACATTCACGCCATATACTAAATATTTTTTTTTTGCTTTTAAAAAAAACCACGTTTGCAGATTATTTACAATCGATAGGATACAAGTTGGAGTGAGTTTGTTGCTGTTCTCAATTTAGCTACAAAAACAGAAGTTTGCCTTTAAAATATGCGGGCATTTAGTTTTATGAAACAGTCCATAAATTTTATTTTCTGAACGTCGTTGAACAGCCTGATCAATTTCGGGTTCACAACTACTAATGTTCAACTCCGTAGCCTCGCAATTGTGAACCCAATCCAGAAGATAAGGGTACAAGTACTGGAAGAGATTTGCCTTCGAGGAGGACTTATTGATTGAACGTATTCACATTTGCATTACATGGACAGAAAAGCAGTGAAAACCTTTCACGGTTAGTCTGATGGCAAGGGGACTTCAACCCATGATCCATCTACCACGGAGCATATTTTACGCCAGCACTGTAACCGGTGCAAAACGTGCGCGGAATTCCTATAGACCTGCCATTGCTGAGATTCGAACTCGATTCACCTCATTGGAAGGCGAACACTCTACCCCTTGAGCCATTGTGCTTTCCAGTACATAAATTGTAATGAATTTCACTTTAAATGATACTTTGTCATTAATGAAAGGAGAGTTACGGAATTGCTTTGTATTTAGTACTTTATTCATGTCACACTACAGCTGCACATAGGAAATCAGCAATGGTCTTGAAAACATCCCGGTTAAAGGTTCCAATGCGTGCCATCACAATTTTGATCCTATGCAGAGGGGATGGCTCCTCGCTTTGTTAGTCCGATGATCTGTGAGCGAAGTCGAGCAGTTTACGTCAGAACAGTTTAGTGAGACTTAATACATCACACCCACGGTACCTTCGCACGATGGTTAAAGTGATCATCCATCAGCTAACTAATCTCAAGCAGTGGTGCTTGACTTCGTTATTTTACTGGGAATCGCGTCTTATGGTCAGTCTACAGTGGGACGTTACAGAATTGATAGCTAATAGACACTAGCATTGGTATTTAAAAACCTCAGTTTAAGAAATTTTGCACATGCTTTGTAGAATGGCTTAAAATAGTTTTTAATGTCTCCTATAGTTATCCTATCTGTGCATGGTTATTGTTTCAAGAAGCGTACTTCATTTTTACCGTCATCTGTATTGAGTTATTATGAATTAAATTTTTTTTAATTGATGGTCTGCTACTTCAGAGTTGAACTCAGGGAAGAAATAGTAAAATCGAATGTCGGAATAGAAGCTTAACTTTAAGCAGCTTCTTTAAAAGAAAAACTGAACTTCATTTCTGTTATATAAAAGAGAAGAAAAAAAAACTATCACAGTAAAAGCATTGCCTTGAGTTATTTTTTCTACACCTCGTTATTGGTAGGGCACTGGGCTCATGTTCAAGAGTTCGTGGGTTCGATCTCAGCAGGCTAAAGACTATACGTGTAGTAAATGGTCACGGATGTACGTTAAATTTATAGAGTCCCAAAGTCCTCCATGTTCCCATAAAAAATCAATACCTCTGGGGGTACTGATCCAGGAGTTTCCTTGTCTTCTGGATTGGTTCAAAATTACAAGGCTACGGAGTTGAATATTGGTAGTCTTAAACCCAAAAATTGGGTCGGCTGTTCAACGATGAATATATAAAAATACACCTCAGGAAGATAAGTATATGTTTGAGGTGTGAATAATGTCACATCAGATTTCAACTAAACGTATTGCTGATGTATAGATGAGGTTGATTGTATGATGTGTAAATAGGTTGAAATAAAGATTTATTGATGAGGCTATTTTTGGTTCGAAATCTAACCACACTTTCTACCTACGTGAATTCTTTTAAGTGAATTTTTTTTACTCCCGACAACATCAAAACAACCTCACAAGCACCTTATTTTTAAAAGGGTTATTAACTCGGGAGAAAAAAAGAGTATTTGAATAGATAATAGTAATAGACAGAGAGTATTAAAAGAGTGGGAGAATTTGAATAGTTTTAGTTGGGTTCATGCAATTTCGCAGGATGCAGTTTTGTACATTTCATGCCAGTTGTAGAAATTGACAGAAAATCTTAAAGAATATCATAAGGTTTAGTATGTGGATTCTTCCTTCGAAACCTTTCACATTTTTTTAATCGGAACTAAACGTTAGTCACTTACCATACATATGTAAACATAATTTAGTGAAACAAATCAGCTTAAATATCTAAAATTTTAACTAAAGTCTTTGAAAATTGTAAGTTAGGAGCGAACAAAGAATGATAGGCTTAAGTTGATGGATCTAGAAAAATAAATCTTATCTTTGCGAAAATATGCTTATATTTTAGAATAAAGTAAAAACCTCGATGATTGTTATAGATTGATTTAAACTTACAGTGATCAAAAACATTATTTTCCCATTTTAATTGCTTTAATCTTCCAAAATCATATGTTTATTTCTTTAAGAAGTGTGAAAGCACAGACAGAGAGAATATGAAATTAATCTGATTTTATGACTGGAGTTCAATATATGCGACATGTTTTATATAACACACCGGCAATCTAGTTGATTTATATAGCATTGATAAATTTTTATACTAATGGATAATAATATCACTCTACACTGTTAGAATTTTCATTCTAAAATTATATTAAAATAAGCAGCAGCAATCTGTCCATCCGATTAACCGTAAAGTTTACGGTAAAGAATATTTTTTACCTTCACGATTTTGAAACCGTTTGCAACTAGTATGGTCATAAAACCATGAATATAAAATTATACGGTTTTTCAACCATTTACAAATAGCAGGGTTTTAAAATTGTAAAACAGAAATTTAACTGAACATAGGAGCTAGACTTTTCACTAGGTAGTGCAAAGGAGAGCGCAGGACATTGGAAAACTCTTCATGTGTTGAAGGGAATAGGGGAAATAGTGTGGTGTCAACATTGAGACTCGAAACCCAACTCTAGCAATCATGGGACTGGCACATTAACCTTATCGGCTATAATATGTAAGCAGTTGAAATGAACTATGTGGTGAACTAAGTTGATGCGATGTAATTCTGGCTCTTAAACCGTATTAGGTGAAAGCAGTAAAAAGTTGTGGCTTTTACTACATTTAACACGGATTAATGAAATAAATATCAATAATCTAAACTCAGTGTAAATTGTTAGGTATGGAGTGATATTTCTTTTCTTTTTTTTTTAATTCAAGACTGGGAATTTTTAGATTCCAATTACCCTTTCATAAGTGGTATTTATTTTATCTTTTTCAAGGCTACAGTAGACTCTTAATAAGTTTTTCTTAAAAAACTGTAACTTGTAGGGATTGTTTATATTTTGAGAGAGAACATAAAAAAAAATAAAATAATTTGATGCATAATTTATGCTATAACCTGAAAAATGTACATTTTTTCATAAAAAATGTCGATTTATTTTGAAGTTTAAATGAGCTTCTTGCGCCAAATTTTTCCTTAAATTTAAAGATTATTCGTTAATTTCAACTCTATTTACATTTCTCTTCAAATTGTAGGGAAACATTTTTCTACTAATTTCCATACATAGTAAAAAGAGCAAATTTCGGGGGGGGGGAAACATGAAAATCATCCTTTTATGAACGTTTTGGAACATTGAAATGACTATTAAATATGTTGTGGTATCTTATTTTGAAATTTTTTCTCTACAAGCTTTTTTTATTGATCTAGAGAATGTGTCAAGAAAGTTGAATGGAATGGTCATTAATAAATTTTGTTCAGAGGATTTGAGAAATTTTTGTTGAGAAACACTACTTTAAACGCTCGCAATAACAAAGGTTTCCTAACAAAAAAAGCAAAATGACATTGATATCGCCAAATGTTTTACAAATCCTTATGATTTCAGTAATTAAAGTGCTTTTTTATATAATTTAATTCAGATAAAATGGTCAAAATTAGAAAATAGATTTTCAGAGAGATTTTTACGATTTTGGGAGCCCACTGTAGCCCTAAAGAAAAAAAAATTGTAATAATTTGTAGAGAGGGCAAAAAACTGTCCTTTTTGGAACTTGCAGACAGAATGACACCAGTAATAGGATGTATCTTCTCAATTATAAAATAACGGAGAGATAGTCGGCAGCTAGAGTTATCTGATGACTAATTAGCGCAATGAATTCCAGGACCTGGACTCTAATGCGACACAGCATAAGGCTCGGATGGGCGAGATAAGCTTAGCGGACGCGATCAGGAAATAGCGGCCGAATATAGCGCGCTAATTAAATCAGTTAGTGTCTTGCAGGGATTCACGCAACAACAAACGCCCTTAAAAAGAATACAAAATTGAATCAATATGCAAAGCATGAAGCTGTCAACTAACATTTCAAGTTAATATGATCTATCAATTCGGACAGTTATGAAGATATTTATATTTAGGGGTATTGTGATTGTAACATTAAAGTTTGATTATAGTTATAAAAATAAATAAATATTGAAAATATAATTAACTCATCAGACCTGCATAATATCTTAGAGAGGTAGCTAATAGAAACCTAACCCAAGATTAAATGATTTTTTTTTGGTACCATAACCTCCGCTGTTTCATACCTTTCAACTTCGATTGGTCGCATTGCTCACGTGTTTGCTGATTTTTTTCTCAACCTACATTCAATTAAAATTTTATTCAAATTCGTTCAGTACATCTAGAACTACTGATGAGATATGAATATGTTGAAGGAAAATGTATGTAATTATGTAATAAAACTATTTAAGTATGAAATTAAACTGTAATTGTAGTTATGTAATAAAAGTATGTAATTATGTACAATAAGTTTGTAATTAACCAGAATTGTAACCATGTAAAATAAGTTTGTAATTAAACTACCATTTTAATCATGTAGAATAAGTTTGTAATTAAACTACCATTGTAATCATGTAGAATAAGTTTGTAATTAAACTGTAATTGTAGTTATGTAATAAAAGTATGTAATTATGTGCAATAAGTTTGTAATTAACCAGAATTGTAACCATGTAAAATAAGTTTGTAATTAAACTACCATTGTAATCATGTAGAATAAGTTTGTAATTAAACTGTAATTGTAATCATGTACAATAAGTTTGTAATTAAACATTAATTGTAATTATGTGCAATAAGTTTGTAATTAAACTGTAATTGTAATTATGTAAGGATGTAATTAAATTATATTATTACTAATAAAAACAGTTAAAAAGTAGTAGAGAAATTTTCTTCAAACAAGAATTAGCCTCGTTTCATTTGTAAACATTGAATTTCGTAATTAAGGTCAGTCAAAGTAATGCTAAATCTTTTTATTTCAGGAAAATAAACATCGTAAAAAACGAAAAAAAGAATTTTTCTGTGCATCTCAGATACAAAGCACTTTGGTAACAAAAGTTTGAAGATTGTGTTAAGAAGCACTTTCAAGTTTGTTTTCTTTAAATGTTTGCTACTACAGTTTCCTGTTCTATCAATTATTAATGTTTATTTCATGTTAATCGTTATTAATGTTCATTTCATGTTTATATCATGTTTTTATGTCATACCAGTTGAGCCATGCCTCACAGCTTGAGTCATTATTCGTTATTCGTCGTTCGACACTTTGGCGCAGTTAACTTTGTGTGGGCGGGGGATAATGTATGACAAACTTTAACTATGGTTTATGGGGTAATATTGTCCTACTAAACAATTATGGACCGAAATAAATGGTTATGAAATAGAATACTCAAAGAAAAAATATTCTAGAAAAGTACCGTACAATATGGATGATAATTCTCATAAAAAAAATAATAAATACAGTATGAAACACTGGTGTCTTTTTCTGCGTAAAATGTAAAGCACTTCAACAGAGGTTCCCTTCCTACCTGCGCTAAAAGTAATTTGCGCTTATTTGCTGTTATTTAGAACTAAGAGAAACAGTTCATCTATGAAATTTCTTTAATTTTTAAGATCAATTTAAAAAAAATTAGCTTTTTAGCCTCGGTAAGTTTAGGCCTTGGCCTCTTTTTCTTTTTCTTGCTTCAACTCTAACCTTTGGGACCGTGTCAATCAGTTTGGGACACTCTTTATATGTGATATTCACCTGAATTAGTATTGAAAGCGGTCCAGTTCGAACTGAAGGCTAGAATTTCTGATTCTTAATTAAAACAATAAAAACAAAAATATCGTTCAAATGATGAAATTCTCTTTTGTATCACAACTCAAGAAGTATATATGGGATCTCTCTGGTCCCATATCTCAAAAATAAACTAACCCACTTAATGCATAATAAAATTAAAAGTGAAAGAAAGAATTATAAAAAAAAATTATCAAACAGCAGCGGTCACTATAGCAACGCATGCAATGACGACACATTTGCACAGTTTACGATTACTCATAAACACAGTTAAAAAGACGTGCAAATGAAGTGCGCACGCCATAAAACCCAAAACAGCACCCATTTTGACAATGGTAAAATTATATTTTATGAACTTCACGTATCAACGTTGTTAAGTTTCATAAATTGTGTGTTCAATGTCTCTTTACAAATTAATAAAGATGATTATTTTTCTGAAGAAACAACTTTATTCATATTCAGTACAGTACAGAACCCGTTATCCGGAAATCAGAAAACCGGAAAACCAGAAAACAGGAACGAAATTCGATAAATTTTCCCGCTATTTTTAAAAAAAAAATTTTTTTCCTCATAAGATTTTACGATTTTTCTTTCTTTTTTTAACGATGTTTACCTTACCATCATTTGGAAATAATCATTAGTGTATTACTTCAGCGTTTTTTCTTATTTTTAAGATTATTTCCAATTTTTTTTTTTTTTTAGTTGGGTTTAACAATAAAAAAAACGGCTTTTTGTAGCGATTCAGAAAACCGGAAAAATCAGTTATCCGGAATAGCGATGGTCCTGATCGTTCCGGATAATCGGCTCCC
This sequence comes from Parasteatoda tepidariorum, assembly GCF_043381705.1. Taxonomy (NCBI): domain Eukaryota; kingdom Metazoa; phylum Arthropoda; class Arachnida; order Araneae; family Theridiidae; genus Parasteatoda; species Parasteatoda tepidariorum. The sequence continues at coordinate 11,904,958 of NC_092211.1, forward strand.
TACTGTACTTTGTAGAGTCTCCATGAGATGTAGTTTTTAAGCCATGATTTCCTCAAGATTTTGCATGACGACTGGTGGCACTTTCTTTCACGTGTCTTGAAAAAATCTTTGATGTTCCTTCACCAATTTTATGGCAGCAGCCCCCCTAATTCCTTGATTCCATTCCCAGAAGTTTTCGAGGCTCGGTAGTTCATTTATTCGGTTCATCGTATTATCACCAGTTCCTCCGCAATGAGATGTACTGGTGGCAATACTGTCGTCCTTTAAGTAACATGTACCAAAACTGCTACAACTAAAGAAGTCCGCTGTCGTGTTGCAGGTGTCGGCATTAAGTTTACTAAGAGTTTTTACCAAAAGTTAACGGTTCATACTGGTGGAAACAGAATTAGATCATAATTTCCATTCTACTAATATACATTATGGTGTGCAAATACTTATAAGCAACCTTATAGGGTCGTATTTAATTTAAATATTTATATCAAGCATCACATTGCAATTTTGGTATTTTTCGAAACCCATCATCTTATTCTTAAAAGAATATTATTTTAATTTTTATTTAAATATTAAATGCGGTAAGTAAATTATCTTGGGAATACGATATAAATTGAAACATGTCTACATCCCTGGACTACATCCCTGTTATCATTGTTGTATTCAGCTTTAATAATGCAGTCAAAAGCCATAATACGTTATAAAAAGGTTTATTTAAAGTTATACTGGTAGTTAGAACAGTTTACACACCCACTCCACAAAGGAAGGGGTGTGGACGAAACTGTGGATGGTTCTGGCAGATGTTTATTGGAACACGTTATTCAGCAAGAGACTTGCGAAAACCATCGGTCCCGCGTTAAATACTACAGAGAATGATGTAATTAGGTTCCTGTCGTACACGCCTTTGCAACTCTACGCATTATGGAAAAATCATTAATGCTTCCTAATATGGAAGTGAAAGAGGGACAAGATTCTAAAAATAACTCCTCCTTTGAAATATAAATCTAATTATGATAAAATGGTATGTTTTCAGCCTTGAAGTCCCAAAATAGAATCTCTACACATATTCTTTACCAAAGATATTTTATGAAAACGACAGTTTTAATGGTTTTTATTAATACAAAAGTATTTATTATTTTTGTATTATATACAGAGAGAGATTGATAGANACGGGACTTTAGAAAATTGACCATATAAGCGGGGTGACCTTATAAGAGGGTGACCATATAGGCGGTACTATCTATATATATATATATGTGTGTGTGTGTGTGTGTATATATATATATATATATATATATGTGTATATAGAGAGATAGATATGTTACCTATGAAAAAATGTAATGCATATACATAATATGAAGAAAAAAAAATTGTACACAATTGACCACAGCTGGAAACTCTCTCAGGTACAAAATGTCTCAATTAAAGACAATAAAAGGAAAGGAGATGTAACGATCCGTCAAAAATCTAATCCGGAGCAATTTTATTGATTTTCATATTAAGAGATTTAATCTATCATCGCTTAAAAGGGGGGGTGAGGAGGCAAAGAAATGAATTATTCCCGATTGCTAAACAGGGAGACCTTGAAGATTTTCCATTAAGCGTTCCCTTTTTCTTTCCCCCATCCCCTTTAGCCCCATAAATGAATGATGAAATCCATTATAGTTTTTTATAAGATTTTCCTAATTATTCCAGGGAAAAAAAAACGTTACCGAAAAGCGTATTTGAAATAAAAATCTGCGCCACGAACGAATTATTTGAATACATTCTTCTTCGCCAGCAGAAAAAAAAAGAAGAATAGAGGGTTGGGGGGGGGGAGAGTGATCTTCATAGAATAATAATCTCTCAATATAATTTTCAAAGCATTAACGCTTTTCTTGAAGTTGCGCGTAAGAATCAGTTTCTTTAGTTCATTTACACTGAATGGGGGGTTAATTATGCTCAACGAATAAATCGAGAAGAGAAAAATTCAATCGTGCAATTAAAAGAATAAATTTCTACGAATGATCATCATTCTGATAAAAATGATTCCATTGAACGAAATTTTGTTCAAATTAGTATGTTTCTTTTTATTTTATTTTATTTTCAAACGAAATCAATTTAATTTCCTTTCGGGAAACAGGAATATTTTGAAAATCTGGCTGTTTTGTTACGTTTTTTGTAGTCTTTCTTTCTCCGCTTTTTTTAACATACCAAACTATTTCGAATTCGAGTTGAATAATAATTGTATTGCATAAAAAAAACTTTAAATACAATGTAAATGTTATCAAATTCAGAAAAAAAACGTGAAAATTCTCACAGAATGAAAAGTTTTGTTAATTAAAATTAATAAATGCATTTAAAATGCTTCAAAATTTCTTTACAATTTGATCTTATCGAGTTGTCAAAATCAGCTTAGTATTGAAAAACATATTTATTATTTTTGACAAATAACTCTATTTGTTAGACAGTGTACTCAGCATATTTTTAAAGAGAAGCAAAACAGTGTTGTTTTTTTTTTTCAATTAAACACAGCTGTCTGTCGAAATTTGGTCACAGTAGCGTGGAAAAAAAGGAAATTACATTTTATTTAAAAGGAAATCTTTTTTATTTATAAGCTTAGGAGCTCATGTACTTCCCATTATTAATTTCCGTGATACTACTTCTTTAAATTAACTGCTTTTACCTGCAGAATAAAAAAAACGTAGCCACAGTAATAAAAATGAACCAAGAAATAAACCATTGTATTTATCATGAGCAATATATCTTTAAGAATATCAAACATAAATTGAATTAAAATATCAATATCTATATTATATAAAACGCTAATACGTACGTATGTATGTATGTATGTATCAATAAAACCGATGATATTTCTTTTCTCGCGCTGGCAACAATTTTCATTCTTAATTGATTGGATTCGGCGCGCAAGAGCACGTAGTGAGCAACCAGATAACAATAACCAGAGTGAGCATTATCAGGTTGTTCAATTCAGATTCATGCACTAAAAACATGACAGTATTTAATTTAAACTCAATTGGGCATAATATAGCCTACGTCACAGGTTGTATTGTTCCTACTAAATTTAACACATGAACGGCATTTTCTGCGAGCCTAACTTCAAGCCACAAATAAACAAACTAAGTGTTCGATCGTTTAAATAGCTGCTCGCCAGATTTTATTGCATTATAAAGAAAAGTTATTGAAACTAAATACAACTAAATAAACAACAACAACTAAAACAAATAACAACAACTACTAATAACAATAACTAAATAAACAACAACTAAATTCCATTCGTTTAGCATTGCGTCATATGTTGTTCCTACTAAATCGAAGTAGTTGTGTTTTTTTCATATTATACCCAATTAAGATTTAATTAATTAATTGAAGTGAGAATGCTTTAAAAGGCCGCTGTTGAATTGATATTTTTCTACTGGGAGCTACCTAAACGTCTAAAAAACGTTTAAGTGTTTGTATTGAATGCATTGAATTTTTTTATATTTCGCGTTTATTTATGCATTGAATTTTCACGCTTTAAAATGCAGAATATTAGTGAAGCAATATTTGATAATTTATTTTGCTAATATGTTTCTTATTTAGCTAATGTTTTGATTTTTTCACCATGTACAATCTAAATAGCTAATATACTTTTTTAAAAGCCAATAAGAACATTGGTAGAATTCTTCTACATAAGTACAATACTATGTCTTTGATGATAAAATACTATGTCTTTGATGATAATATATTATGTCTTCGTGCTAGAACATTGTGTTCATTGGCGAGCTAGCGCAGCGAGCCATGGTTCACGGCGTGAACCACATAGGATTGCGTAGCAATTCTCGGGGGTTGGCGAGCGTTAGCGAGCAGGGGGAGGAGCCTCCTAGTTTAATGAAAAACTACAACAATGGCAATTCTGGTTGGAGGTGATATTTAATGTCAACAAGGAGGTGTATTCTGAACCAAAAACTCTAACCTGGGGTTTTTTAAGTAAGGCATCCAAAGAGACCGTTTAACTCTTACAACGAATTTCCAAGGTTTATAACTAAGAAACTCTGCAACGTTAAAGTATGGCTCGTTCACCAGGAGTTGGCACTAGGCTCCGCCTTCATCACGTGGTATGCGACGATACTATTTCGCTATTTTTCGGAGAAGGTTGAGAATAATCCTGAACAAGGTTGCTATTTGGCGATAGTATGGCAAAAATATTTGTTTCGCAAACTGTATGCTCATTTTCTTAACATTAAATATTTCATAGATTTGATATTTCGCGCCATTTTTTATGGCATTTCTCTCTTTTGAGTGAATAGTTTGTCCTGTTCGAGACATTTTGCTGGGAAAACAGCAGTTTTTAAATTTAAAATATGTTTAAATAGCTAGAGAAACGAAAGGTATAACAGCTGATGATAAAGCAAAGTAAGTGACTGAAAAAGAATTCACTGTTTGTGTTTGGCGCACATTTTGGGTTGACTCAATTTCAAGCGCGGAGATGCTTCTCTTCTTACTCCCGCGCTGAAATGATCTCTAGGACATGGAGTCAAGAACCAACTCCTGGTGAACGAACAATATTTTTTATGCGTCTATTTCTGACATCTTCATACGCGAGGGCAGAAGACGCTATCATTCAGTCATTGAATCTGAACATTATAAAATGTCGATAAAAGTTTTGATGACTTTGTTTTTCTCTCTAAAATTTAATCGAAACTGCAAAGTTAAAGACAGATGTCACCGAAAATGGTCACAGATATTTGTTTTATTACATCTGGCTGGGCTAAGATGCAGTTCAGTTGAAAGACACACATGTAAGTCATTAATTTCATTGGCAATGAAAATGAACCAATCGAAAAAAATAAGAACTTCATCAGAACTATTTTGGTCAGAAATTGTTTTTCATTGACACGCAACTTTTATCTGACTTTCGAGTTTCGTTGTATGCTTTTAATAAGTGTTTGAAAATAATTCTTGCGTTGGTATAAAGATACAAGTTTTGAATTTTAATTTGACAGGTGACTAACAAATCACTTTAATTAGCAGTTTTGATTATTATACACAATGATGGTAAGAGCCGCGATGGCTCAGGGGATAGAGCATTCTCCTTCCAATGAGGCGAACCGGGTTCGAATCCCAGTCGATGCGAATTCCGCATCCGGCTTGCACCGACCTCAGTGCTGACGTGAAATATCCTCAGTGGTAGACGGATCATGGGTTAGAGTCTCCTTGCCGACAGGCCAACCATGGGAGGTTCTCGTGGTCTTCCTCTCCATGAAACGCAAATGAGGGTTAGTTTCATCAAAATGTCCTCCACGAAGGCAAATTTCTCCCAATACTCGAGCCCGGAGTTCCCTTGTCTTCTGGATTTTGTTCAAAATTACAAGGCTACGAAGTTGAACATTAGTGGTCGTAAACCCATAAAATTGGGTCGGCAAGTCAACGACAGTTATAAAATGAAAATAAAATGATGGTAACTAGGCCGTGGTTGCTCAGGGGATAGAGCACTTGCCTTCCAATAAGGTGGTCCGAGTTCGAATCCCAGCGATGGCTGGTCGAAATGAATTCTGTATTCGGATCACACCGACCACAGTGCTAGCGTAAAATATCCTCAGTGGTAGATGGTTCATGGGTTAGAGTCCCCTTACCGTTAGGCTAACCGTGGCAGAATTTTGGGGGTTTTCTCTCCACGAAAGACAAATGCGGGGTAGTTCCATCAAAAAGTCTTCAACCAATTCTTTTATCCAGGAGTTCCCTGCATTGAGCTTTAAATTAGAAGGCTAAGGAGATGAACATTAATTGGTCGTAAACTCAAAATTGGGTAGGATTTTCAACGTTACAAGCAAATAAAGTAAATTTAACATCAACTGTAATTAAAATGAAAAAAAAAATAGTTATGTATTTAAAGGCAACAGTTATGGAAAAGTAGTACTTGATTCGTTTAGCATAAATGTAAAAAATCGTCATACTATTATTAACACCAATGTTTCTGAATTCATTTAGGTAATATATGCATATTAAAATAAGCTATATGGTAAAAGGCAAAAATTGTACTTTCCCATTTCGATGGCGTAAGAAAATTCAGCTATTTTATTTATTTGTTTATTAAAAAAAAAAATTGCTGTAGCAAAAAAAGAAATTTAATAACAGAAAAAGAAAAAAAAAACAGTTCAATTTATTTGCGTTCGATGACTTCGCATAGGCGACTTTATCGCCAGCAAAATTAAAAAGTACCGGCAAAATTAACAGGATAATTTGCTAAGAGAAACCGTAACAATTTGCCATACTATTATTGCCGACAATAATGCTTAATTAATATTGCTATACTGAAATAAAAAAAAATATATCTATTAAAAGGTAAAGTAAAAGGAAGAAAGATACTTTCTGTTCCATTAAATATACCCATATTGAAGCAACACCTTTGTTATTTTCACAGATTCATAAATACTCCTAAAAATGTCACTTACTTGGCTCTTCCACTAAGCACTTCAATTGCATCTGAATATTCCTTTCAGTTGTTCGGTACCGATTGTTTTTTTTTATTCACCAGGTACAAAGAACGAGTATTCAACTAGTAGTGTATAAATATTAAAAATAAGTGTACATAATCATTCCCTAATTACTAAGATTTAAAACTCATAGGAAACTTGATTATTTGATTTTTCATCACTTGGTTTTATTACACTTTATAATAATAGTTAGCGTATTTTACTGGACATTTGAAATTGAAATTAATACATTTGTTTATAAGTAAATAGATTTTAATGTAATACATTTATCAAAACTTTCAATTAAACATTAATAAAATACTGACTATTCCACGTAACTAAATTAAAATTCTTTTAAGAAAGTAACAGGTTTGTTTCAAAGTTAATTTTAAATATATGTAAAGAGCTTTTTTTAAAGTATTTATAATATTGATTTTATACTTACTTGAAGCCTGTTCAATAAAAATGTAACATTGCCTGTTAAAGCGTACAAGTCAGAACATCGAAGGAAAAATTTACATTCTAAATCGAACGTTCTGCCATTAATTTTTCGAATTTTCTTCAAAAGATTTCGACGGTTCCCGTTTTCGAAGAAGTACAAAAAAAGCTACATTTAGCCTCCAGTTGAATAAGTACAAATGTTCGAATAGTTACGAATTTCATGAAATGATAAAACAATAAAAAATGTTTTCAGCGCAAATATTGATGGGAGATATCATTGCCTTAGGTTTTTGGGGGGGGAGGGAGGTGGGGGATACTGTAGCGTCTTTTTCCTTCTTACGAGTTCCTAATTGCTCCATTTGGAATATGGCCAAGAGTCGGGGAAAAATTCCGGGAATACTTGCGATTCTCGGCATTCCGCGCTTCGTAGCCGTTTATACACTTCGAAATATTATTATTTTTTTTAAGTCGTTTTGTTTCTTTTCCAAAATGAAATAGATTGCGCTGCGGATCCAATGAAATTTTAAGCTTTTCCCGCTTTTCCAGTTTTTTAAACTGGAGGTATTTTTAACCGATTCGATTTCATTTATCCTATGTAGCGACATTTCTGGTGAAAAGTTTCTGACTTTTGTTCTTTTTTTTAATCATTTAAAAGTTTTATCCACAGAAAGTTTAAAAAGAAATTTTTAAATTCGAACGTTTTGACGATAATTTTTTTTTTAAATGTACTTTGCATTTGCAAAATTCTGAACTGAGTGAAAACTGGACTCCACTGCAACTAAGGTGAAAAATGCATAAATAGACAATTTTCCAAACTTAGATTTTTAATACTTATAATTGAGATACTACAAAAAGAATATCGAAGCAGATTGTTAAATTAGTTGTCGTCCTCTGGGTGGATGTATAAATAGGTCCACCCTATAAACAGGTGTGACGTATGGGTATGGCAGAAGTCGAATTCTTGGCCTTAAGAAAACAAGAACAATCTCAGCCCTTGCCTTAATGGCCTACGAACAACAATTGGTGTGGTGTAACTTCAATTCCTTCCTCCGCGTTCGAAACCAGATTATAAAAATTTTGTTCGAAATTTTCGTATTTTTAAGTGGGACGCTAAACATTCCTAAACTAAACATTCCAGCATAAACTAGGATAGACTTATGAGGGAAAACTAGACTCTTCTTCGCGTAAATTTTCGAGAAACACTGCTTCTGAAAAAAAAATACTATGAAACTATTTTCCCTCTAAAAACTATTTTCTTACGAAATTGTGAAACTATTTTCCTCACAAGAACTGCCAGATTAATTTTATGTTAGAAGTTTTAGAAACAGTGTTATCTTAAGAAAAAATTCACACCGATTACAGTAAACAGATGAAATTTGAATTTATTTTATTTTCTGTAAAGCTAATAATTAAATTACGACTATTTTTATAAGTTACAAACTTTATTTATTTCTTTTTTCAGCGTCTAGACTGAAATTCATTCTTTTTATGAGTATCAAATTTGAATTTAATGAAAATTACAATTATTTTTCAATTAGAACGTATTATAAAGTTCTTCTTCTTTCCACAGTTAGAAACATAGGCGTGATGTCGGGGGAGGGGCAAGTGCATCATTTTAAGCTCATCATACTCCTCAAACTACCCTTCTTGGTTGCTTTTCAATCATCTCAGTTTTTTATTATTCTTAAAAGTCGATTTCTTTCAAGAAAAATCCTTCGTTTATATCTCACTATACAGGGTGTCCCGAAACGACCGCATGAACACTGCACAGCTAGATTCCTCGTTGGGTGTACATAAAAACTGCCCCAAGATGCGTTCCTGTACGATCCATAGTTTACGAGAGAAATACGAAAAACAAAGTATGACGTCACTGCCGGTGCAAGAAAAAAACACTTTATTGAACATATCAACAACAGTATATTATGCACAATTTAAAGCAGATGTTCTATGTGTCCGCCGTGCATGTCGAGGCAGGCTTGAGCACGCCGTGGATATGTCCAATAAAGTGTTTGTTCTTGCACCGGCAGTGACGTCATACTTTGTTTTTCGTATTTCTCTCGTAAACTATGGATCGCACAGGAACGCTACTTAGGGCAGATTTTATGTACACCCAACAAGGAATCTAGCTGTGCAAAGTTTATGCGGTCGTTTCGGGACTGTATATAAAAAGATTACGTTAAATTTGTCGGATCACAATGTCCTCAAGCTCCCACAACAAATTATACCTCTTGGGGTACTGAATCGGAGATTGATTGTTCTCTGTTCCAGGTCAAAATTATGATCTTTGGATGAATGAATGCATGTATGAATGGGTCCGCCCTGTAAACGGGTGTTATGTATGGGAGTGGCAGAAGTCGAATTCCGGCCATAGATGGCGGCACTGAAAAACACGAGCAATCGCACCCCTTGCTCTTTTGGCCAACGACAGCAACAACATTGGACAATTATTGCTTGGATAATTATGTCAAAAGTCTACATTATAAATAATGAAGAATTTTGAAAGGAAAGAAAGCTACTACTATGTTTAGTAAAACAGTACTATTAAGGTCAGAACGTTAGTGATTTCAGTGGGTCAAAGGATGGGCAGTTCATGCATAATAGTCTAATCTAATTCCTTCGAGATAAAAGAAAATGTTATTCATCCTGTACTTGTACTAAGTATGTGTATTGACCAAATTCTGTTCGTATTCCGGGAAGTTCTCGTTCAAAAAATAAATACATTTTCTCGGGTTCTGTTTATTGAACATAATGTTGTGTTCTGCATCATTTCTGTAATAAAAGATAAAAAATAAAATAAAAATTCCTGGATGTTTGCCAGAAGACCCCTATTCGTAATACGATTTGCACACTATGTCCTTAAACTGATCCCGTGGGTGATTTCTTAGAAGCTCTTTATCAATGAATCTCCCAATTTGTACTCGGACAAATAATTGTTTTATATTGAATATAAACAAGTAATATAGAAAAAAAAATACTTTTAAAGTCAATCCATACTTAGGTCAATAAAAAAAATTTGTATTTAGGTTACTTTTTATTAAATAATTAAATTTTTTCTCCAACATAAAACTAAAATTAATTAATTAAATTTAATTGATGAATTAATATTTGAAAAAAAACTGTATCAACATCAAGTCTCATCCACTACAAGTTTAAAAAAATATTTATTTGAACTTGAGATACTGAATCGCTTATAGTAAAATTTAAAACAATGACTAACGCTTAACCAGTCTGAAAATTCTATTTCGTTTTTCGCTCATCCCTATTTAATGAATGAATTAATATTTTTATGAAACTGCATTAGCATCAAGTGTCATGCACTAAAAGTTTTAAAAGAATGTATTTGAACTTGAGTAGAGGAATAAAAAGTATTTTATTAACGATTGAAAGTTTGAACGAGGTATAGGTAGAGTGTGAACTAGGGATTGATAAAAATGAAAATATATTTCAAACTAGAGGAGAATGATCAGGAATTATTTTTATTGAAAAACTAGGAAACTAAATGATTTCCAGTCTTTAAATGTCTCTATATCAGTGGTTATCAACTGGCGGACAGCGAAGCCTTTTTTTATGGCCCGCGAACTATAATATATTAGCTGTCATTTCTCTGCGGACAATTTTCGTAAAAAATCTATATGGGCTTAAAATACTTTTTTTCATTAAAAAAAAACCTAATTTCTTCGTTTCTGCGAAGTTTAACACACCAACGTAGCAAAAAAATTTATTTTTTAAGTTTTACAAGCGAGAAAATATTTATTCAAATACAAACATAATCGTGTATGTTGTCCTTTTTTTTATTTCATTTTTTTTTTATTTTGTGAATATAATTTAGCATGTGGTTATCAGAAATTTTCTCGAAGAAATTTTTCGATTTAACTTTTTGAAACCCTATTCATTTTGGACGAAATTATTTACATTTGTAAATTTGTAACCAGAATTTTTTGATATGGAATTAAATATTTTTAAAAATCTACTTCTTATTTTAATGTGTAATTCAATACTTATGTTTTGTATAACTTGATAAAATCTAACAGTAATATTTAATGTTCCTTCAAACATAAAAAGAGTCTTATATAAAAGTTTGATGAAGTTGCGACCCGCCATTTGACTGGTGTTTTTAATTGCGGCCCCCCGGCCTCATGTAAGTTGGAAACCCCTGCTCTATGTGTTTTAATGGTAACCGTTAAGAGAATTTTAGTTTATCAGATTAATGTCTAAAGCATACACTTGAAGGAGTTTTATTCATACATGAATAACAAACATGAAATCTTTAATAATTATTTTTTTAAAACTTTAATATCATTCAAGTTCTCTAAATACCATGAAAGCTTTTTTTTTTGCATCCCATGTTTTTATTAACAATTTTTTTTTTTTTACATCGAAAGGTATAAAAGAAGTAACAAGGTATTGTAGTTTCAATCCTAATAACATTTTCACGGAACTCGCTTAAGAACCGAAGAGCTTAGGTATTTCATCTCACGTATGACGTAGTCGGCACTTCATTAAACAAAATATCCATTACCCATTCATTATATTTCAGAATAAAAACAACACCTCACGTGGTCACCTCCCCCCCTTCCTTTTCGAACGCTTCAACCAGTGGGAGTCTCCCCACGTGTTTATAATCCACGATGAAATTTAATTGCACTAATTTTCCCTTCAGCTACGTGTACCTCCCCCCCCCCCAATCGGCCTACATCATGGTTTTGCGGGATATGGGAGAGATGGGGCGCAAACAGATGGTTGAGAAGCCCCTTAAAGACAAACACAAACCGCGGCAGGAGGTTTGTTTGGCATCTTGAATAAATACTGAATTCGAATGGCTCTTAGTTTGTACGCCGGAACCCAAAGTTTTAACAGTTATTTTAAGTATAACGAAATTCAGAAAACAAAAAAATTTACCCATATAACTGGAAAGGAATAAGTGTTGATTTAAGACTTTTAAAACTTCTTTCGGAAACTTAGCATATAAAAATTAAGTTTCGAAGTCTCGTAATAATCGTTTGGAATTATTTTTAAACCTCAATGAAAACATTCATGTGAATTCTTCGATTAAATATTTTTTTTGCGGGGGGAAAAATATAAATACGTGAACTTTAAATAATTTATTTGATCTAAATAAAAACGAAACCTAAACGATATATTGAGGATGATTAATAACATGCATAAAGTTTTGTCTTGATACTGAAAACTGGAAGAAGAAAAATCTCACAATAGGGTGTTGTAAGTACTTCGTAAGGCTGTAGATATATTTTAATGCAGTTTGTATGCGTAAGAAATGAAATTTATTAATATATTTAAGCTCTTTTTTTTTTTTAATCTTTCAAACAAAGTTACCCTATAACCCAGCATAACATTCAAGGTGGCCTGAAAAGTTCTATTTCAGTTCAGTTTATCAAACAGTACGAAGTAGTATTAAAATAAACTCGTTCTTAAGGTTTCTAACAGTTTTTTTAATTTTTTTAAAATTTTTATATCCGTCGTTGAACAGCTGATCCAATTTTTGGGTTTACGACTTCTGATGATGAACTCCGTAGCCTTGTAATTTAGAACCCAATCCAGAAGACAAGGGAACTCCTGGATCAGTATCCCCAGAGGTATTGATTTGTTATGAGAACATGGAAGACTCGACAGATATAGCATGCATCAGTTACCATTTACTACACGGGGAGTTTTCGGCCGGCCTGGATCGATTTCTAACAGTTTGGAAAAAATAATTTTTTTTTTAAAATTTTTGGTTCTGTTTGTTGTTGTAGGCCATTAAGTGCCATTGTTCTTGTTTTCCAGTAGCACCAATTCTACAAGAATTCCGCATCTGCCACACCCATAAGTCACTCCCGTTTATAGGACGGACCCATTCATTCATCCACATATCGTAATTTTGACCTATACAGAGAACGATCGATCTCCAATACAGTACCTCCAGAAGTATAATTTGTTATGGGAACATGGAGGTCTTTGGGACCCCACAAATTTTATTTTATTTTATAACCGTCGTTGAACAGCCAACCCAATTTTTGGGTTTACGACTACTGATGTTGAACTCCGTAGCCTTGTAATTTAGAACATAATCCAGCTCCTGGATCAAGTATTAGGAGAAATTTGCCTTCGTGGAGGACTTTTGATTGAGCCAACCCGTATTTGCGTGACATGGAGAGGGAGACCACAAAATCCTGACGGCAAGGGGACTATAACTTATAATTTGTCTACAACTGAGCATATTTTACGTCAGCACTTTGGTTGGTGCAAGCCGGATGCGGAATTTGTATCGACCAATCATTGCTGATGGGACTCGAACCCGGTTCACCTCATTGGAAGGCGAACGCTCTATCCTCTGAGCCATCAAAGCTCTCGACCCGACAGATTTAACGTACACCAGTTATCGTTTACTAAAAGGGGAGTCTTCGGCCGACTGGATTCGAAATCCCGTTCCAAGGATGTAGGTTCAGCACCCAACGAAGCTCTCCCGGCTATTTAATTTTTTTAAAGAGATTTTTACTTATTTCAAAATAAGTCTCAATTATTTCGGCTACGCTCTTAAGTGTTGAACTATCAGCATTAACAATAACACGAGCGCTAATTACTCCTCTACTTTCGAAAATAATCAATTTAATGAACGGCTCTCGCATTTCGAAAAATCTTCTCCTCAAACTAACTCTTTAAATGAGCGAGAAAGTTAAAATTAATTTCAGAAGCACCCTTTTAGAATCTTTTACATGATTCATGGGAATCGAATGCGAATGTAGAAATTTTCCGCGATGCGAATGAAAAGCGACATTTTAAGAGATGAACCGAAGAACTAGGGTTCTTCCACATTCAATTACATTTTAGAACTCTTCTCCGAACAATTAGAAATGAAGTAATTAAAGAGACTTGAAAAGACTAGGATTAAGGGGGTTTTCTGCCACAAGCATTCACTTTTGCAGTGAACAGAAGCAATTTACGAAATTGCAGCCTATCGCTCGCTCGCCTATTAATGCTTCACTAAACCCCATTGGTCATTAGTCTCCATTTACGCCAACGCGGATGACGTTCTGCTTCTTTTTTTTTCCCCTTTTCACAGCCAATTCAATTGTTTTTTTATTTCCTTTCTCAAAGATTTATTTATGCTTCTGAAAAAAACTGAACTATAAAAAGAGACACTCATATTGATAATTTGTTTTATCAATTGTTTACCCAAATTTCGTCTTCATTTTTGACATTATTTGAAAAGTAATATTATTTAATATTTAAATGAGATATTTAATATTTAAATGAGAGAGAGACATGGGTGATTTCTTTTCATTTCCACTTATCTCTTACTTTATGCTGAATTTTTGCTAAATTTTTATAAAGAGGTAAATTTTGTATAAAGAGGTAATTTTATAAACTTGCTGAAAAAGTTTACTAAACATCAGTTTTAATATATTTAGTTTGCATCTTTTTTTTAACACTGGATGTCCCAAGGAAGTCATTTTGACCGTTTTTTAATTTTAATTAGAAAAACAATGATCTATATATAATGTCACAATTTATTAGAATTTTGTGACTTTTTGTGACACCATGTAATTTTTTGTTGCTGTTAATATTTACTAATAACTTGTTATATAACTGTAAATAATATTAAAAAATATTCTAAATTAATTTTAAACCAATTTCTTTACACATTAGTTTTTCTTTCAAACTCCAGTGATTTTGACTGATTTTGGGCAATATAGGTATATATTAAGTTTCAGTCTTTCTAGTGCCTTTTATATCTTTTTTTTAGTTGATACCTCATAAGCTAATATACATATATATATGTAACATAAAAAGCTTCAATTAATCTTTTTATGTTATCCTAATTAATTATTCTAATTGAAATACTTTCTCACACTTTTGAAAGCCACATCCTGTTCTTAAATCTATTTTTGGCTCAAGTATACATTTAATTAAAGGGAGAACATTTTTCCNTATATATTAGGGCAACGCCATTGGTTAGCGAGAGCAGATAGGGAAACGCTTGTACGTGGACATGACGAATATGCGTTTTGAAACAGTCAGAGATCAAATATCTTAAATTAACAATTATTTTGTCGTAAGTTGAGGCTCTACAGATGACAAGGGTATATGTTAAGAGCCATGGTGGCGGCTCAGGGGATAGAGCGTCCACCTCAGAATGAGGTGAACCGAGTTCGAATCCCGTGAATTTGTGAATTTTCGTGAAATTGTGAAAAAATTACTCACATTCTTTCAACCAGGGTCCGCTTTTATGAATTTGTGCAAATAGGGTCCGTTATTGCAAAAAAAAAAACTTTTTCAAGGAGTTTTTAAATTGTAAAGATATACAAGATTATGCTCAACACTGTAAAATTATAATTTAAAAAAAAATTAAATTTTAAAAAATAAACAACAATAATTGCTGCTTTTAAATTAGGGATGCAACATACAAATATTTGGTATTTAGCCTATACTGCTGAACGCAGAATATTTATTTCGGACGAATAATGGAAGAATCGTCTGCCGAAGACAAAGAGTCTTCGGCAGAGTCTTTCTTGTTTTCTGCCCTGGAAAGAGTTTATTCAATTAACAAAATAATAATGAAGATAAACAAATTTGTGAAGGGTCCGATTAAAAGAAAAATCATTTTGTGAAGGGTCCGTTTTTATGAAAAGATATTTTGTGAAGGGTCCGTTAACGGACCCAAATTTCTTCTAAACAGACCCCTGGCTAGTCAATACGAATTCCGCACCCTGCTCGAACCGATCACAGTGCTGATGAAAAAAAAACCCTCAGTGGTAGATGGATCATGGACTGGAGTCCCCTTGCCGTCAGGCTAACCGTGGGAGGTTCTTGTGGTCTTCCTCTCCATGTAATACAACTGCGGGTTAGTTCCATCAAAAAGTCCACAACGAAAGCAAATATTTCGGAATATTTGAGCAAGAAGTTCCCTTGACTTCTGGATTGCGTTCAAAATTACAAGAGTAGGGTGTTGAACATTAGTAGTCGTAAACTCAAAAAATTGGGTCAGCTGTTCAACGACGGTTATAAAATAAAATAAAACGTATTTATGTTTTGAAATCTTGATCTAAATTTTACTAATTCAGAAAAACATTAGTTTAAAATAAAGCAGATTTAAAACTATGGAGGGATGTACAACGATTTATAATCCAAATTTAAAATTTAATTAATATTTTGCTAATAATTTTCTAATGAAGAAGTGCTGAATGAAATGAAAAGAACTGCTACATAAATCTGGTCTAGAAATGTGGATGAACAAGTATTTAAAATACTACAGTTAAAGACTTTTTCATTAATTTCTTTCTGATAAATCTTTATTATATTAACATTCTTTTTCAATAATCTTTTTGAATTCTAAATTCAAAATACTTATATTTCATCATGCTCGTTAATTTTGGTCATAAAATTTACGAAGCTCTTTTTTTCCTATAAATTTTTATCTGTTTTCAAAATACTTGATTGAGTCTTAATCAAATACAATAAAAATTATTTGTTAAAAATAAAATTTTGTTAAAAAATTTGTTTCTGTAGTATTAGAACTAATTAAACAAAAATTTAATTCATTTTAATACTATATAAATATAACAGAAAAAGAAGTGATGCAAATGAAGTAAAAATTCTGTAAATTTCAAGTCGTATTTATTATTTTTATCAACTTATAGGATTCATTCACCCAGTACCAAATAAGCAAAATATCAGCTTAAAGCTAGAAAATTTCGTAATTTGTTTAAATAAATTTAGTACTTTCAGTAATGAAAAAAATAGTTTTAATCAAACATTTTATTTTTCTTTATAAAACATTTTATAACTATTTATAGGAATAATGTGGTAATCTTCACCAACTCATCCAATATTTATTTATATCACTTTACTAAATTGAATTAATTAAGATAACTTAGAACAAAATAACAGTTTAAGAAACGCAAAAAAAAGAAAAGAAAAAAGAAATCTTATGTTAAGAATAAGGAATTAAGTAAAATGGAATCAGAAATGTAAATTAAATAAATAAAATAGTTTTTATCAATGAATTGTTAATTAATTAAATCCTAATTATATTTATGTAATGCGTAAAAAAGTTAAATTCTTTTAAAAACCTCTTATTTTGTAAATTATATTTTAATGATTTTAGCTTTCGCATTAGCCTCATTTTTACCATCTCTAAAAATAATGAAATCCTTAAAACTCTAATTTAGTCTGATTGACATTAACTGAATTCTAGAACTTTCACACTAATTGCAAAAATTAAGGAGATTTGTTTTTAAATGGTCTCAGGAGAGCTCTGAAGTAAGAATAAATCAAATAAAATGGGTCTTTTGACTCGCAAACTTTAATTAAATATTTTAAGCGAGTTCTTTTAGTTATTGTTCCTTAATTGCGAAATCAAAATGAAATTATTGGTTTTGTGTTAAAAATAAAATAATAAATTTTAACTCAAAACGAATATGTTCATTACGTAAAATAAAAGAAAAATCAATTTCTTTTAAATATATTTATAAAGTTTCAAATTTCCATAGAAATAACTTTAGTATAATATCTATTTACTAATTTATATATANATTAGTATGATTACAGAAATATCTTTCTATTCTAAGAATTTATAAGCATCTTAAAATTGTTTGGTTTTCTGTCGATTAATACGGAACAATTTTACATTTAGTTACTTTTTTTCAATCTTATAAGTTCAACTGCATTGAACGAAATTGGCCGAATTGTTTTTAATAAATCAATTATTATTATTAATAATATATAGAAAAAAATAATAAATAACTCTGAAGCTATTCAATTGATTTCCTTTAACTTTCGTACTTCGAGTTTTAAAATTACTTTCTTTAAAGCCATGTAAAAATTTGTAAAACTTACAGTTCAAAATTTTTTGACTAATATTAAATAAAATAATAAAAATAAAATATATATAATAAGAATTATTATTATTATTAATAATACATAGAAAAAAATAATAAATAACTCAGAAACTATTCAATTGATTTCCTTTAACTTTTGTACTTTGAGTTTTAAAATTACTTTCTATAAAACGATGTAAAAATTTGTAAAGCTTACAGTTCAAAATTTCTTGGCTAATATAAAATAAAATAATAAAAATATAGTATATATAGATTAAGAATTATTCTTTAAATGAAATTATCTATGGCAAGACGAATTTTAAAATTTTGTGTAGCAATACCTCCTTTTAACCTTTTAAATAGGTTAACGAGATATGGTGAAATACGCAAAAAATAAAATTATTATTAGGTAGTCCCTCTCTCCTGCCTAAACTATTGGGATCATATTTTCCAGATTGAGACTAACCACCATATTTTGAGGAATAGGAATCCAAGTCCGTCAAAAAATTACGTTTACTTAGAGAAATTAAGATTTCGTTTCCTTTTTTTTTCTTTTGTTTATCTGATTTTGTAACTTTTAACGTTTGCTCGAATTAACTTGCATATTTAAATTAATAAGACTCTCGAATCTTTACGACAGAGTTCTAGTACGTGATAATCCAATCATTAGATCAAAGGCTATTCAGAGTGTTCCTTTTCATCCCATAATGTACTTTTCGATACTTTCTCGTTAGCTATTTCAATCCATACGTCTCACCTCTTCCTTTAAAAAGGTTCCACAAATTTGCGTTTTGTACACGGAAAAATAATGCTACTTAAAATTTGCAGAGTATTGCTGACTTTTAAACTTTTTTCAAAATTACAATATTTTATCGTTTTTTTTTAATGTTTTTTTTCTTGAGGCATAGAAGCATTGTAATGAGTAACTTTTATCTTAGTAAAATAATTCCTTATTTCAAAATACCTCTGCAAAAACTTTCATCCTGAAGAGAACCCTTATTACGTCTTTTATATATATATACACAGTCCAGTCACATTAATGTGACCACCACCTACCTTCGACGTCAACGTGAAATAACCAATCACAGAAGGCAGGGGGCAGCATATTACAGTAGAGTGTATATAAAGGAAGTCCTAGAGCATTTCAAGCGTTGGCGTAACGCAAAAACGTAGCGATTTATCCGACGTCCAAAAGGGCATGATTATTGGCTTTCGGGCCAAGTGTAGAATCATTTCGGAAACGGCTAATTTTTTGAACTGTTTTCGTGCCACCGTGTTGAAAGTATACTGTGCATGAAAAACTGGCACTATCCAAAATCAGCGGCGTGCCACATGCGGTGCACCACGGGCTATAGATGGAAGAGGCGAAGGAAAGCTACGGAGACATGTTCTTGTGAATAGACGTGCAACTGTTGAGCAACTGACCGCCCAGATGAACCTAGGGGTTACCAAGTGTGTATCCTCAACAACGGTTCAGCGAATGTTGCTGCGCATGGGCCTCCGTAGCAGAAGCCTGGTTAATGCATCTATGCTGTTCATCGGCGACGAAGGCTGGAATTTGCATGCCAGTACCGCAACTGGACGTCCACAGAGTGGCGACAGGTGGCTTTATTCGATGAATCACTTTTTATGCTCCATCGGACGGATGAACGCTGGCATATACAGCATGAAACGTCTGAAAGCAAACACCCTGCAACAATTGCCGGAAGGATCCAGGCTGGAGGTGGGAGCATTATGGTTTGGGGAATGTTTTACTGGCATTCACTGGGTGCACTCATCATTGTAGAAGGAGCGATGGATCAGCACAAGTGCGCATCTGCCCTTGCGGACCATGTCCACACCTACATGCGAATGATTTTTCCTTAGAATGATGGTATCTACCAGCGGGATAATGCGAGGTGTCATACAGCTCACAGTGTATGTGCGTGGTACGAAGAGCACAAGGATGAGTTTACCGTACTTCCCTGGCCAGCAAACTTTCCGGATTTGAACCCAATCGAGAATCTGTGGGTCCACCTCTATCGGGTTGCTCGCGCCACATACCTCAACAGCGTAATCTAGCGCAGCTGGCTATGGCACTGGAGTCGACATGGCTCAACATCCCAGTGAACACCTTCAGAAACCTAGCTGACTCTCTTCCTGCACGTCTCACAGCGGTCCACTCTGCCAAAGGTGGTTATTCCGGCTTTTGACAGGTGGTCACATTAATGTGACTGGACTGTGTATATTAGAAGGACAAAGTCTTAGTTCAATTTAAAAAAATCAAAAACATGAATTTTGTATCACATTTTTTATGCAGAATTACGTTATTTCAATTTCCTTTCTATATTTATTTTTTTATTACTGTGAAATAAAAAGGTCTGAAGTAAATAACCCTTAATCAGTGAATGTTTGATCTAAAGTAATGCGCATAACATTTTAAAAAAAAAGAAAGAAAAACGTGTTAAAATCATAATTAAAAATGTTTTCTACTTGGTAAGCAAAAGAATTAAAACATATCAATCAAAATACAAGGTGATCAAACTATAAATAATCAAACCAACTTGCGCAATGTTAAATATTACTCTTGAACACAGTTGAAAAGAGTGATGACGACTAAATAAGGTGCGCACTCCATCGAACCCAAAACAACACCCATTTAGCCATTTATGTTTAGTTAGATATTGCACAATTTATTATTTTAGAAGCATGCAACAATAATTGTTGGAACTCAAGCACGTGACATGATTTTTTTTTGTACAAGTTAATTTTTAAAGAGGAAAGTTGCTTTCAGCAGCTTGTTTCTATAACTATACTTTCAAAATCTAACTTGCCTTAATTAACTATTTCGAGTGAAATTAAATATGCAATATCAAAAAGATATTCATTTTTTTTCCAAATGGAGAATTTGGAGTTACAAAGTTTCAAGCTTTAAAGAGGTTTGCACTACTTTTCAGATAGTTAAAAAAAAAAAATATGCACTATTATTTTGAATTACATTACGAATTTAAAATTAATAATGGTATTTCATTTGTTTTTCAATTGTAAGATAAACATTTATTGCTGAAACCGGGTTGCACCTGTTTATGTTCATGTATCAACTGGTTAACATTATAATGCCATGCATTAAAAATAAATACAAATGGGAAGTATATAGAAAATCTCCTTAATTAAAGCCCATTACATGTATGTTTAAATGTAAAAGTATTACCGATAAGTTCGTGCAAAACATGTCATTATTAAGAAGTATTATTATTAAATCTGTATAGTATCACCTGTTAATTAGATTTTACATAGAATCCTATATTGCGTCTAATAATTTTGCAAGGGACTGCAAAAATAANTTTGTGAAGGGTCCGTTTTTAAGTTAAAATATTTTGTGAAGGGTCCGTTTTTATGAAAAAATATTTTGTGAAGGGCCCAAATTTCTTCTAAACAGACCCCTGGAAGTATATAGAAAATCTCCTGAATTAAAACCCATTACATGTATGTTTAAATATAAAAGTATTATAGATAAATTTGTGCAAAACATGTATTATTAAGAAGCAACAGTGCGTCTAATAATTTGGTCCAATTATTATAATATACTAATATAATACATGACGTAATAAATATTCTATATTTATATAATGCATCGCCTGATTTATCCGAACGTCAAACTTATATTTAGCTAATTCATAGATGAACGTAAGCAAGTGCAAACCAATGCCAGTTGTGTAAAAACAATAAATCTGTATAGTATCACCTGTTAATTAGATTTTACATAGAATCCTATATTGCGTCTAATAATTTTGCAAGGGACTGCAAAAATAAATCTTGAAACACTGACATCTCAAATGAGACAAAAAATAGTTCATAAGCACGGTTTTGATGCTTTCTTTTAAATTTAGCTGTCAGTTAAAACATTTAAAAGATACAGATTTTTTCATTTATTTTGGAAGCATCCGAAAAGCTTTGACTTGAATGCTTCAAGAACTATATATATACTTGAAATCAGTGCGTGTATTAATATAAAATCAAATCATTTAGATATTTTTATGAATTCAAGTTTTAAAAAAATAGAAAGTGGAATACGGTTCTTTCTAATGTACCTTAAAACGTTTAACCGGGATCAAAACTCGCTATTTTGAAAACGATCTATCTACATCACGTGACAGTCTCCATCGAAATAAAACTCCCATTAGAAGCATTTTATGTGACATTAGTCCTATTTCATATGCATTTAACTTTGACTAATGCTTTCGTACGAGTGACATTAAAACGACTTTAAACTTGCAAATATCATCTAAAGCATCTAGGATCCCCCTTTCCCCCAATTCTAGCTTTATAAAATCTTGCGCAAAAAAGAAGAAAAAAAAAGAAGAATATTAAATCCATTTGAATGACTTAGAACAACGTTGCGAGTCATTCGACTTCAAATAATGCGTGGAGTCGGAGTGCTCAAAAATAATCACAAATGAATGTATCATTGCGTTTTCTTTGATATAAACTCGCAACAAAATTGCTTGGAGTACCCCCTTTTACTTTTAGTCAGTTGCTTAAAAAAAATCCAGTGTATCACAAAATATGTCGAGGAAAAAACGATTTTGAGGGGAATGCTATTCAAAATCTCGTTATTTGTTGCTTTCTGGAAGAATTTTATTATTTTTTTAAACAAATTTTAGAAGTAATGAACTGCTTATTTAAACACATTTCAACCTTTTAATATATGATCGTATTTTACATATTTTACAATATCAAACTATTTTTTTTTTCATTCTCATTAAAGTGATTCTTTCTCTCAAATTTTGTTCCAAAGCAGCCTAACGATTATGAATTTATTATGATTATGAATCATGATTTTATCAAAAAAGGAAAACAACATAATTATATTAACCTACAAAAACTAAATTCAATGAAAAAATAGCGACAAATTTCCACACCTTTAACATATAATAAATTTTACAACATCAAACTATTTTTGTTTAATTCTTATAAAAGTGATTCTTAGTCTTAAATTTAATTACGAAACAACCTGACGATTATGATTAATCAAAGTAAACATCATAATTAAGATAACCTACAAAAAATAAATTCTACGAAAAAAAGTGACAACTTTTTACACCTTTAACCTATAATTAATTTTACAATATCAAACTATTTTTGCTTTATTCTCATTAAAGTGATTCTTAGTCTTAAATTGTATTGCAAAACAACCTAACGATTATAATTTTATTATGATTATGAGTTATGATTTAATCAAAGTGAACATCATAATAAGTATAGCCAACAGAAACTAAATTCTATGAAAGAAAGTGGTGACATTTTACATTTTTAACATATAAATTTTACAATATCAAACTACTTTCGTTTAACTCTCATTAAAGTGATGCTTAGTCTTACATTTTTATTACAAAACAATCTGACTTATTTATATTTTGTATTTCTCTTTCGATTAACATTTCTTCTCATTATTTAATACAGTTTTATATTTCTCTTCATATGTCATTCCTTTCATTTGAAGGATCAAAATTGTACCTTTCACGTTCATGTTTTTATGTAACTTTTTTTAACAACGTGAGGTGTTTTGATTGTTTGGAGAAATTTTTTTACGTAATTTGTAACATTTCAAACACGAGTGCTTATGCAACGAATGTAATTAAAGATTGCAGGCGTATGACTTTTGAGAGAGAGAGAGAGCTGACTTAAGATGAAGCTTATTTATTTTACGAAATCTCATCGAATCAGGACAGAGAACTCATTAGTTTTCCTCCCATTAGAGACAAATTTGTGAAAAGTTCTCAAAATATCCTCACGATGTTATTCATTTTAAATTCTCCTATCAAATCAATGCTTTCCAATGCTATAAATGAAGTCATTTCAAACGCGTTTAGGAAAGAAAATTACTCTTCTTAAGTCATCTTAAGAAAAATAGGATTTTTTTTTACTTGCAATTAAATGATCAAAAAAAATCAATTCTTTTATGACAGTAGGTGGATCAATGATCGCTCTGCTCAACAACCACCGTGGTTATCCCGTATTCATTTTTTTTAAAACTCTTAAACGACGATATTTTTCAAAAAGGAAAAAAATCAATTAATTTATTCTTAAAACCATTTTGCTTATAAAATATATAATCACTATTTAAATTTTATGTAATAAAATTTTGATGATATGCTAGTTGCATCAAAATGAACGATTGCTTTGATTACAAACGGATGGAACGGGTGGATGTATTCAAAAATATTAAATCCCAGTTGTACAAATTCCCTGAATTTGTTATAATATACTTTTAATTTTAAATGTTATTTCAAAAAATGATTACTTAGAAAAATGATTTATGTTCACTTATCATAACATAAGGGAAATATTCCCTTATTCTGTGCTCTTATGATTCGAGAACCATCTGTGCTAGGGTCCTGAAACTTCTTAAAACTTGTTTTGTTTAATCATTTTTAATCAATTTCGACCTTAACAGGCCTATATAATCAATAAAACCATAATCAAAGGGGAAAAAAGTGTGGAATCGAAAAATTGAAAATTCTGACTTAACTAAACTACCAACTAAAAAACAATGACTATCAAAACTGACATATCAGAAATAACTCATACAAAATCTCGTGAATGCATTGAAAAGTTTTAATAGTAACAGAATATGTGATCGATTTCTATATTTATTATAATAATTTATTTCTTAAAAAAAAGGACAATATTAATTAAAATGTTTCCTTTCAGTTATTGTTAAGGTTTGCAAATATCATATTTGTAGATGAAAATAATTAAATCTATTAAATCCCATTTTCTATAAGCTAAAAAAATAAAACAATCATTAATGATTTTGATTAAAATGTATTATTTAAATAGTTTTAATGTTGGCTGTAAGGTTCAAGTTGAGGATTTAATATAACTTTTATATTGATTGGTTTTGAGTTAATTTCTGGGAAGCTTTAATTTCCAGGGATTAATTTAGTTACCAATCTATTAAAATATCATACTTAATCCAGTATTTCATCAATTAATTCTCGAACGCTTACTAATCATATTAATAATTAATTTTGGTATTTTAATAATTTTAATTTATTCAATGTATTTAACTATTCTGTTATTGTGTCTAAGAAATTTTAATTTCATTTCATTTTGTATTCATTTCATGCATTTGGTGAGACTGATTATTTGGAGAGACGGATAATTTTCCTTTTGTTAAAACATTTTCCATTACATTACCTGGTCAAATTATTAGACGCCCTATGTGATATCTTAATTATCAGGTGATGCTATACAGCTCTACGCGGCTAAAACCGGTTTGCACTGGTTTATAATAGTTTTGCACATACAAACGAAACATTTGCATACATGAAAAAATTCCTCCACGATGTCAAAACTTCTCCCATTACTTGATCCAGGAGTTCCCTTGTCTACTGGATTGGGTTCAAAATTACATGGCTACGGAGGTGAACATTAGAAGTCGTAAGTCCAAAAATTTGGTCTGATGTTCAACGACTGTTATAATATAAAATACCTAACTCTAGAAACAATTAGGTGGTTTTACAACCCTTAGATCAGTGTTTCCCAAAGTGTGGTACGCGTACCCCCAGGGGTACGGGAGCAGTTTAGCGGGGGTACGCGTTCTTATGCGAAATATCTTGCGACGAACCAAAATTTAAGATTTTTAGTTAAAAACAAAGCTAGCCATGAAAATTTATGATGACGTATTCTTCTATTGGCTATTTTTTGCAGAGTTAACAGTTAATAATTGGTGGTGTCAACAGCCAGTTGTGATTTTTAACTTTTGTGCAGTTTTTTACAGTAAAAATACATAAATTTTATTATTAGTGGTACACAGCGTTGCGAAACATTTAGAAAGGGTCCACAAAAGTCTTAAGTTTGGGAAACACTGCCTTAGATCAAGAAACTGAAATTAAAACTCCTCTGTGGGTGGCATGTCAGAAAAGTAAATAAGAAAAATTATTTAATTTGTTTGTACAAAATTTTTCGTCTTGCAATAGTGGCTCGCTATGAAACTTTTCAACTTTTCTAAATGATTTTTAAAGAAAGTACTTTTTGGTGCAGTGAAGATTGATGGGTTAAGGAAACAAATATGCAGATGAAAAGATTTAATTTCCGATAGATTCTTCTTTCTAAGAAGTTGAATTTGGTATTTAATTTAGATTAAAGATTGTGGTTTTTAAACAGCTGCTAACACTTTAACTGCTTCGATATAGACCAAAATGTGTTAACACATCTCTTAAATATTTATTAATTTGGCAATTCAGGCACTGGTTTGATAATTTCGTGATAACTCTAGAGACCTGAAAATAATTCTCAAGTAAAATAAAATAAAATAAAAAATTAATCTCCCACACTTTACATCTTCCAATCATTAAAAATGTTTTCTAATGAAGGGAGATATTCCAGAAATGGTTGGGCGAATTCGAATATTTATATTAGCTCTAATATATCGACTAATTATATGAGCCGGGTGTCTTAACGTCAAGAAGTTGTCCGATCCAAGACAGAGCTCGGTCGCCTTAATCCAGTGTCAGAGACATTTCATGAATATATTCAACAGTATTAAAAGGATGAATAATCGTCTCTCTTATTCCTACATCAGGATGAGCGAGTTAAGCCTAATCCTCTGTCCACAATTTCCTACATAATTTCGGGCTACATAAACAACTAGTCACCACAGCAATAAGCTGCTTTTAATAGAGGTGCGCAAATAATTATCTCCGCACCGACAGCGGCCATAATTTTCCGATTTTTATGACGCAAAGCTGACATTCATCATCAGAAAAGGGGCGAAACTTCCACTAATTTGGTTAATAATCTCTCACCAATTCCTGCCAAAAAGTTTGCCGAGTATGGAGAATATCTCTCAAACTGTGAAGGTATTTTTGATAGGACGCTCAGCTTATATGTTTCAAAAGAAGTATTAAAAAGGGAGATTTTAGCAGTAAAACTCATAGTTTATCGTTCGTTAAGGAGGACGTTATCCAGAAGCATTACAGTAACTATATATAAATATGTCTCCAATAAACTTAAATAGTTATTATTTTATAAAGATTATTAATGGATATTATAATGTTCTTAGGGCTTTATCACATTTAAAAAATATTTTATGGACTGAGATTTTCAGTGTTTAACTTTCAGTGAAACGAAATTTCATATTCATAATATATANATAAAGAAAAGTTATTGAAACTAAATACAACTAAATAAACAACAACAACTAAAACAAATAATATATATATATATATATATATATATATATTTGTTAAACCAATATATATGTGTAATAATTATGAAAAACAATAATAACGTTATTTAGACAGCTGACATGAAACTTTACAAAAAAGCATTATTTTAATTGATATTAGATTATGCAAATGCTAAAAAAACATTCGTTTTTTAACACCGTTCATGAAGAGTTGAAAATATAACATGCTTAATGATTTGAAATTAACATGGAACACACACAAAAAATTTGCTGATTTGTTAATTTTTTTCAATTTTGTATTCGTAATTTATTTGTATTTTATGGATTTCTTTTTTCTGCCACTATTTAAAAGGTTCATTTTGCGAAAGTATTAAGAGTAAAATTATTTTAATATGTATAATGATTTAAATTTTTAATTTAATCGTATTTCATAGATTTTTTTCTCTGATACTAAAATATTTAAAAGGTTAACTTTACAAAAGTATCAAGAGTAAAATTATTTTAATATGTATAATGATTTGCATTTATAATTTAATCGCATTCCATGGATTTCTTTTCTCTGACACTAAAATATTTAAAAGGTTCACTTTACAAAAGTATCAACAGTAAAATTATTTTAATAAGTATAATGATTTTCATTTATAATTTAATCGTATTTCATGAATTTTTTTCTCTGACACTAAAATATTTAAAAGGCTCACTTTACAAAAGTATTAAGAGCAAAATTATTTTAATACGTATAATGATTCGCATTTATAATTTAATCGTATTTCATGGATTTTTTTCTGACACTAAAATATTTAAAAAGGTTCAATTCACTAAAGTATCAGACGTAAAATTATTTCAATATGTATTGCGATTCATATTCATAATTCATTTGTATTTTATCGATTACTTTTCTCTGCCACCAAAATAATTAAAAGGTTAACTTTACAAAACTATGAAGAGTTCAGAAACAATCACTCAATACAAAACAAACAAAAGAATTTTTTTAACTCAAAAATTCTCATGAAAAGTTTATCGCAATTAATAAGGAATTTTCCATCCCGATCTTCCATATGCAAATAGATATAAAGAGAACATTCGTGGAAATTCTTTGCCCCGCTTTCTTTCGTTTCATCGTTTATTCGAAGCAATTAAATGGCTGCAACTCCGAAAATATTTGGCTCAAAGGTGAGCTCATTGTTTTAAAATGAGAAATGGCAACAAAAGGTTTCATAAAATGTAAAACGAGAGGGGAATAACTTCAGTGTTGATATTGATCATCTGGTCTCTTGAAATGTTCAGAGTTTCATTCTTACAGATGTTATTTCGTTTTCCCAGACTCTGAGTCAAATCTTAACTTTTATGAAAGTTAAGGGCTTACAATTATCACTTTCTGCAGTAGAATTTAGAACTTCACTTTAAATATTCACCAATTTATGGAAGGTATAGTCTTTTAATTTCATCTTACGTCTTTTGCTTTATTGAAAGTTAGTCCAGACAAAAGCATTTTTTCTTCTTTCTCTTATTTTAAAAAAACTTATTTTGTATTTAGAATATTTTATGCGTTAATGTTGTAAAATGTGAGCATAGTGCACATTTTTCACATTACTTACGAATTTAACTCGTAGAAAAAGTTTTCCGAATAATAAACAATTATTGTGTTTACAATAAATTCTGTGAAAGCAATACAATTTCCTTAAATAAAAAATCAGCTAAAACAAAGTAAAAAAATAGATTGTTGTTTTTATTTTGTATTTTTTACGAAATATTCAACTTTTAATCTTCCTGCCTTTTTCTTATTAAAATGGGTTTAACTCAAATATATTTTAAAATTTGTTTTGTTTCCATAATTGAAATTAACAAAAATTAAAAAAAAATTGAGTATAGTTAATAATCATCTTTAGGATTCCAAGTATAATCAATTTAAAACAGATATTATATTTTGTAGTAACATTTTACAATGAATCTGATTTGAAACTCTTTATTATACTTTTACCTATTCGAAAATAGGTATTAGGTTTAAGTCAAACACACAATCGTTTATTTTAATAATAATTGAACTTAGTATTTGATATAAACTAGTTACTAGACTTGAGTCATAGTTGAAAGTTATTTGAAGTCTGCAAACAATTGAAAATTACTGCCCTATTAACTTACAAAAAAGTGTTTTTACCGATGAACTTACATAAACGGTGGAGAAATGGGTATGATGTTTTGAACTCAAATTTGTCTTAACTACTCACTAATCTTTACTACTCACTAATCTTTTCTTACTCACTAAGAATCAAGACTCATAGCTTGTTCCACTCACCATCCTCCATCATTGCTTTTCATTCACCTTTTTTTTCTTAACCGTCAATATTAACCACAAAAACAAAGAACCTTTTGTTTTTAAGATACATAATCACTGTAGCTTTGTGTAGGATCTTAATCGGAACGAAATAGACGTTTACTAAGATACAGAAGCGTCATACGTGATTAGGAGCGCTTCCTTCATTTAACATGTTCAGAACCGCACGAAGAAACAGTTCATAATAGGGGAAGCGCCCCTGGAGGCGTATGGTGACATTTCTGGGCAAGGGTTTCTGTGCGATTTTAATTCTTATCATGTGCACTGATTTCCCTAGAAGTTTTTCGAAACATTATTGATGCAACCTCTTTTTATTTATGATATTTTAAACTTATTTTGACAAAAATTAGACTAAAGGAAGAATTAAAAATAATGTGGATCTTTGAGAGAAAAATTAATTGCATGTTTGAAATTAGTGAAATAAAAGTATCTAATATTTATTAAAAAATTTCTTACATCGAAAAACGAACAAAAATATAAATACTTCCCAGCGTAATCTGTACTGGAAAAAATTTTTTTATCTAAAAATTTCAGCCTGAGTAATTCAGTTAAAAGAAGCAAAAAGTAGAAGTAGTTTTACTTATTGACGAGACGTATAACAATTCGATTAGGAAACTGGTTTGATTGCTCCTTCTTAAGTTTCTTTTACTTTTAAAAAAATGCAATATGAATATGAAATTTTATATCTGGCAACATGTAATTTCTCTCTTTTACTACTTTTGATTGATGTCTACTTGAGCATGAGCTAATAAAATAAAAGAATGAAGATTTCGTAAGGGTTAAAATAATTTTTTTTTACAATAATGGACAAATAATAAATATTTAAGTCAAAAATAACTATAAACAATTTCACTAAAAATCACTCAAATTTTCTAAAGATTTCGACTAATTAAGAATTTTGGCACTAAATTTGCGCTAAGTTACTTTGCATTAAGTTATGTAAATTTGCGTTAAATTATTTTATTGTACTCTCTGGACATATTTCTTTACACCGTCATATTTCAATTTTCTAAATCCTTCAGTTTTTCCGCAACAGAAAATTTAATGTTGAGTTAAACATCTAACATATTTCACGAACATATTTTGTTGTATGCAATATGTTTAACATATTGTATAATGTTTGAAACAATGAAATATGTTAAACATATTTCATTGTTTGCCCTTCGGATATATTCCAGTATGGAGAGAAAGTTAAACTATTTATTTCAATAATGATAATAATATCAAGCAAAAAAAAGTTTTGTAGCATTGCCACAAAATAGATAGGTGCTTAATATCAATTTGAATCGAATTGAAGATCAATTTGAAATGAATGTTCGGTTTTCTGATTTTTTAATGGGCGCAATATAATTCTGAAAATAAAAAAGAAAAAAATAATACGAATCATTTTTCCAAAATTCTAGTATATTCTTGAAATATAAGAGAATATATTGATAATTAATTGAATTAATATATTGGAAATATATAATGCAATTAATAATTTTTTCTTTCCAAAAAGTCTGTAAATTCTTGAAGAAATAGAAACATTTTGAGACACATTAAGAAAACAAAATTCGTACGTTACTCTAAAACTAAATCAGATGAGAACCCAAATCAGATAAAAAGTTCAGATAAGTTTAAAACTAGAATTAAATAAGTTAGGAAAGCATATCTAATTTATTTCTACATCTGATTAATTATAATCATGTTATATGACGGTAATACGTGTTTTCATAATTTCTTCTTGAAATAGTTATAAGGAATTATTTTTTAACCAGTTCAATATTTAAAAAAATTACGTAATATTGGGTATTACTTAGGCCAATTGAGTACTAAGAAAACTAAAAAATAAGGAATTTTAAAAGCGTACCTTAATTATATCATACTTGAAATTTATAAGAGAATATCCAATCAATTAATTTCAGACACTAAAAAAATGCTAAAATTATTTTAATTTAAATAAAGGTAAATAATAAAAAGGGTTAAAAAAATTATAATTATAATTTTTTCAACTGTTATATTTATATTATATTTATATAATAATTTTATCAAATCATAAGTCGTAAAAAATATTCAAACTATTAATGAAGTTAAATTGGAATTTCCTCATGCATATTTCAAGGATGGCTTAGTTACACCATTCTTCAAATATGCATGACAATATTCAGTCCATTCTTTCAGACTCCAAAAAATTGTTAAAATATTTTTAATTAAAAAAAGATGAAAAATAAAAAAGGTTGAAAAGTATTAATCATAATTTTTTCAACTGTTATATTTATACTATATTTAAATTATAATTTTCTCAAATCATAAGTCGTAAAAAAATATTCAAACAATTCAAACTATCAATAAAGTTAAATTGGAGTTTCCTCATGCATGTTTAAAGGATGGCTTATTTACACCATCCTAGAAATATGCATGACAATATACAATCAATTCTTAACTAAAAAATTTCTAAAATTATTATTTTAATTACTTATTAATTGCTAAAGTTGTTATTTTGCTAAAATTATTAATTTCACTAAAATATTGCTAATTCAATCAACACTAAAAAATTGCTAGCATTATTTTAATTAAAAGAAGGTAAACAATAGGAAGGGTTAAAAAAAAAACTATAATTTCTTCAACTGTGTTTCTGAAATCATAAGTCGTAAAAAATATTCAAACAAATAAACTATTAATGGAGTTAAATTGGAATAATCGACATTTAGGGACTGCTTAAAGCATAAGCCTAGATTGTTTCGATCTGATGTCAAAAATACTGAGACAAATTTTCAATCAAATTTCGTATTGAATAATTCTAAAGTTATTATTAGATATTTTATAGAAAAAAATTCTAAGTTTCTAATTCTAAGTAAACAATTTCTGTTTCCTTACATACAAAACTTACAAAACTGCTTACAAACTTGACACATGGAAATTTTTATTTTTACGTAAGAGTATCTAGTTGAAGAAAACTACTTATTATTTCTTTTTATCATATATTACTAGTTTAATATTTGGATGCAAGTATAAAAGCGAAGACCTGTAGGTTAAGGACATTTTATCGCCAAATGAAGTAGTTATTCCGCCAACCACTTTTATTCTTTCACTAAACAAGACAAAAGCTTAAAAGGAAGCTTTTAAGTTAACATCCCAAGTTTTCGTTCGAAGTGAAAAACAAGACTTCGTGGGTGGGTGAGCAGGGTGTTCCAGTTCAAGAAGAAAAAAGGACGATATTCGATGATTTTGGGGAGCAAATTGGATGATCTATGTGCACTGAATGAGGACCTTTTAAGGAACCAAACAATAAAAAGGTTTTTATGCGTAGCTACGAAAAAGGTTTTCCTTGTGTCTTAGGATCATAAGGGCTCGAAACATATACGAATGTATGAATAGAAGGAATTATGTGTTCTTTCAAAGAAGAAGACTTAATAAAAAATTCATATCATTAAAACGCGTTTATTTAATACGAAATTAAACCTGAAAAAATATTTTTAGATTCGTCATTATTATTTATTTTGTTTAAATCACAATATTTTTTTCTTTCCATTTAAATTCTCGACAATTTTTTAACTTTGAGAACAATAAAGAGATTATTACCCATTGGCAAAATGGGTCACTCTTTTCAACTGTGTTTAAGCGTAATAGTAAACAGTGCGCATGCGCCGTCATCGCATGCGCTGCTATGACAACCGCTGCAATTTTTATTTTTACCAGCAGCCATTTTGAATGTATTTACATAATGACAATTTAAAGAATTTTTATATTCATTCTATTATCAACGTATAATGACTGGCTTGATGGTGATTTTCATATAAATATGTATGCAGAAGAAGGAAAAGTATTGTGTGACGCCTTGAAACACATACACAGGGAAGAATATGAAAATCAATCCGACGACAAACATCCATGGAGACAGTTTTTGCAATCTATGATTTAAAATGCTGTGGCGTTTAACGGAGTCAAAACAGAAAGAAAAAGCACGTGACCAATGGGTAACCAGTGATCGTAATAAGGCGTTCACAACTCTTCTGTTGATTTTTTTTATTTATTTTTTATTTCACTGCTACAATACAATTTATTCTTACTATTGCGCTATTCTTAGTATTGAGTTATTCGACGTGAATCATTGGCTGTCGTCTAACGAGTCATGTTGCCGAGTCTCGAGAACGTTTGCCTAATTTTGAGCGCTCGTAAGATGTTGACTATTGTGACACAGAGAAACTAGTATGGCTGATTTTACAAACTTTTTCTGGTATCTCAAGAGTGTAATGGCTGAGCACGTCGCTAATTTTAGTACATAAAACTTTCATGATTATGCTACGAAACCTTCCAATTTTATATTAAAAAGTATTTTTCATTCAAAGCAATAAAAAAAATTAATCTGTTCTTAAATTTTGTAAGTCAACAATTTATAAAGAAGTTGAATATTAGAGATTGTAGCTAATAATAAAAGACACTTGCCCATATTGCCATCATTTGCTTCAAACACAATATATGAAGGATGTGATAAAAGTCGACATTTTTAGAGCCCTAAAAATAAGCTCCTTTTCTCTACACAAGCGTGAATGATTGTCGTTTAATGGTTCGCGTCTTAGAGTCTCGAAAACGTTTGCCTGATTTTGAGAGCTCGTAAGATTTGGACTAGTATTTAAATCTTCATATTTTACGTGAATAAAGTTTTATGCCATCAAAATGAATCCTTTCGTCTCAGTTTCTTGGAATTATTCATTTAATGTTTATTTAACTTAAGAGATTGTCTCGCTTTTATTGCAGAATTTTCATATCAATTTCAAATCATAAGACAAATTAGTGCATTTGAAACATAAAAATTATTGTAAAATTGCTCATACCACCTGAATCAGCAGAAGAAAAATTCAAAAGTTTTTTCCAAGTATCAGATCTATTGTTTCGATACCAAAGATGCGCCTATGACATTGTTTACGGTCTTAAGGCTACAGTGGACACCCAAAATCGTGAAAATCACTCGAAAAGTCGATTTTTGACCAATTTATATTAATTAAATATAAAAATGCATATTAATTATTAAAATCATAAAAATTTTTAAAACATTTGACAATATTAGTTTCATTTTGCTTTTTTATTTAAAAAAACTTGTTTTTTTTTTGTTTTTTTTTTAATCTTTCTTAAAACAAAAATTTTGCATCGAATTGGAATTTGAAATAGTTCCATGCGCTATAATTTTGATGACTATTCCATGAAACTTGTAGACACAAAAAACTTGTAGACACAAAAAACTTGTAGACACGAAAAACTTGAAGAGAAAAAATTTCAAAATAGGGTGTCACAACATATTTTATAGTCATTTAAATGTTCCAAAGTGTTAATAGGGGACGATTTTCAATTTTTTTTTTCTTTACCGAAACTTACTTTTTTTACTCTGCATGAAAATTAGTAAAAAATGTGTGATTTTTTTCCTACAATTTGAAGAGAAATGTAAAAAGAGTTGAAATTTACATATAATCTTTGAGTTTAAAGAAAAATTTAGCGCAAGGAGCTAATTTAAACTTCAAAATGAATCGAAAATTTTTTTGAAAAGATTTAAATTTTTCCTGTTGCAACATGAGTTATGTATCAAATTATTTTTTTTTTGTTCTCTAACTAAATGTAAACAATTCCTACAAGTTACAGCAATGTAACATTATTTGTTTAAGAAAAACCTGTAAAGAGTTCACTGTAGCCTTAATCAGAGTAATTCCTCAATTTTGCTGGATTCAAGGCCTTGAGAATGTAATTTAACAGTTTGATGAATTTCCCATAATTTCAAATTTACAAAATACAGAACTTACAGTGTACTAGAAGTAAAATTTGAATTAGCTTATTTTAATCTATGGATATCAAGCGTTATTTTCTATTATACTTCAAGATTATCTTATATATTGTTGATAAACCATGGAAAAAAATTCATGAAAAAACGTAGTTTTGACGCTGTTCAAGTTAGAACCAAATAAACTTAGAGAGTAATAAAAACATTCTTGTTCTGAATTCGGATAATTTTCCTAAACCTCATCTAAAATGGGTCAACCATCGTAATTTTTTTTTAACACAAGATTGAATGTACAATGCTAGAATTAAAAATTGGTAAGCATTGAATGTCTTCCCTTTAATATGATCTATTCTTTAATGCGTTTTTTAATAATAACAGAATAGTAGCAGTAGTAGTAGTAACTGTGTAAATTAAATACAATATCAGTCACCATATTTTAAAATATTTCCCTCACTCCAGAAAATTGGAAAAAAATATGAAATTATACTGACTGCAATAAATAATTACAATCTAAATTGATAATAATAATTTTCACCCTACTGTTAAAGATAATGGTATCTTTACCAGTATCGCATTATAATAATCAATATCGTATTATTATAATCAATAAATAATTAGAGTCGAAATTGATAGTAATAACTAGAGCCCGGATTTTGATGACCTAAAAGATCTCAACTATTGCTCTTAAAAAGTGAAAAAATGCCCTTAAAAAGGGCAAAAAATGCCCTTAAAAATGCAAACATTGCGCANTATATTCTAAAGTTCATTAAAATTTTATGAAGTTTCGTGACGAAATCAGTACATACAAAAAATTGATGCAATCTGTAAGGAAAATATTAAAATTGTGCGATCGTTTTGTTAATTGAGTATCTATCGATTTTTAGTTTATTTTATGAAGAAATGTCTCAACTCAGCTGACTCTTTTATTCAATAAAAAACAAAAAAAATTTAAAAAATTTTTTTTTTAAAAAAAGCAACAAAAAAAACAGAAAAAACAACTTAGGGAAATTCATTCTTATGTTCTAGAAGTCCATTAACTAACAAACTTCCATATAAGAAAAAAACCTATTCACACGAGAGAGAATGTCCGGGGAAACCAAAACAGAATCTCAAAGTAACTGGAAATTTGTTCTCCCCAGAAAAGCTGATCATTCCGAACACTTTGTGTTGTGTCGGCTTACTTTTGTTCCTTAAAGGGTCTAAAACTTAAAAGAGTTCCTTGAAACTCCACCCTTTTAATTGTTTTGAATAAATGATGCCGCAGAAGAAAAGGATTTAAATTTTCACGCTTGTTCCCGCTTTCGTTATTTGCATGTTAAGTGGGATGACGCCATTCCGTATTCCGTTCCGATGCTGTAACGGCTGCCGACGCCGAAATCGTTAATTGCGACTAAAGTTTTCACGGACAAAACTTGGGTTTTCGAACAATTTAGATTTTATATTACCTTTTCTACTTTTTTGTATTGTCTTTCAGACAATGAAAAAATAACTGCGTCACTTTGTTTCTATTTTATCCCCAAGAGTTACATTCCTGGAGCGTTTAATTGCTATTTGGGAATATAAAAATTGGATATTTCTTAAAGAATAAACATGCTGATTTGCAGACAGTTGTAGAATTTTGTACTAAAAGTAGGCTAACAGTACCGTGCCATTTTATTAGACGCATTATAAGATTCTATGTAAAATTATAATTATCAGGTTATATTCTACAGCTGTATTGTTTTCATGTTACTGAAACTAGTTTGCTTTTGTTTACGTTCGTTGGTTAATCAATTGGTTAATATTGAAGTGCAATACGTTAAAAATAAATACAACTAGGAATTCTCTAAAAAATGTTCTGAATAAAAACCCATTACATGTATGTTTAAATATAAAAGTACTGCAAAACATGCAATTATTACAAAACTACAGTGCGTCTTA
Source organism: Parasteatoda tepidariorum (assembly GCF_043381705.1). Classification (NCBI taxonomy): domain Eukaryota; kingdom Metazoa; phylum Arthropoda; class Arachnida; order Araneae; family Theridiidae; genus Parasteatoda; species Parasteatoda tepidariorum. The sequence goes on from NC_092211.1 coordinate 11,941,841, forward strand.
TAATTTGGTCCAATTATTATAATATAATACCTGATGTAATAAACAGAGTTGGAGTTTTTGCCAGGANTTAGGAATAATTTTGTATCAAAAATGTGTTTTTGTCCTCTCATCTTGGAAAATATAGGTTTTTGCCACTTTTTGCCACTTTGCTTGGCAAAAACCTGTTTTTGCCAGGACGGTTTTTACCGGTATTTACCATGGTTTTTTCCACCTGCGGCAAAATCTTGCCAACCCTGGTAATAAATATTCTATATTTATATAATATAACATAATATATCCAAACGTGAAATTTATATTATATATTGTCTAGTTTAGTTAATTGATACACAAGTGTAAACAAGTGCAAACCGGTTTCAGTCGCATGATAACGATAAAGCTGTATAGTATCACCTGATAATTAAGATTTTACAAAGAAGTGCGTTGAATAATTTAGCCAAAAACTGCATCTTTGAAGATGCAAATTGCAAATGATTCTAGTCCGTAAGTTTAAACATTGAAAAATTTATGAAAGTATCCAGAACGTAATTTGTATTGTATTTTCGATTTTTTTTTAAATATAATAATATTGTATTTATTGAAACTTGAATTAAACATTTTTCAATGGACGATCCGATCTTTATATCTTTCCATTATTTCCCTCAGAGAACCAGCTAGCTGCTACGCGAATTTTAACAATAGTGCATAGCATTTCTGCAAAATGATGTTTAAAAAATGAATCAAAAGCTTCGATTTATAATTATAATTGAACCCTCAAGAGTTATAAAGAGTTTAAGGACATTAACCGGTGACACTAAACCCGATTTCAAAAACAGGCGCTCTCAATCCAGAAATCCTACGAAAGTTAAAAAAAAAACTATGAATCTCAAGGACTGTCAGTCACTCCTTAGATTTTATTTCCTAAGATAATTTCGAGTAAAAAATAACTTTTCGTAAATATTTATTATTTTATTTAGTAATAATAAAAAAAAGGTTTGATGGAACGTTATGCAAATTTAACACCATTTTAAAGAATGCAACTTAAATGTAAAAATACAAAATTTGAACAAAATCGTACTTCCTGAGGAAATCGAATTCAAGCACTTTTTCAAAATTTGATTTCTCTGGAACTATTCAAGCAACTTCGGTCAAATTTCGTATTTTGTGATTTGAAATTGCATTCTTTAAAATGATGAACCTTAAAATTCAAAATTCTTTCGACTATTATTAAAAAAAAATTATAAATATTTACTAAAAGTTATTTTTCGCATGGAATTATCTTTAGATAAATGAATTTTTTAACTGTCAGCGGAAGATTTTAAATCGTCTTAAAAGTTTGGCCCACTCTCCGGACCAAACTATTGAGATAATATGTTCCAGATTCCTGCCTCGACTTATATATTTTAAGTGTCAGAAATTCGAATCCGGTAAAAAAAAGTATGCTTATTCAGAGATATGCAAATAAAGTTTATTCAAAGATAAATTCAAGCAAAATATATTATTTAATAAATATCAGTTTTTATTATTTATCATAGTAATATTCGATATAATTTTGAATCATAATATATAAATTTTTGTATCATTTCTAAGAATAAAATTTCTGACAAAATCCGTAATTTGAACGACATCATCTGAGAAGTTCGCAGAAATTGAATATAAAAAATAGTGCGTGGAGTCCCTCCGTGCGGAAGAAGTTAAACTTCGCAACCTGCGACGTTAATTGTAGAAGAATCAGTACTCGTAGAAGGATCACTAGTTCTATTCAACGACTTTTTTTTGCTGCTCCGCTCGCTTCCGTGCTCTGTAATCACGGTAATATTGTGCATTTTTCCCTCGTGGACCTCTTGAACCAGTGGGAGTGCTAGTGGTTCCCTCAGTGTCTCGCCCTCGAAAATGTATTTGTATTAATAATGTATGTGAATGCGTCATAATGTAATTTCAAAAGAGAAAACCTAACAATCAATTGATTCTCACAAGAGACGTACCTTGACATAACCTTAAATCCGTCGCATTGTCCGTGGGATTGTTTTCACTCATTTTTTACAATTGTTATCCACTAA
>NC_092211.1:11944221-11949032 GCF_043381705.1 Parasteatoda tepidariorum
TGTGCATTTTTCCCTCGTGGACCTCTTGAACCAGTGGAAGTGCTTGTGGTTCCCTCAGTGTCTCGCCTTCAAAAATGTATTTGTTTTAATAATGTATGTGAATGCGTCATAATGTAATTTCAAAAGAGAAAACCTAACAATCAATTGATTTTCACAAGAGACGTACCTTGACATAACCTTAAATCCGTCGCATTGTCCGTGGGATTGTTTTCACTCATTTTTTACAATTGTTATCCACTAAGTTTGAAAATAAAAAATACTACCCTATTAAATTATATGTGTATCAAAACAAACTAAAAAAATATTTATAGAAAAACAATACTTTTATTATTTTTATGCTAGTGAGAACCAAAACAATATGGAAATGAATGAGGGAAAACTGCCAATAAAAATTTAGCGTTAAAAGTTTAACGCAATCTTGTTGGTAGTCGCATAAGAAGTATAACTTCCAAAAAAAAGTCCTATCTAAAAAATGCTAACTTTCGTTTCTTATTATTAGCCAAGGACTTAATTCATGTTATCATTAATTGAATTTAAATTTTAATGAAAATAATACTTAAAATTATTCCATAATTATTGCCTTATTTCATGCACAAAAAGCCCTTCTATACAAGTTCACGATGCATTTTTAGAGTTGCTTTAAAAAAGGGACAGTAGCAATTAATGGACATAATTTTGTGAGGTCTCTTGGTACATCTTCTTCAAAAAAAAAGTTTGTTCAACTATAATTATATTTGATGACTGTTATCAGTTAAAGTTTTATGCGTAATTAATTAGATTTCTGATTCCTTTATAATATAGTTTTGACTCTAATGTAAAATCACGGGACACAATTCTTGTTTTTAACAAAGCTATGCTAATTTAAAATGAAAAGGGATTGAAATGAAGGGACCAATGAAGGAAGGGGGAAAATGAAGGGACCAAAAGGAATGAAAATTGGATTGGCTGTTCAACAACGGTTATAAAATAACCGTTGTTGAACAGCCAATCCAATTTTTTAGATTTACGACTACTAATGTTCAACTCAGTAGCCTTGTAATTTTGAACCTAGTCCAAAAGATAAGGAAACTCTTGGAAGAAATTTGCCTTCATGGAAGATTTATTGATAGAACTAACCCGAATTTGCTTTACATGGAGATGAAAACTACGAAAACCACTCACGGTTAATCTTTTAGCAATGGGAATCTAAACAATGATCCGTCTACAACTGAGATTTTTACGTCAGCACGGTGGGTGCGGAATTTGTCTCGCTGGATACGGAAAGCCTGATGCGGAATTTGTCTCAACCAGCCTTCCCTGGGATTCGAACCCTATTCACCTCTATTCGGCGAACACTCTACGCTCTGAGTCCTTACGGCTTACAGTGACTTTTTGAACGTGGTTTTCTCACACGCATAAGATCTTCGTTTACCAGCCTTTTTTTAATTTCAATGTGTCAAACTACGCTGAACTAAATTCGGAAGAGGAATTGGAAACGACAACCTTATGTGAAATGAGTTTGATAATGTCCTTATCTCGAATCTTTCAATTGGGTATAATATGAAAAAAACACAACTACTTCGATTTAGTAGGAACAACATATGACGCAATGCTAAACGAATGGAATTTAGTTGTTGTTTATTTAGTTATTGTTATTAGTAGTTGTTGTTATTTGTTTTAGTTGTTGTTGTCTATTTAGTTGTATTTAGTTTCAATAACTTTTCTTTATAATGCAATAAAATCTAGCGAGCAGCTATTTAAACGATCGAACACTTCGTTTGTTTATTTGTGGCTTGAAGTTAGGCTCGCAGAAAATGCCGTTCATGGGTTAAATTTAGTAGGAACAACACAACCTGTGACGTAGGCTATATTATACCCAATTAAAAATAAAATCGCGTGACTTTAGACCCAAACTTTGTTTTATTTTCAGAGATCTCAAGAGTGATCAAAAATAAGCAAATTATCAAAAAACTGATCAGTACAAAACCGTCCAACAATTTATTTCAAACGACAGGGGCAAAACGTTAAGTAATTTCTATGGAAAAGGTGCAATGAAAATTTCCCCCGATAGTCTAAAGCCAAAATCAATGCTCGTTTAACTTTACCCGCCTTTTTTTAGGGATTTTTATTCATTTTAAACAGTGGGAGCACTTAACGGAAGAGGGTAGAAAAAAAACATACTTGAGAAAGAAACATATGTGAAGTGTATGCTGTATAAACTAAAGCCTCATGATTGATAACTTTAAAAGAAGTTTTCGCGAAAAAGCTGAGAAGGGTAAAAAAAACGGTGATATAAAGATAAAGGTAGGGGAAAATTCTCTCTAGCAGTTAAGTAAAAGGGATAATTTTAAGGAAAAGTGCCTTCGTTTTTTTTTTCTGCTGCTTTTAACTATATGCAACAAGGGTAAAATAAAACACTTAAGAATTTTCTTTTTCGTTTCGTGTGTTTAAGAACAGCGGGGGCTGTTATAGCAATCACAGTTTTTATGCTAAAAATGCAAATTAAATTTTTTTTTCTATACATGGTGGATTTCAATTAATAAAATAACTTTCTTTTTTAATCACTTGGTGTTAGTTTCTTAACGATGCTAATGTTATTTTTTAACATCTTAATTAATTTTCATGTTATATTAAGAGGTGGTGAAAGATGATTTTTTTTTATAAATTTCTGATTTTGCTCTGAGTAAATATTTTTAAAAAAAATCACTAATTGAAAAAGTAAAAAAAAATTTTATTACCCTTTTTGAAATAAATTATAAATAAATGTTTCTAGTTGATTGCTTATTTGAGGTTGTTAAAACATAATTTTTTATACAATTCATTGATCTTTGAATAGAAAACTTTAACCGGAAAAAAACCGAAATTTATTGTGTTTAATTAATATTTTGAATTAGAAGATTATATTCGTCATAAAATGACATGATTTATATTTTTATGGCGTAAAAGACTAATAAAATGCTTTAGACATTTTTTTCAAAAAATATATTTATAAAATGCTAGTTTTTTTAAATTTAAAATATTAATTTTTGTACTTAGTTTCTTTAAAACATTGAAATATAAATAAGATGCCAGTGTCTACTTATGTACTTTCATCTTAAATTATACTTTAATTTGAATTCAACCTATTTTAAACGAAATATTCCTATTTAAAATAGAATACATTAGATACAAAATTTTTAATCCCAATGCTTGACTTTTAACTAATTTCACGATGATTGTTTATTGACTCAGATGAGTTTCATCTAAAATTGGAATGAAAGAAATAATGTGTATGATAAAATATCTTCTCATTCCACTAAATAATTATATTTTCTAGCTTGCTGTAGAATGTTCATTCAGCATTGTGAATGTTCATTTACCATACCTATGTAAAATTAGATTTATACTGGGTGTATTATGGACCGAAATTAATGTGTGTTTTTAAACTCCTTAACAAAACTGAAGCATTCTCGCAATGGCTCGTTGTGGGCCAGGGATACCAAGGAGGTTATGGCTCCTGATCAATGGTATGATAGTGCCAATGAGGTTAGCGTTGTGTACACTGTTACGTTCACTTCCTAGACATCGATCACAAGTAGAAGAGAACTATCAATTTTACGAGAAAAATACGTATAATTAACTTTTAAATTTTACTAAACATTCGTAAAATTTACGTAAATCTGAAACGCTGAGTTATAGAAAAAAAATGGTTATTTAAAGCAAGTAAAATTTTACGTAAACGAATTCGTTTTTTTCACGAATATTTTATCAACCATTTTACTACTTTGTATGTTATTTTTAAATAGTATTTGCGTTAACAATACCTCTACTTTTTGTCTAATTTACAAAATTTATGTAAGTTGACCCGTCGAATCGTAGCAAAAAATGGTTATACAAATAAAATTTACGTAAAATTTTACGAGAACAAACTAGTTTATTTTAAAAACATTTTAGCAACCGCTTTTAACAAGGTGAGAATAAGTACATTATTTTCACATATTATTTACGTGAGCAGTACATCAAAATGTAGGTAAGTTCAAATGTCAAATGATAGGAAAAAAAGGTAATCTAAAAAAACAGAAAATGTGCTTAAATAAATTCGAACCGACATTTATCGAAAGTTAAAAAGTAATTTTACTTTGTCGATAATACGTAAAATACACAGAATCATTTTTACTAAATCTAAACAGTAACTATTCTTTCGTCCATCTTTTGTAAAATATATGGGTCATTCTCACGAAAACTGTCATTTTTCAGTTCATAAAATCCCAAAAAAGTAAAGTGAATAAAAAGCTCTGAAACTTTTTATANTGTGTTAAAAACCTAGGAGACTTTGACATTTATATTTATTTCAAAAAATATGTTTTGAAAAATAAAAATATTGTCTTGGCTTATGTAGTTTTTTTTGCTCAATACTAAATTTAGGTATAAATAAATTAATTAATTTAATAAATAAATTAATTAATTTAATAAATTAATTCATTAGTTTTTTAATTTATTTCAAATTAATTAATAAGTAAATTAATTATTTTCACTATTCAAAAAGTGAGGGAATGACACTAATAGTGAGGGAATGATATTTTATTTTAATACATGTTTTTATCTAAGTTACATCTTTCCTAAAGTTTGAAAATGATAACATACTAAGTATATCTAATATTTATTATAATTTAGTCTTATATATTTAATAGTTTATACATGTTTGGGAAATAAAATTGGCTGGCACGATTGAACAAAAAAAAAATTTAATAATATACTCATCTTGAATCATTCCCTCACTTCAGCGTCATTCCCTTAAAACATTTTAAGGTTTAACTTTTAAAGTTAAACTATATATTTGTACGGACTTTGTA
>NC_092211.1:11949405-11995626 GCF_043381705.1 Parasteatoda tepidariorum
TTTTATTTCAGAAACAATTTTTTTCTTTTTTTAAATCAGCAGTGGGGACAAGTGAGGGAATGACATATTGGTATATTTTAATTACCTAAAATAAATAAAAAATAAAAATTGATAATTTTATTTTTATTCTTTTGTTAGCTTGCATTCTGAAGGACATTTTCCCTGAATTATTTTTCTTCGTAAGCTGTAAAACAAGCATAAAATATACTGGGGACATGAAAATGACTGTTTTTGTGAGAATGACCCATATACGAAAACATTGTTACCGAATGATAGTTAGTCAAATCCATTCCGTTAATATTACTTACAAAGCTTTTTTTTTACCAATTATCTCTATGATAATATCATTTCGCCAGTATTACGTAAAATTTGCATATAAAGCGTATTGACTTTACCAATTTCTAAAAAAATTATGCATCATGCTACATAGAATGTATAATGTTAATTTTTGTACTTGTTGTGCAATAAAAATGGCCTAACTGCGCCATTTTTGCTATTGGGAACAAATAATTAAACTTTTTGTTCCTTTTAAAAACCTTATTCTGGTGGTCGGAACAGTATTTACTGCATGTACTAAATTAGTTCGTTTTATTACTCTCAAACTCTTAACACTTCCGCTTTAATGACCCGTTTAATCTGCATCATTCCTCAATAAGAATATTATTATTTTAATATATTTCACAAATTTTGATTTTATTTTATTTGAACATTCTATAACGCAGAATTTATATTACGATTCTATAACAATACATCACCTACTAAACACAATATGAATTTTATAATTTTGTTCCGAGCAAACTAATATCGTTTGTTCATCACCTTGAGCAGTTTCAACTTTTCTCATTGTATTGGGAACAGTATGTACCCGATTTTGTTACAGTCAAAAGTGATTCAATTGAATCAAAAGGATACTCTTTTAAGTGAATATTAAACAGAGGAATGCTCCAGGCTGTTCATCGTCACTTCAAAGAAAACTGTTTAAGAAAGAAAGGGGGGCGGGGGTGGTCAAAAATGATCGCTCAGACGGAATTCGATGGCCAGTGGCAATGGAAATTAAAACTCTTACTCCCAATTATTTTAAAGGTTAAGTTATTTTCAGCAATTTGGAGTCTTTTGTTTTCAGAACTTAAAAGCTCTCCTTCTAATTGTTATTTTAAGGAAATGAATAACTGTTACATTTCATTTGAAATTAAATTACGTAAACAATTTTAAACAGATACTCTTGAATTCTCATTGAAAAATTGGTACCTTTTTACTTTCGTATACACAGTCTCTTTCTATATTATTAGACGCACTATAAGATTCTATGTAAAATTATAAGTATCAGGTGATACTATACAACTGTAATGCTTTTACTCGGATGAAACCGGTTTGCACTTGTGTACGCTCCTGTATCAATTAACTAATCATATTTAATCAAGCTCAATGATTTAAATATGAGATTAATAATATGCTAATAATTAAGTGCTGACGATTTTTTATTTTAAGAAATGAGACGTACTTTCTCTGAATAAGCAAACCATTTTTTACGACGAATTTGGATTATTGATCCCCAAAATATAGGGGTAGCCTCAATCTAGAAAATAAACTATGGTCCAAGCTATGACCCAAAATATGATAAACTATGACCAAACTATAATAAACTATGATAAAACTATGATAAACTATGTCCAAACTATGATAAACTATGATCAAACTATGATAATCTATGTCCAAACTATAGGGACCATAGTTTGGTCAAGAGAGCTGTCCAAATTTTAAGCCTCTCAATGTTAATTTTATTTCTTGTGTTAATTTAATTGGTTCTCAAGAACTTTTCGAACGAATTAAACTTTCTTTGCATATAATTATAAAATTCGTTTATCCAAAGATGCATACGCAAACAAACTTCATCAAAGTATCCTGCAAAAAATAAATTTCGTCGCAAAACTTTGAATTATAAGATGTACATATTTATACATTATTTTAAAAAATGCGATTTTACATGGCAAAATACAAGAGCGAAATCGGTCGAATAAATCTTGAGAAATCAAATTTTTAAGATATGACTTTCCTCAGGAACTTTTCGACCGATTTCTCTCAAATTTCGTATTTTGCCTCGTAAAATTACAGTCTTTAAAATGTTGTAAGAGCTGTATAATTTTCAATTCAAAATTGTTTTGACTATCATTAAAAATAACAGCAAAAAAAAAACACTAATAAATAAAGTTTGATAAAGTGGTTAAACTAATTTCATAATTGTTTGCAAAAATGATTCAATTCATTTAAAAAGTAAGCTAGATATTGCAAAATATGTAAAAAGTAAAATTAATATTAAGGGGTAGTGTACCACTACAAAAATATAATTCCAATTCACTGGTATATAAGATATGTTAGCTCGTTTTTATAGTGGGGTACCTTTTCATAGATGAAGGTTGACATTGTCGAAAACAACTCGCCCCACATTGGTGACCTTCGGACGTGATGTGAACACACCTACCTTTACAGAAACACCCACTACGATTTGAACACTCCTACTTTGATGGATGATTCAGATTGAACAGTTGGCTTGCCACTTGTGACTGCGACATTGTCCACCTCAAGCTGTTGCTTCTCAGTCTTGATCACACACAACATATACTCTCGACTGCTGAAAGCAACACAGAAACGACTGTGAACTTAATACAGCTCTCACTATCAGCACTCAAAAAGTACGGTGATCTTAATACAGCTCTCCCGTCTTCTCACAAAACAGCAATGAATCAGCTAGCAGTATCCACTCATCGAATTCTATCACAGCTTTAATTCTGGTGAAGTAGTACTGTAGTGTATCTACCACTACAAAAATACAATTCCAATTCACTTGTATGTAAGACATGTTAACTCGATTCTATGATGGGGTAACTTTTCATAGATGACGGCTGACATTTTCGTTAATTACTATCCCCACAATCACCCCACTAAAAAATGCTAATTAGACTTAAAAGCGATTAAAACTGCCGTAATGAAACAAGCAATCCTCTGCATGAAACAAATATAAAATAATGACTTAATTTTTAATATTTTATTTTATATATTTGATATTGGGTAATAATAATAAGTTTGCTATTCGATGATTAATAGTTAATAATACACATTTTATTTGTTTACTTAATCATTGCCTTCATTGAAAATTTAGAAAAAAAATTCATTTATACTTGTCATTAATGCTCTGAAATGAGGAAATAATTCCAACGCTATATAATCTAAATACATGATGCATAAAAATTTAAAAGTACATTGTTTAACTGATTATTGGAGAGTGATATTCAAATAAAATCTCCATTAAGAAAAGTTAAAGCCTGTAATAAAAATAAAAACAGCCACTCTAAAAACTTTTTTTTTTGTGAAAAAATTTTTAACTTCCTTTCCCGTTCTATTCAACATCGAAACGTTGCCATTCGATTTATTCTAAGCGTGTGGAGCGAATGCGTATGCAAAAGCACATGCGTGTGCGCACGATTTGCATCGGCCCTTATAAAATTTCGAATGTGAGCGAAAGTTATTAAAAATATTTAGTACTTCAGAGAGCCATTCCCGATTTGAGCTCTTAGCTTTTTTTTCTTCGGACTGTAAAAGCGCATTTATTGCCATTTCAGGAGGGCTTTTACAGACATTGTGGAATGCTCGGGGGACACATAACGGGAAGTCGACCAGCAGAGCCTCGGAGTCGGTTCCACTTTTTTGTGTGTGTTACACTCCCGTATTGTAAGAAGTGCTACAAAGTGCTGCAGAAAGGAAGGAAAAAAATGGAGGGTGGAGCAAAACATTGGGAAATGGTATTGATATTTTCTTTTTAGTTTATTTTCAAACGTCTTATTTTATTTTTTTTTACCTATTTTTGTTTTGAGTTGGAAAATTTTCCTTTTCGACGTTTTCTAGGAGTCGTAAAATATTCAGAAAGGAGAGGAGGGTAAAATGAATGAAACTGAGCGTTGACGTTGGTTTCTTTTTAACAAAAAGCAATTTAGTTCTGAAAACGTTGTTGTGGAGGCTTTCATTTTTAATGGAAGGGTATCAGCTTTTTAGACTATTTTTACACTGGATGTTTGATAATTTTATTCGAAAGCAGTCCTCAAAAAATATGCTTTTTCCATATTTCAGGCAAATCGTAAACATGATTGAAGAATTTTAGTTTTTATGATGAATCAAGTTAACATGTCTTATATTCTAGTGCATTGGAATTACATTTTTGTAGACACTACAGTACTCCTCCACCAGAATTAAATCTGTGATAGAATTCGATGAACGGATACAACTAGCTGATTCATAGCTGTTTTGTGAGAGGCCGGGAGAGCTGTATTAAGATCACCGTACTTTTCTAGTGCTGATCGTGAGAGCTGTATTAAGTTCACGATCGTGGTCGCTTCTGTGTTGCCATTAGCAGTCGAGTGAATACGTTGTACGTTGTGTGTGATCAAAACTGAGTAGCAACAGCACGAGGAGGTGGATAATGTCACAGTTACAAGTATCAAGTCAATTGTTCAATGTGGACTATTAATCGAAGTAGGAGTGTTCAAATCCTAGTGGACGTTTATGTTAAGGTGCGCGTGTTCACATCATTTCTGGGTCACCAATGTGGGGAGTAGTAATCGACAATGTCAACCTTTATCTATGAGAAGGTACCCCACCATACTTGTACGAGTTAACTTATACGAGTTAACTTGTCTTATATACAAGTGAATTGTAATTACATTTTTGTAGTGGTAGATACATTACAGCACTCTCCCACCACTGGTGGATTGGCATTGTATTTTTGTCACGGTAGATATACAGCAGTCTTCAAAATAAAATCAAAAAATTAGATTGTCCTTTTTTCAAATCTTTACCAACATAATTTTACAATAATTTCCTACTATTAAACTAATGCAATACTGAAGAAAGGGGGGTGCATAAGCTTGGGTTACGTCAAAGATGATACTTATGACAAAGGGGATGGATCTCGTAAAAAATAGGTTTTAGCAAGAATTTTTTATCATCATGCATTTGCGTATTACTTTATATACACACTGTTAACCAGTAGAGAATAAATTAAATTTGTAACAATTTTTAACGAAATTCAAACAAAAACAGTGTTTAAAATCACAAATTGAACATTTGTTTAATAAAGCCTGCGATGCCAAAATGGGCATCACATATTTCCTAGTCCTTAAAATATTTCTTTAATTACTTAATCTCATTTTCTTTAATCATTCTTAATCGAATTATATTTAAATTAAATCAATTAGTTTATTTTTATAAAAAGAGAACATAAAATATTTTATTCTTTCCTTATCGATCAATGTAAAACGGATAAATTTTTATTTCTATACTACTATACACTCATTAATTCACTGTCTCGCCTAATCGAAAACAAAAATCTATTTATAACTCTTTATTCTTAATTTCTTACCACAAATATGTTTCAGTTACACGGTTATAATAATTATCAGAGTCTTGTTGGCGATGCGCGATTGCCAAAATATTTTCAAAACTAATATTGATTATGGGGGGTCGGCTTTATTTTTGACTGTTATTTTTCGATAAATCACCAACCATGGATCTCTTCTTATAATTACAACTGTCTGTTGGGAGCAATTCATTTACTTTTTAAGTTGAGTTTTGATTAGGCAGGTCAATTTACGTTAGAATGGAGTACTATTCTATCATATTCAACATTACTTTTTAATATATATAGAGTATACACAATCTCTGTTTCTGCACTTTTAATAATCCCTTTAAACAAAATACTGAACTGAAATTAAAAATTCTTTGGATATAAATGTCTTTTTAAGAAAAAAAAATAAATATATCAAAAAATTTACAAAAATTGGGCTTAAAGTTAGATACGCTGAATTAAAAGCTGACTGTTTTTCAGAATAAAGTAAGTTATCTAACAATTTACAGATTTTTATATGCTTGTTTAAAAAGTAAATTAAAATTGCTATTTGGCTTTTCGAGGTTGGCTATTTTATTTGGCGTCATTTCGAGAACTAATTAATAAGAGTTTCTACATAAAAAAGTTTTTTTATTGGTTAAGCAAAAAGATAGTTTTGTATTTAGAAAAGTTGATTAAAGGGGTTTCATTTGAACGAGAAAGCATAAATGTACAACTCTTTTGAGCAATACGCTAATCTCAATTAAATTATAAAGTTAAGATTATTAACGGTTAAAAAATCTCACGCAAGGTGAAAATATTTCAGTTGTGAAAAATAAATTTCCTTCGAAGATAATGATGCGCATTGTTCTATAAATGTGTTTGCTGATGTCTTTTGCAAAACTCCTGAAATTTTTTTAAAAACCTTAAGTTAAATTTTAGATAAGTTATAGAATATATAAAAACCATATTTCTGGATTAAATCAAAACCATCTTGAGCTCACTTAAATATTATTTTTTAAATTTGTTCAAAATATGCAAAATAAGAACTCCTAATAACACTGAGATTTTTTAAATAACACTTATTAAACTATATAAACTTGTGTTTTATAAAAGTATTAAAATCTGAAATCCAAACAGTCAGCTATTCATACAAATCATGTTAATGCCTTAATTGAGTTTTAATTGACAGGTACTAGCGCAAAAAATTAAAAAAGAAAGCAATAAAGAAAATTTATATTAATATAAATTTAATTTTTTGCGGATTTTTTTGAAAAAATATTTTATTTTGACTAAAATATTTAAAATATATACCAATATTCGAATTCTAGAATGAATTTAAACAATATGCTTATCAAATTATTAAGTTTTTAACTACGTAAGATTAGTAAAAGTTGAAGAATCAGTTTTTAATTGCGAAAAATAGATTTACTTTGAAAAAAAAATGCTTTGTATTGTTCTATAAATGGATTTCCTAATTAAATGTTTTTCGCTAAACTCTTATAAGACATTCAAAACTCTTAAGTTAAATTTCAGATCATTTATAAAAAATAAAAAACGAAATTATTTCTGTATTAAATCAAAACCAGAGAATAAATATTAATTTTTAAATTTCTTCGAAATATGTACGATAAAAATCACTTCAAAACACTGAAAATTTAAACTTATAAACTATATATTATTTAACTATATAAAATTGGGTTTTTGTAAAAGTATTAAAACTCTAAAATTTCGAGCAGTGAACTTTCTTCAATGTAACGCAAGCTTGAATATCTTCTAAATTTTGTTAGGGGCAATGTTTAACAATGAGTTATGTTATATTTAATGATGTTTTAAGTTGCTTAGAATCAATGGAAAACATTTTTTTAGATTGTTTATTTTTTGAATATAAATAAACATCAGAAGCGATCATTACATGTAAATAGATCATTATTCCAATTACATTCTCTGTTTCATTGTTTGTGCCTCCCGGGGGGAGAGAGTTCTTTTTTCTCTTTTTTAGAACAACAGAAAACCAACCATTAATAGCGATCGACGAATGAAAAATGTGAAACATCTCATAATCAACAGTGGAATGGTAGAAACTTCACTAATAAGCAGGTTCTTTTCGAATGTTCACAGAATGATAGTAGAAAAAGGTACACAGAGTCGACTAATTGTAACGAAACAGTTCTGGAATATGATTTGTGATGTAGATGAGAATACCCCTTATCGCGCTCATGCTTTAATGTTTCTCTCTCTTTTGACTGTTTGTGCAGGGGCGACTCATTACAAAAAGTCTAGGCAAACGAAAGAGGAATAACGGAAAAACAATTTAGGCTTTTTCTGTTAATGGAGAGCCGTTGTTTCTTAACGGAGAGATGTTTTTATTTCTTTACTAATGATGCATCTTTCTATGTAACATAAAAGTTTTTGCCAGGTTTGATTATGTACTCTGTTAAAGGTAAAAACGATGGGTGCATCTCTGTGTGGATGTTGTCTCACAAAATAAATTACGCATTTGATTTAGCTACATCAAAAAATATACACATGATCATTTAGAACAAGGATTTCTTTTTTTTAAATTTTGTTTCATTCAAATGCGATCAAAAATCTGAAGTGTTTTTTTTTCCCTTAATCATGTCAATCAATCATGTCATTAATTAATTCAAATGTGTCACTCAATCAAGTCATTTATTAAGTCAAAAATGTCACTCAATTATGTCATTAATTAAGGTAAACATGTCACTCAAATTAAAAGTCAAACTAAAGTTAATCATGAGACTCAAATCAAAATAAGAATACCGATATGTTTGCGGTTCGTCATTCGAAAAACATATCATCACTTCTGATATACTTGTATTATATCATACTTATAACCATCGTTGAGCAACCGACCCAATTTTTTAAAGTTTACGACTACTTATGCTCAACTGCGTACTCTTGTGATATTGAACCCAATTCAAAAGACAAAGGAACTCCTGGATCAAATATTGGTTACGTTTCTATGTCAATTGTTTAACACTGCAATGCAATACGTTAAAAATTAATACAAATAGGAAATATATAAAAAATCTCCTGAATAAAAACCCATTACACGTATGTTTAAATATAAAACTATTACATATAAACTCGTGCAAAACATGTAATTATTAAAACACTAGAGTGCGCCTAATAATGTGATCTGATTATTATAATATACTAATATAATACCTGATATAGTAATTATTCTATATTTATATGATATATTGTTAAATTAATCCACTCATCGAATTATATTATATATCGTCTAATTTTACAAATAGATACATGAACGCAAACAAATGTAAACCGGTTTCAGTATCATTAGATAATTAAGATTTTACATAAAATCTTATAGTGTGTCTAATAATTGGACGAAGGACTGTAGATATACCGAGTTAGAAATCCCAAGAAGAAACAGTTAAAAGCAGCGATATCCAATCGCTCTCTTCCGTTAAGCAAGTGGCGAATTGATTTTTAGTGTCTACTTATGAAATCTGTTGCCGTTCGTCCGAAGAGAAATGTTCTAGAATAGAGGAATGTTGTGCGAGGGTCAAGAACAAAGTGAAGGGGAAAGGAGTATTAAGGAGCAGAGATTAATGGCAGAGTGTGATGCAGCGAAAACAAGGAGATGATAAAGAGACAAACAGAGGGTATTCCAGGAAAGTTGTCAGTTTGTGATTTGTGGCTGAAAAGGAGAAGACGTTTTATGAAATATCTGGAAAATAAACACAACTCTTCTTACAGGAAGCAACGCATTTGTCGCTGTCATCGGCCTTTGCGCGCAAGGGATAAAAAAAGAATTTTTTAAGTTGAAAAACCTCGACATAAAATTCTGTCAAATATTTCGCCTCTCCAGGGATTTATTTATCGAAAAATTTTGAGTCTAACATATTATTAGGAAGTGCCAAGTTTTTTTATTTGCCATTTTTATTCCTGACAAAATAAAATATTACTTTCAAATTTTTTTTTAAAAAAAATGAAGATCTAGATTTCCACAGTCTCCGGTCAGATTATTAGATTCTATGGAAAATCTTAATTATCAGATGATACTATACAGCTTTATTGTTCGTTATGTAACTGAAATCGACTTGTACTTGTTTATGTTCGTGTATCAGTTAACATAGTAATGCAATACGTTACGAAAATAATACATTCATGCAAATAGGAAGTATATAAAAGTAAAAACATTAAAGTGTTTAATATTTTTATTTTTCATGTACTTCCGCGTGTTTGAATATTAAAGCATTGCATATAAACTCGAGAGAATCATGTAATTATTAAAAAACTACAGTGCGTCTAATAATTTGATCCAATTATTATAATATACTAATATAATGCATGATATAATAAATATTCGATATTTATCTAATATATAGTCGAATTTATCCTATCCAGCTGCAATGACTCGTTCAGTCTATACGAATTCTGCATCCGGCTTGCACCGACCACAGTGCTGACGTGAAATATCCTCAGTGGTAGACGGATCATGGGTTACAGTCCAAATGCCGTCAGGCTACTCGTGGGTGGTGCTCGTGGTCTTCCTCTCCATGTAACGAAAAGGTAGGTTACTCCATCAAAAAGTCCTCCACAAAGGCAAATTTCTCCCAATACTCGATTCAGGAGTTCCCTTGTCTTCTGGATTAGGTTCAAAATTAAAAGGCTACTGAGTTGAACATTAGTAGTAGCAAACCCATAAAATCGGGTCTGCTGTTCAACGACGGTTATAATATATAAAATAATTTATCCTATCGTCGAATTTAACCCATTGACAGACGGACGAAAACAAGTGCAAACCAGTTTCAGCTGCGTAAAAATAATAATGCTGTATAGTATCACCTGATAATTAAGATTTTACATAAAATCTTGAGTATCACCTGATAATCAAGATTTTACATAAAATCTTGAGTATCACCTGATAATCAAGATTTTACATGAAATCTTGAGTATCACCTGATAATCAAGATTTTACATGAAATCTTGAGNAACAGCATATTACATTAAAGAAACAAGATTGATACATTTTTCAAAATACTTAAATTTTATTTTTGCTATTTATGAAGTTTTTGTAAAAAATAAAATAAAATAAAATGATTTAAATAAAATGATTGATTTAAATAAAAATGATTTAAATAAAAAAATGATTTAAATGATTTAAATGATTTAAATTGATTAAAAATGATTTAAATAAAAAAAATTTAAATCATTATTTAAAACAAATTTTTCTTTCATTGCAGTAAAAACATGAAATTTAAAAGTACACAAATTTCTTAGTAATTAATGAAAGAAATGGTGAAAATCATCACGTGAAATTAACGTAATTTTAACGTAAGCCCAAAACCTTATAACGGACGAACGGATTTTTAACGTTTATTTGCATTTTCATGCTGCATGGGCATGCATCAAACAATTTTAGTACACGCTTTTTAATTCATTAAATAAATATTTGCAATTTTAATATTCGAAAAAGCCATTCTTATTTCAGAAAAATACAATTCTCAGCGCCCCCTCGTAATTAAATCCAGATTACATAACTGATTGAATGCAATTCCGTTTTGCGGTGAAGTGTCTCAACTTCAGGGGAAAAGATCGGCAACACGTTCTTTTTGACATGATCTCGTACATTCTTCACCCCTCCACCCCCCTGCTGACACGACCGATTCTGTTTCCATTAACGATGACATATAAATGCCAGAAATGATTTAAGTGAAACTTCTCTTCCTAACGAAGAGTCAAGCGATATCGTTGTTGGAGAGCAGCAAATTTAGACATATGCAAAAGAGAGGGGGGCAACGCAATGACAAATGTGTTGTAAGGGTCTCATGAATTTTACATGCCGCTTGACCTGTCTCCCGGATTTAATTGAAAGACTGGATTCAAAGGTAGTTAAATATTCAGTTCCTGGACTACTGGAAGCTGGATTTGAGCCAAAATAGATGCCCTAAAAACATGTCAGATAGCGCCAACGCAGTTAGGTCCACTGGTTTCTCTAATGCTGGGGTGGAGAATATTCAGAGATTTCGATTGGAATCAACCATTAGAAAGATAACTCAATCAATCCTTGTTTATTTTATTTCATAACCGTCGTTGAACAGCCGACCCAGTTTTTTTGGGTTTGCGACTACTATTGTTCAATTCCGCATCCTTGTAATTTTGAAACTAATAAGGAAGACAACAGATCTCTTCGATCAGAAAATTGCCTTCGTGGATGATTTTTTAATGGAACTAACCCGAAATGGCGTTACATGGAGAGGAAAACTACGAAAACCTCCCCCGGATATCCTAATGGCAAGGGGACTAACCCGAATCCGTCTACCACCGAGAATAATTTACGTCAGCACTGAGATCGTTCAAACCTCGTGCGGAAATCGAATCAAATAGGGATTCGATCCCGGGTCACCTCATTTGGAGACGAGCGCTCCATCCCCTAAGCTACCATGGCTCAATCCTTGACGATTGAAATCTTGTTTGTTTTATATCACAAGAGATTCAAGTAATGATACACGATTAAAAATTTATATTTTCATGTAAGACTAGCTGAATGCATGTTCTTCATAAGGGTAATAAAAAGAAAAAAGATCCGATATATCGGTATTCATCAGAACAACGAAATCACGCACAAAGCTGAAAAAAAAAACATTTACCATGACAAATTTAAAAAAAAGAAATTCCAATGTTTCAGTTTACTATTATTGCTTCTCTCAGTTATTTTAATTTCTTAACTTTCTTCGTGTTTTCTTGTATTTATATATATATATATATATATATATATATATATAGGGGTTAGATTCTGGTANATCTATTTCATAAACCAATAGCAACTACTAAGATTTCCCTCTTTCCCTAAATTAAGACATTTTACGGATTTTACTTTGCAAGATTTTCCCTAACATATAACCAAGGAGCGCAACTTTTCATGTGCACTTTCACTCATTCTCATGACTGCTCTTGTCTAATAATTAATAAATAAATTTTGTACCCTCCTTCCCGACCTAAGACCTGTTTTAATCCTTCCACTCGGCAACGACGTTATATATATATATATATATACATTCAAGAGGTGGACAAGATAATGGAAACATTTCCATACTAATACATTTTTTCCTATTTCTCAAGAAATACTTAACGAATTAACTATTTTATACCTTCAGAAGTCTTCAGATCATGCGATTTCTCATACTTATCAATGAAGTTTAATACCTTTGAAGTTTTGAGGGACCAACAGTAAATTACAAACAGAAAATAATGTTTTTTAACACCCCATGACAAAAAATGTAGCTATTTACCTTGTGGCAGTTGTTTTGGTTATTATATGCAATAATTGCACAAAATTTCGTAGACCTAGCTTAAATATTTATGAACATATGGGTTTTTTTAATAAAAAAAACAAACAAATTTTTATCATGGTGCGTTTTTTTCTACACCTTTAATATTCTATAAAATGAAACAAAATTTTCAAGCAATTTAAAATTAAATTTTTTGCATAAAAATTTGAGAAAAATTTGTTTGAAACTGCGCAAGATATAATTGAATAAATTAGTTCTCTTCTACAGCGAATTCAAGGGAAAAATTCAAAAAGAAAATTTCTTAATTTTGTATTCAATCGTATTTGGCAACTGACAAAAAAAGTAGAATTGAAAGTCTAAAAAATTTAAAAAGTTTCAAGCAATTTTCAAAGTAATTTTCCTACTTTTATAAAAGAAAGTTCAAAAAGATTAGGGGATTTCTACAAATATTATTTTGTATCAAAAGACAGAATTTAATAACAAATGACTATACCTTACAATATATGATCATACACCGAAATGAGATTTGATGAGGAAAGAAAACAGGCGAAAAAAAGATATATTTATTGAGGATGATCCCCTACAATGATGGGGTCATTTTTAATACATCTTGTTTAATAGTACAGAACAAAATATGTGGAAATCCCCTTATCATTCTTTCAAAATAGTACGAAAACTATTTAAAAAATTGCTTGAAACTTTTTAAAGGTTTCAAAATACTCAAATCGGACTTTTATTATTAGTTGAACAATACGATTTACTGCAAAATTAAGAAAAAAGAATAAATTTTTCCCTTGAATGCGCAAAGTATAATAACTACTATTTCTTTATTTTAAATTTTGAAATAAAATTTTATAATTAATTTTGAAATGTTCTTAAAATTTTATTTAGTTTTGTTGAATATTTTTAAGGATATAGTAAAAAAACGTAACACACAGAAATTAGCCTTTAAAAAAAAAGATATATCCATAAATATTTAGTCAAGGCTTACGGAAATTTGTGTACTTATTGCCTATATTAACCAAACTAACTGTCACAAAGGCTACATTTTTTGGTCTAGAGTGTTTAAAAACTTTATTTTCTATTTGAAATTTGTTGTTCTTCCCTCAAACCTCTAAAAGCTTCTCTTTAGCTTCATTGGTATGTATGAGAAATCGCATGATCTAAACACTTCTGAAGTTATAAAATATTCTGTTTAAAATTTCTGAAAAAATATTTTTAAAAAAATGTATTAGTGCAGTATTTCCATTACTTTGTCCACACCCTGTATATAAATACAGAGGGTTTTTGTTGCCCCAATAATCATTTTCAACATTTAAAACAGATATTTTACTTTCCATTTCAACGAAAACCATAATTCGACTTGTATCATCTTTCGTTAAAAAATTAAGCACACTTTTAGAAATTAAACTCATCTCAAATTCCTGCTCGTGCCCAACTCATTATAGTCAAAATTTATTAATATAAAGTACTTCTCCCAGTACTTATAACCTGCGTAAGGCCAACAAAAAATGAGCACCTTAGTACCTATATTTAATACCTAAATTAGTATAATTGGTCATATTAAAACAGCACCTACTATCTCTATACCAGTAGTACTAAATACAAAAATTAACTGTGCACCCTTGGTCAGTGAAGTCGCTGTTAAAAGTACTAGATTTTATTTATTTGCTATTTAAGTATATGTAAGCTAGATTTTGATGTATTTGTTATTTGAGTATGGGTAAGTTGAAAGTTAGAGTTTGTATCATCGGTTGCTATGGTGATATATAGAACAAAAGTTTGGTCTATAATATGCAACTGATCATACAAACTCTAACTTATAGCTTACCTATAATCAAATGAGAAATAAATGAAAATCTAGCTAACATATACTTAAATAGCAAATAAATAAAATCCAGTACTTTCAACAGAGACTTCACTGGTTTTAAGTTTTAAATGTGAGTACTCCCAATATTTTATTCATGTCCTTTTAGTGCATCGAATTATTGTTAGCTTCCAACCACTCTCCTTTAAAAATATGGATGTTTTTATAAGGCTTATAATATTTTCAGTTAAAGCATAATGATGTAAAGCATAAGAATTAGAAGTTTTCTTTTAAAACAATGTTAATAAAAATATTATTGAGTTATATCGTTTAGTCACAATAAGTTTTAGAATTGGTGTTTTATAAATAACATCTAGAGATCGAAATGTTCTTTCGTTGAATAGGAATAAGCTCATTTATGTATTAAATTACCAATGGCGATTGCAAACAGTATTTTGTTTTGTTTTTTGATATCTTATGATATTTGTTTCTTGAGCGTGGTTTTTCATAAGCATTTAAAGTAGGAATTTTGTGAACTTTGAATAGGTTTTGCATTTTATTTCGAGATTTTGTCTGAATTAATTCTTTTCGGACATTTTGTGAAGGAACTTTTATAAAGACGGTGCACTTTGAAAAAATTAAAAATATGTTGTTTAATATTTCATGCAAACAATTCAGCATTCATCGTAAACTGATAAAATCATCTAAAAAATCATTGGGAAAAAAATGCTGAACAAATCAACGTTGTTAAAAAAATTATTCAATTCAATTTAATTTTTAACAAAGAATTTTTGTTTTTGAAGTTATACTTCTTATGCGACTTCCAACAAGGTTGCGTTAAACGTTTAGCGCTACATTTTTATTGGCCGGGAAATCACGTGGTAGGATCCAGTTTTCCCTCATTCATTTCCATATTGTTTTAATTCTCAGTAGCATGAAAATAATAAAGTCATAAAAGCATTGTTTTTCTATAAATATTTTTTTAGTTTGTTTTGATACACATATAATTTAATAGGATAGTATTTTTTATTTTCAAATTTAGTAGATAACAATTGTAAAAAATGAGTGAAAACAATCCCACGGACAATGCGACGGATTTAAGGTTATGTCAAGGTACGTCTCTTGTGAATATCAATTGATTGTTAGCTTTTCTCTTTTGAAATTACATTATGACGCATTCACATACATTATTAATGCATATACATTTTCCATGGCGAGGCGATGAGGCAACCACAAGCACTTTCACTGGTTCAAGAGGTCCACGAGGGAAAAATGCAAATTATTACCGTTATTACAGAGCACGGAAACGAGCGGAGCAGAAAAAAGAGTCGTTGAATAGAACTAGTGATCCTTCTACGACTGCTGATTCTTCTACAATTAACGTCACAGGTTACGAAGTTTAACTTCTTCCGTGCGGTGGGACTCCACGCACTATTTCTTTTTTTAATAATGCGTGTGAAGAAGACGATAAAGCGGGTGATTGTTTATAAAGCTTCCCATAAAAATTTGCGAACTACAAAAAAATAATAAAAAACGTTTCGAGTACATAATTACCTCTCTTTTATAAAGATAAAAGAATAAATTATGTTTATCTTACAACGTTATCTTAATGTAGTAAATAATTTATATTGAATTTCTCTCCTTGCTAAATAACAATATTCTTAGAAAACGAAAAAATATTCTTTTAAATAGGAAATACAATTACAAATAAATAAAAAGTATCAATTTATTAAATAGTTAAGTTATAATAAAATATGTTTCTTTCACTTTTAGTAATTATTAAAAGGAAATAAAATATTTTTAAATGGCATATTTGACAAGCAACAGAAAATCAATTTAATTTCATTTCCATGATAAAGACACTTTCTTAACCTCTCAAATTAAATCTTTCTCTTTTAATATAACTTTGCAAAAAAACATTTTATTAAAACATGCTAAGTTCTCTCTTTATGTTTTAAATGGAACATTTTTACAGTATAAGATATTAAAATTCTGAACGTTCTTTTTTTAATTTTATTTAAAGAAAGTATCGTAAAGTTTGAATTATTTCCACTCCCAACTAAGGTAACCATAGCAATATTTTAGCAAATTTATAGATATTAAAACTCTTCTTATTGAAAAATGCAGTTTAAGTAAGATATTTTCCATTAATAATTGATTTTTAACAACATAAAAAAAATACTAGTCAATTCCTACTTAGACCAACAAAGAAAAATTCTATTTTAGTTACTTTTTATTAAATAATTACAGCATTTTTCCCATAAAAAATTAAAATTAATTACATTTACTTAATTAATTAATATTTGAAAAAACTATATTAGCATCTAGTGACATCCACTACTAGTTTAAAAAAATATATTTGAACTTGAATGGGGCGCGTGGTATCAGACAATTGGGTATAATATTAAAAAAAACACAACTACTTCCACTTAGTAGGAATAACTATGCCACTATCCACATAAATCAATTATTAATCAAAAATCGAATATCAATTCCTTTACTTTATAACGCAATAAAATCTGGCGAGCAGCTATTTAAACGATCAAACACTTCGTTGTTTATTTGTGGCTTGAAGTTAGGCTCGCAGAAAATGCCGTTCATGGGTTAAATTTAGTAGGAATAACACAACCTGTGACGTAGGCTATAGTATACCCAATTATGCCCATTAATTTGTGCAATATACTCAATTGGGTATAATATTAAAAAAAACACAACTACTTCCAGTTAGTAGGAATAACATTTACCATGACGCAATGCTAAATTCTATGCCACTATCCACATAAATCAATTATTAATCAAAAATCGAATATCAATTACTTTTCTTTATAATGCAATAAAATCTGGCGAGCAGCTATTTAAACGATCAAACACTTCGTTTGTTTATTTGTGGCTTGAAGTTAGGCTCGCAGAAAATGCCGTTCATGGGTTAAATTTAGTAAGAATAACACAACCTGTGACGTAGGCTATAGTATACCCAATTGTAAAAGTATAAATTTGGTGACGTCGACCACACGTGCTACCAGCTAATGTTCTAATGCTAATGTTCTAATGTACACGTGCTAATGCTCTTTTTTCAATTTATCTGACTCAGCGAATATAAAACGATTAAGTATTTAAAAGTGCGAAATTAACAACTTTTTTGTTCAAATAGAGCTCTAAGTTAGAAATTATCACTGATGTTACTCTTAAAATATGTGAAAAACTGAATCGCTTAAAGTAAAATTTAAAACAATGACTAACTCTTAATCCGTCAGAAAATTCCATTTCGTTTTTCGCTCATCCCTATTTAATGAAGGAATTAATATTTGAAAGAACAACTGTATTAACATCAAGTTTCATCCCCTACAAGTTCAAAAAAATGTATTTGAACTTGAGGTGAAGAACAAAAAGTATTTTATTAACAATTGAAAATTTGAACACGATATAGGAGAGTGTTGAGCTAATAGTAGGAATTGAAAAATAGAGGTTGGAACAAGAGATAATAAATTAGTTACATTTTAAAGAGATAATAAATTAGTTTTCATTTAGTTACATATAAAAAAAAAACATTTTTTTAAGTCTATTTGATCAAACAGCTACTGTGGTTAAAGTAGTGCAAGTTTCCTTCACTTACGAGCTGTTGTTTTAAAAATATTTTTTGAGATTCTGAACCTTTGAAAAACACCCTTTTTTATAAATATGGAAACTATCATATAACGTAAAATATGCAAAGCAATGAATGAAAGTTTTGTTTGTTATTCTCTTTAATTATTAATCTATCAGAAGCTTGCCTCCCTGTAATAAAAAGGAAAGTTGATTGGTCGACTGTAAAATAACACTGTGTTAAAACAGCATTACATTCGAGAGTTATTTTACATTAGAATTCTAGCATATTCTACATTAATATCCAATAGATGAAAGGCGTATATAATCTCAATTTTGATTTTCCGTATAAAAAAGGTTTGATTAGAAATTAAAAATTGTTTTGATATGCTTTTATTTCTCTACATAAATAATAATATTTTACAAAAGTTAAGTTTTAAGTTAGATATGTTAGTTTGAAAGCTGGATTTTGATGGCTTGTTTTATTTTCGTTTCAAAAATAAATTAAAACCTAAGCAATCAGAGAATTAATGAAGAGTTTTTAAATAAGAAATTTAATATTAGTGGTTGAGCAAAAATATATTTTTGTAATTAGAAACAATAGTTTTAAGGATCTAGGTTGTTTTGATTTAATAGTAAAAGCATAAATGTATAACTTTCTCTTGGCTTTTTATAACTTATCTAAAATATAACTTAAGATTTAACATTTAAAATTAGACAGGAATTTAAATTAGATGTGCATAAACGTTCGTTTTTGGGAGACAACAGTTCATTATTTGTAAAATATTTTGATGTTACTTATCGTTTAGATTAAAAATTTCGTTATAAAAAATTCACTGCAAAGGAAACTTTTTTATACTAGTGGGCTGTGCCCCCGTTGCTCGTTAACGCTCGCCAACCCCCGAAAATTGCTACGCAATCTTATAAGGTCTCGCTTCGCTCGCTATTAACTTAGGTACATTGCAAATGCTCAAAATTCTAAGAATTCAAAACAATCATTCAAATCCATATAACAACTTTTTTTAAAAAAACCTTTTAATCTTTTTAGTAAATACTAAGTCATTAAAATAAATTTGAATTCAAATAAATGACACGTAATTCATTAAACCTATTAGAAATGTGCTATAGTATAATTCGTGATATAAATCAAAAATCGTCAAATAAATTCGTAATTTATAAATTCGTGAAAAAAAAGCGCTTTCGACAAAATACTAAAATAGAGATCTATCGACAAAGACTACTCACTTCTGCCTAACTTAATACTATGAGATTGCAGCAGCTGATGCCTCTGGTCATTTCAGTTTCCGTTTTTAAAAGCGCTACATGTTGAGCCACTTCATCTAGATTTGGCATGTGAAATTTTTAGCGGCAATCATTGGTCGATTTTCAAGCGTTGCCATTTGGAAACAAAGCAAACGTTGACACCGGCAGAGAAGAAATACAGCCAAAATTTGGGAGCCACGTAAGAGAATTATATATATTAGATATAAGGACTCTAAACATTGCATCGATTAGTAATTTAAATAGCAAATTAAGTACTGTTGCAAACAGTTTTCCCAACACTACTATTGCAATATATTGAATTTGTGAACTATCTTTATTCACTTTTAAAAAGTTCCGAGCCATGTTACATCAAAAATTAGTAGTTATTTGCTGGCTACATAAAATGAAGTTCAATTTTACAATATTTTAGGATTTTCGCCAGCTCCTAATATCAATAGAAGGTTGCACCAAAAGTAGGTTTTTTGAAGAAACAAAACACCCATTTTCATTCTTTCCTTTTTTTCTTTCATAAAAGCATAGGATGTTTGCACCATTATGAGGTATTTTTAAAGAGCTCAAATGTAGGTCGAGGTTTTTATTTACCGTAACAGAACTATTTATCTTAATCAGGTCATTTTATGACTTACCTCGAACCATTTATACCGCCAACCAAATTTAAAAAAGCAACTTAAAAGGAGTGAGCTTTCATTAATGGGAATAAGACATTTATCTACCTAAATAAGTTGATACTTGAAACAACATGCAATAGTCGTCCCGATGCACCGAGATCGAGTTGTAAGGAAAATATGGTGACGTAAACGAATATCGTTCAATTTACAATCACCGTCAAAGTTTTGCGTCTTTCACCAAGTTTTGGTGCAGTCAGTTGCACCATGGAAGTGTTTCTCGTTCAAGCTTCACTATTTATGGTGTAACTAAAATAAAATGATATTTCATTTTACTGAGCTTTGGGGTGATGAGAAACTTTGCACCAAATACATGGTTAAAGATTTACTGAGTTTTTTTACAGTGTAGTTAACTTATTCCTGTATCTGTATATCACATACGTCAGAAAGGAATTTTTTTCGTCTTCTTTTAATTAATGCACTTTTTGTAAAAAAAAATGTTAAACCGTGTGCAGCGAAGGAAAGAAGAAAACAAAATACTCAGGTATGTTTGCATGAATATTACATACCAAAAGTCATGTCTTTTCTGGTGAGGGAGAATGTCTAATGAATATTCAGTGATCCGTGTTGGCTTCAACCCAACCTAGAGCCTCTATTAAGTGTTCCTTCCCAAACAGAATAATTTTTTAGAAGCAGTTTTGTGTC
The DNA here is from genome assembly GCF_043381705.1 of Parasteatoda tepidariorum. Taxonomy (NCBI): domain Eukaryota; kingdom Metazoa; phylum Arthropoda; class Arachnida; order Araneae; family Theridiidae; genus Parasteatoda; species Parasteatoda tepidariorum. The sequence goes on from NC_092211.1 coordinate 11,970,049, forward strand.
TAAATATATATACTTAGAACAGAACATTTTTATTAGAAAACCCTACATTCTCAGAATTCATTAACATGCCGACACGGAAATAAGTCTAAAAATATTTATTTCAAAAGTAAATACATTTTCGATTAAAGCAAAATTACTTAAAACTTCACTTATTTGAATGTCATTCAACGTTTGTGTCAAACCTTGTATCTGAAACAGTGACCTTATTAATGCTGATATCAAGTTCTCTTTAACAATAATGTTTTAGAAGTTTTGTACATTAAATTCTACATAAAATTTTTGTGCAAGCAATTTATATTACAATTTACTGTGAACCATCAAACTTTTGCATATCTACTTGATGAACTATTGTTAGATCAATATACAGTAAATCAGTGTCATTTAACCTTGACATTTTTTAATTTTATTTCATAACCATCGTTGAACAGCCGACCCGATTTCGAGTTTACGTCTACCAGTGCTTAACGCCGTAGCCTTATAATTTTGAACCCAATCCAGAAGACAAGGGAATTCCAGGATCAAGTATTGGGAGAAATTTTCCCTTCGTGGAGGACTTTTTGATGGAATTGACCCGCATTTGAGTTACATGGAGAAGAAAACCACGAAATCTCCTCCCCTCCCGGTTAGCACGACTGCAAGGGAACTAACTCACGATCCATCTGCCACTGAGGATATTTCATGTTCAGCACTGTGGTCGGTGGGAGCCTAGAGCAGAATTCGTACTGACCAGCCATCGCTGGGAATCAAACCCGGTTCACCTCATTGGGAGGTGAACGCTCTATTTTCTGAGCCACCACGACTCCTTACCTTGACTTTAAACTCAACAAATTTAAAAAGATGCTTAAAATAAGAATAAAAATGAAGAATAAAAAAGGCTGACACAATGAAAAAAAAATCTATAATAAAATTTCTCGTATTTATGGCTCTATAGTAACATCAGAAAGCTCATTAATTTTTACCGAAGCACTTTGGTAACGATTTTAGGAAAATTAATCGAAAAATATGGTTTTATAATGTGTCATATAATTTGGTAAATGGTGGTAAAAATTCGGTAAATTTATCTTCATTCCTTAGAGCATGGCATATAAAACATTTATTCAGTTAAATTTACATTTCAGTTTTGTATTTTTACTAAGCACGTGATAAAATAATAATTATGACACTAATACTAATACGTGATAATAATAACAATAATAATATTGTGAAATTAATAACAATACGTAATAAGCGATAAAATAATAGTTATAATTTTGAAAACATGAATTTACCGAAAACCGTTGCCATGTAAACGAAAAAATCACCATATTAATGTATCGTTTCGTGTATCGTAGATTTTGACTTTAAAAATCAGAATTTTGGTTTTCTTATCAGAAATCTCAAAACGATACACTACAGTATATTTTGAGATTTTTTGACCGTGCTGTTGAATAAAATTTAACTGTATTATTTCATATTCTTTACAATTGATAAAGAATGTTTTTTGAAAATATACATTGAATTATTTAAAAAATTAATTATTTTTTTTACTTGAAAATTAAATAGATTAGACCCACTAATTTTTGCAAATATAGGTGTTAATTATTTAGGACTCAAAATTACCAANTTACAAATCGCGATATTGGATTTTTAAATCTCGTAAATAAGAATCGCAATGTACGACATTTAAATCGCCTGATTAAGAATCGCTACGTTCAACTTTTAAATCAGGTAAATACGAAAATAAATGTTTGAGGGAGGAATGAGGACTTCAATACTTTCGCTTCGCGGAAAATTTAATTCCTCATAAAATATTTTAACCTGTGCAAAAAAAAAAAATTTTCAGCGGAAATTAGCGGGAAAAATGGAAAAATCAGAAAAAAGCGGAAATCCGCGAATCCGCGGAAGAATCGCATCCCTGAAATGTGTATCATCATATAACACATTGTTATTTGATTCATGTGTGAATTTCTACTTAAGCTTTGATTTTTAATTGTCTATTTTACAGTTCTTACTGTTTGCTTAAATAAACGAAAAATGCATAGATCAATTGTATTCGTAGGATTATCCTGTATTCGCAGGAATTTTCCGTTTAGTAGTATTAAAATACAAAATTTAAAAGTAATAGATTGATAGATTTCTGAATAATCAATTTTTTTTTTAAAAAGTCACATGTTTAGAATTTAATTTCTCAGAAACAATCCAAACGATGTCGTTCTAATTTTGTATTTCGCCATTTAAGATTATAATTTTTAAAATGATGTAAATCTTTGTATGCCTTGCAAATCGAAATTTTATCTATTTTTTTTAAAAAAAAGGAAAACAATAAACTAAGATTTAATATAAATTATCTTTAAATGAGTGAGTTTTGTAAGGGATATGTTCTAAAATGTCTTTTAGACGTGGTAAAATATACAAGAAGTAAAATAACATTAATAGATCCAAATTTCTGACCACTCTTTTGGCCAAACCATTAGGACAATATTTTACGAATTCGTCGAAAAAAGTATGTTTTTTCGGAGAAAATAGGTTTTTGTATGTCATTTTGTAGCTCAAACTATCGTCTGCTCTAATAAATTATCATATTTTAGGTTAGTTCCCGGAACAATTAAGAATCCATCCAAGTACGCGAAAATCTAAACATTAGATTAAGGCTACTTGCATATCTGTTTTGCCTAGCATATAAAGCATAAAAAATTAAAGCTTGAATTTACACTAAAATTAGCCTTTAGAATTAATTTCTTTAAAAAATTCTATTCAAGGTACTTATTTTTATTTTCTGAAATACTTGTATATATAAATAAAATAAATAACTGGATGATAGAATTTTAACGTTTTAAAAATTTTCAAAAGAGAAACATCAATAAGAATTACTCTAACCAAGCATATTTAAACTGTAACTGTAATTTCAACTGTTGAAGTCATTCACTGATTTTTTCCAGACATAATGCAAGAACAATTATGACAAAACAAGCTTTGTTTGTGATCTCGGTACAATTCCAAACATAGTTACGAACCCATAAACAATGCATTATTCCAACAACATATATTTTGAACTTAATTTTATTTTCAAAATAAATTTTATTTTTGTCTGCATTTGATGTCAAACAAAAACAGTACATTATTTTGAAAGTCCGACTCAGATGTCCAGTAAATCCCTTAAGATTTCCAAAGGAAGGAGAACTGAATAAATCTTCCACTCTCCTTTCTAACCTCCCTCTCCCGAAAACTGATTCGGAGAAAATAAGTTTTATCCGATCGAAAATCAATCAAAAGAAGAAAAAAAAAGAAAAAGATTTTTCTTCCTTTCATCTTTACTCTTTTAATCTCTTTGATACCTGAAGCAAATTCTAATACCAGATTTTGTATCAGGTCTTATATATTAATCAATATTTATACAGATGATTTTAATATTTCAATGCAGACTTTCGAAGATTTGAAATAAGTGTTTAATGAGTTAAAAGTGATCAATTTCATGTTAATTTTTCGCAAAGAAAAAAAAAACGTAAATCAAAATGTCTATCTTCACTTGAAGAAAGGTTTCAATGCATGTTAAGAAAAAATACTTTAACATTGAATGAAATAAAAATCTCGGAGAACTGGGGATAAATTAACTTAAACCTAATTTAAATTGTTATAAATTTGGTTATTTTATAAAGTAAACAATTTTAAACAAGTACATTTTTAGTAACTTAACTGCTTAAGTTTTCTACAATCAAACAGTTCACTTTTAACTACTGAAGTTTTTTTTTTAAATCGTTATTTAAATAAACATTTGTTCGTTGTGCAACGGGAGATCTAACTTAAGACCATAGGGCACCGATAGCAAAAGCTTTTCTTAAATTGCTGATAGTTTTATAGAGCGTTCGCTTTCCAATGAGGTGAACCAAGTTCGAATCCAGCAATGGACGGTCGATACGAATCCGCATCCGGTTGCACCGACCACAATGCTGAAGTGAAATATCCTCAGTGGTAGACGGATCATGGGTTAGAGTCCCTTTTCCGTTAGGCTAACCATGGGAAGTTCTAGTAGTCTTCCTCTCCATGTAACGCAAATGCGAGTTAGTTCCGTCAAAAAAGGGATTCAGGAGTTCCCTTGTCTACTGGATTGGGTTCAAAATTACAAGACTACGGAGTTGAACATTAGAAAGCGTAAGCCCAAAAATTGGGTCGGCTGTTCAACGACGGTTATAAAATTATAAAATAAAATGGATATTTTTTAATGGACTATTTAATTTATAGCATGTAGATTTAAAAGAATGAAAAGCATTGATATTCCATTAAAATACTTTATGGAACAATAAAGACAAAAAAAAAATCGGATTTTAAATTATTAATAAAACTTACTAGTTAAATTTTATTTTCTATTTTTATTAATATATCACCAAGAGAGAAGCGATTAATTTCCAAAGTTAAATTTCTTAAGAACGTATAAATTTAAATTTTTTCAATTAAGTGTAGAAACTCATTAATAGTTTGTTTGGAGGAAAAAATAAAAGATAAATTTATTTTTATCGACGTATATAATGATACATTTCTCTGGTGTCTGCTGCTTGCAGAACGAAAAATAAATTTCTCATTACAGTTACAAAAATTTCTTTAAAAACAAAGATTATATGACTTTTAAATTTATAATAAATATAAAGTAATGGCCTTAAATAGAAATACATGGATATTATTCTCACACTTTCATTAAAAATTAGAAGAAACTTGAAAAATAACTTAAATCTAATGTTACAACTTACATTTTCTGTTGGACTATCACAAAAGATTTTAATCGTGATAGTATAAAAAAAAAATAAAATTAAATAGTTGTTTTTTTACCAATATTTTAATCAAAAGTAAACAGAAAAAATTAATATTCGAAAAGTATTGAGATTGTGTGTTATATATTTTTTATAAAAGTATTATTAATTTCTATTATTTTTATTTATGTTATTCTAAAATATATGTTTATAACGCAGTGGACAGATCGTAAAGACATGGTTCCCAGTAGAACACCGAAGACAAGCATCACTGGCAACGGCCAGTGCGCGGGTGGGTGACCACTTCTATCAGCCTGCGTAGGGATGAAGGGTATGCGGCATCAGTCATAGTTAAACTGTTCTACCGTGAAATGCTCGACTTCACGCGCAAGTCATCAGGCTACCGAAGCGGGGGTGCCATCCCCTCCGCAGAGGATCAAAATTGTGATGGCATGTCTTCGGATCATCCTCAGGGATGTTTCCCCGACCGTCGCTAATAGCCCATTGTGCAGCTCTAGTGTGACGTTAATAAAGTACCTGCCTACCTCAGAATATAAAATATAAGTTTAAACCGTACTTGTACTGCCTAGAAGTTAGCTGAAATGTAAGCAAGATAAAATATTTTCCTCAATTCGCTAACCAGCAAATTGCAAAGAGTTTCTAAAATATTCATAAAAAGAGTGTATATTGTGTAGAAACATTTTGGAAAAGCTGAAATAAATGTAGAATAAGTTTGGAAAGTACAATTAAAATTAACTTCATATAAAATTATGAACATAAAAAATAGCGCAGTTCCTTGTTATAAGCGCATACTTGGCGACTCAACTCAACATTTATTCTAAGATCATTATAAAATGGTCACAATAGAATGCAGACACAATCTAAATATTTTTTTTCTTAGTCTTGCAAAGAAGTTACACTATCATTTCCCATTATTTAAATTAATATATTGATTAAAACTAATTTTAAAATTCTCTAGCACAACAATGTTTGTTCAAAATTTAACATTAAATTGAAAATTAGAAAGAATATTGACAGTGAATTTGTCAATAATTTTAACAGAACCTAGAATTTATTTTTTAATCAACAAAAGCTTTCGGGCAGACAATGTTTGCTTTGAAAATTAAAATATTACATTATCAAATGAATTCTTCTTTAGTAACATGAGCAATTAGTATTCTTTGATTTAAAATACGCTGTTTTCCGACTAAAAATTTAAAGAATTGATTATAATAATAAAAACATCTATTAAAAATGTAACACATTGATTAATTAAAATGAAAATATACGGGATAAAAAGTAATTGCATAAAGAAGCACAATATTAGCTAGATACTTTTTAAAAGATTTTCTTCGTTTAATTTAAAAAAAAAAAAATAGTTTTATTTATGTTAAAACACCGCCGATACATTAAAAAAGACATGTACTTGCTATTGAGGTAAAATATATATACAATTATTTGTACAAGAAATAAGTTTCATGAAATTGTTTTAAAAATCAAATATATTTTTTATATTTTTTTTATAGTTTTCAACTTTTTTAAGAAATGTTCTTCAATCGTATTTATTTAAATAAAGTAATCAAAATCGTTGCTTCCTCGTAGTAAATTGTGTAGGATGCAAAAACGAAAATGATAATAATTTCTTCACTATTAATGAGTTAAGTAATTTTGTCTCTGCTTAACACAGATATTACTATCATCAAAGTGCTTCTACTTTTAAAATTGACCAGTATTTTCTACAATGCAGGTAATAATAATATTGCAAGCAATAAAGGTAAAATCGTTTTCTCTTTTAAGTATCTATGTAGTTTTGAAGTCATATAAGTTGTATAATTATATAATGTTGTATAATGTAAGGTTATTCATAAAAAGTTCATTTAAAATTTTTATACCATCAGATTTTTAAATATAATATAATTTTATTATAATTATATGATTGCCAAAAAAATAGATAACTAGTCGAGACTACTATGAACCCTGTTTTAAATCAAAACGTCCATTTTAGATACTTTAGTCATTTACATACTTATATATAACGGAAACTTTGCAATATCCTATTACATCCGTACGATATTTTTCAAAAATCAAAATAATAAAATGAAATGTGTACAATAGAAAGCTTAAAAATAAACCAATGATTAATAGATAGAGTAAAAATACTAGATAAGGGAAGTCATTAGTAATTAACTTTATTTCCAAAAAAATAAATGTATTTGTAACTTCTTTTAATTGAATCAATTTATAATATCGAATCAATAAAGTCGCCTGAAAAAAAATTAATTCTCTTCTTAATTGTTTTTAAGAAAAAAAAAAGCACAATATATTTTCTGCCTAAAACAAACGTTCTATTTTATTTCGCGCATAAATATATCAGTTTGTTATTTTTATTAATAAGACACTGATAACAAAATATGTCAAAACTAAAAAGTTTTACTCCTGATGCAATTTCTAAGCAGATTTCGAGTGAAACCAAACATTGAAACTCATTACGTGGTTAAACTCGGGAAAAATTATTTACTTAAAATTTTCACAATTTGAGAAGGGGGTGAAAAAACGGTCTCTTTTTCGAAAACACGAGAAAGGAATTAATTAAAACCCCAAAACGTTCTCTAACGACATAGTTCCTTGGCCACTATTTGGCTTCTGTAAAAGTACCTTCTCCTTAACAGATCTTGGTATGCGGGGAAGATACGCAGACTGTTTTTGCTTACTCTGAGTTTAAAAGTTAGTTTTCATAACAAATTAGTGTTTGGCCAGTAATAAAGGAAAATACACCAATAATTATTACCAATCTTAAACTAAAAAATCAATGTTATTATTTACACACAGACACACACACACACACATATACACANTATAATATAATATATAAGTATATAAGTACATCTGATTTCGCTACTCGCTTTATAGTTTTTGTTTTGTTTTATACTGTTTTTTATTTTTTATTTTATTTTATTTTCTGCTTTTACGTGTTATTTTTACTTATTGTGTTCTGTTTTATTTGTTGTAATTTTTGTAAAAAAAAAAAATTTTTGAATGCTCCTCACACTATTGTATTAATATATTTTTCTTCGGCTATATTGATACAATATCAGAAAGCACTCTTTTTGGGGGATATTATCGTGTGGGCTGATGAAAAGATTATATCTTTCATTTTCCGGTTTTTTTAAAAAAATTTCGTCCTTTTTTTTTAATCAGTTGTTTGTTATTTCTTTCATTATTATTTCCCCCCTTTTTATGTGTCTATAATTTTCCTTTGTTTTATCTTCATTTTGAACTTATATGTATATATATAATCGAAAGCGTGTAGCGAAAAAAGATGTGGATACGATGCAAGATGTGTGTAGTATAACGATGTTTGATCAAAAACATAATTCAATATAATGATCGTTGTAAATATCTTTAAAACTTAATAATGGCATTTATATGTTAATCTGTGGTTTGTGTGATATGAAATATGTTTGACAAATATGTTAATATTTTTAAAATATGTTAATATTTTTGACATTATAGATGATTTAAGACATCTATAATGTCAACATGTCATTTATAATGTACTAGGAACTAATATAATAGTTTAAAATTTTTCTTTGATTCAAGTATTAAAAAAGAAAATGTCTTGTTAAAATATGCGATATAACGAATGATTTTAAGTCTTATGTAAATGAACTAATTGTGCGAAATTTTAAAGTTTCTAAAAACTTTCATTCAAATACTATTTTTTAATCAAATTAACAGAATTAAAAGAATATTTAGTAGTATTTATTTTTCTAAAAACAAATCGACGAACTCTTCCGAAATTTGATTAAAAGCAGTGAATATCCAACTAATGTGATTAAATTCTAAGCAGAATTGTTAATTGCGTGTTAAAATTATTAATGATTACATGAACAATTTTCTATTTTTTAAATTGATCTTTTACATTGTGTACATCTAATTGGGACAAATCTTGGCTAAAAAATCTTACTATATTTATTTAAAGTCTTTTTAATAACTACTAATAACATCTCCAAAAATCATCGAAATTAAAATGTTATATTTAAAATACGACTATTTTTTAATTACAAGTTTTGAGTTATCCAGTATATTACATGATTACCTTTCAGAAATCCAGTTTCCATACAATTCAAGGAAACAGAAAAAACCAAAAGAGTTTTTGTAGTTCCGTAATATTTAAAAAAAAGATAACCCATTAGTTTGAGCTTTAATTTCATATTTTGTAAAGCGGCAACTTAGAAAAAAATTTAAACCATTTTTGAAAGGTGTCTGTAAATACAAGAATGCCTGTTCTTTCTCCTAGCATTATATATTCCTATTAGTGTCTCATTTTGTATTTTTCTTGAATTTTTGTTTTATATGCTTTATTTTCGAATCGATATATTTTTTTTCCGTTTTTCAGTTCCCACACTATTGCATTTATCTATTTTGCCTGGGCTTTATTAATACAATTTCGCAACGCATTCTTTTATTCATTCTTTCAAGCAAATAAAAATCTCAATTATATCCGCTGATAAATGTTTAACTGACGTATATAGCATAGAATTGCTTCATAGTTATTTTCTCAAAATTTTTTAAACTTCATTTGAATATTGTTTTTTTACTTTTAAAACATACTATGCAAATGTTTCTTTTATTGAATACATGATTTTTCTTTTCCGAACTTTCTTTTTCCATTTTCATACTACAAATTAAATTTTTTATGTGCATGAGAAATTCATTCTTAATATGAATAAGATATTAATTTGCGTATTTGGGATACTTAAATACATGGAAAGAGTTACTTAAATAACCCGATCAAAACTGTTAAATAAATAGTACATTTGCTATATATTTAGTTACTTCATCAAAATAAATAAAAATTAGTAAATTAATGCTTTGATGATAAAAAAATTTATTCAATTATAAAAGTTATACTTCATTTGATGGCACGTTTTTGTATTTCAAATAAAAATAAAAGTTTGAAAAGATATTACATTTCAAAATGTAAAAGTCGACAAGTATTTTTTCGTAATTTTCAGGCAGTTACTCTTCAAAAAAATTCGAGAAACTACGAAGACTAAATCAAAAAATCAAATTTTGGGTAATATGTTAAAAAATGCATCTTTACTAATAACAGAATGTGCAATATCTTTTATTAAATAAATTATATTTTGTTTTTAACCTAGAATAACAAAGAGAAGAAAAAAAACTTATAAGTAGCAAAATTTAAATAATGCAGTTAAAACACAAATCTCGCGTACAAGAAATTACATAGAAAAATTTAAATATTTAAACTCGTTTTACCGCTTTAGATTTTAGCATTAAACTGAAATGGATATTTTAGACTTTCTTGCAGAAGTTTATTAAGAGCTAAAACTAAATAAACAATTAGTTTTTAAAACATTAGACATCGAAACAGTGCTAAACACTCTAAAAAATTAAATTGCCTAATACAGGATCAAACAATAAATCATTTTATGACATTATTGCTAGTCGCTCAATTCTCAACTACTTAATGATATTAAACCGGGAGCGTAGCATAAACGGCACACATTTACTTATAAGAATTCAAAAATCTCTAAGATCTACTAATCATAATATTTTTACCTTGTGGTAAAATAGCGTCCGAACCGAATGTGATGAGGCAAGCCACACATATCAACCAAACATGAATTCTTTTCAAAATAAAACAATTCTTTTCATAATCCATGTTTCCAAAATATATGTTTTCCCACAATGTGGATTTCTTCTTTTTTTATTATTGGTTATTGATTCACATTTAACAGATGGCAGAAACAACTTTAAGTGAACCACCGATTGTTTCTAAGTTTTTTCCATGTTTCTGAAACTTCCGCATGAGCGTGCTATTCTCTCTTAAAGAACGATATGTACTCATTTCTCCCGCGTCTTGCTCTCTGCTGCCGCAGCTCTGGACGCTCGGCCATTTATTGGTCCGATGCTAGAAACTCAAGTAGAGAAGGAATGTAAGAATTTGGCGAGAAATTGCCTTCCGCCAGATCGGTATGGCTGTCGCCAAAGCGACAAGTGTTCGAACGGATGTGATTGGTGGATATTCATTCTGGGCGTATTTCGCGCGCACTTCACCTAAGTTTGTGACTCGCGAAGGCATTTCATTTGATTAGATTTTGTTTTGGAAATTGGTTCCTCAAGGAATAGAGAGGAACAAAATAACCTAGTTCTGAAAATTTTTACATTATTTTTGAATTACAATCTCCGGCAAAATTATTAGACGCAATATAAGATTCTATGTAAAATTTTAATTATCAGGTGATACTATACTGCTTTATTGTTTTTATGCGACTGAAACCGGTTTGCACTTGTTTACGTACGTCTATCAATGGGTTAAATTAAACGATATATAATATAAATTCGAAGATTGAATATATTAAACTATATATAATATATATATGGAATATTTATATTATCAGGTATTGCATTAGTATATTAAAAGACTTTGACCAAATTATTATACGCAGTGTAGTTTTTTAATGATTGTATGTTTTGCACGAGTGTATAGGCAATATTTTTATATTTAAACATGCATGTAATGGATTTTTGTACGGGTGATTTTTTCATTTACTTCCCAACTGTATTTTTAACATATTGCATTACAATGTTAACCAATACACAAACGTAAATAAGAGCAAACCGATTTCAATCACGTAAAAACAATAAAGCTGTATTAGTATCACCTGAGTAATTAAGATTTTACATAGAATCTTATAGTGCGTCTTATAATTTTGCCACAGATTGTATTTCCTTCTTAATTTGTAGAAACCAACATTTTGGAATATATACATGAATTGAAACTAAAATTGCGCACTCTTTGCTCTTAGAATGCATATAATATTCACCAGATTTGTATAGTCCCTAGAATATATATACATATATATACATTATTGTGATTCAATTTTCGTTTTACTATTTTTTACCTCGATAAATGCACAAATTCCAGGTAATAAGTAAATATCAATAAAATTAAAGAACATTTATCGATAAAATTAAGTTTTTTAATATATTCGCTCAAAGAATGTAGTAAATATAGTGGTTCATACCCTTAATACGTCAAAAGACATAAAGTAAACCTCAGGTACAATATACGGCAGAAATAAAGGTCGCCACCACCAGCCACAGGGGGAATTTATCAGAAATATCATATGTCTGAAAGTATCATACATCGGAAGGTTAAGTATTATAGCTTTAGTGCAAAAAAAACAAAAAAAACAAACAAATGTAAAGTTGAATTGAGTACTCAAAACAGCGCCGGTGGCCGCTGCGATTTTTTTAAATATTGAGAGATTTAAAATTTTAAATTTTTAAAAAGGATTTTGAACGTTTTTTTAAAATGCAACTGATGACAAAAATACCCCTACTAGCCACTTGACTGAAGGGAAATTTTCTAATTTCGCCTTACACGGTTACAATAAAAATTAAATACTTTCCGATTTTATTTTCACTAAAGATACAATCTTAGTTGTTCAATTGGAGTGTGGAGTGCGCAAATGAAAACGAACCACTTTGAATAACTTTTGATCTTATGATCTGATATTTACGTTCTATGAGTAAATCTTAACAAAATTCGAACGAAATCGGCCGAAGAGTTCTGAGAAAACGATTTTTAAAAAAAGTAGTTCACTTAAAATTTGATATTTTTAAGAACTATTCGCCCAATATCACACAAATTTAGTATTTTTCCATGCAAAATTACATTCTTTAAAATGATGTTAAAATTGTATACCAAACAATTCAAATTTTTTTCGACAGTTGTTAAATGAAATAATAATAAATATTTAATATTTTTTTGCATAGAATTATCTTTGTAAAAATGAATTTTATAATTGTACGCAAAAAGTTTTCAATTTGCTTAAAAATTCCCAAAATATGCAAAAAGTCAAATAAACGTTAAAGAGTCCAAACTTTGGTGGGTTCTCCAGAGAAAAATATTGGGACCCTAAATTTTCGGAGCTAGAAATCGAAATCTATTAAGAAAAATTTATTCGTAAGAAAGTTACTGATTTCGTAACTTATAATATAGTATCGTCTGTACTGATTAACATATTACCAGTCACCTAATTGTACCATTAAGATTGAGTCATAAAACGTGAAGATCCGATCATTCGATCCAAAGTTATTCAGGGTGGTCTTTCTTTGCGCACTCTGCATCGTACTAGTGAACTGATCGTACTAGTGAACTGATCGTACTAGTGAACTGATGTATATGATATTTCAAATTGTGAAATTAGAAATTCCTTTTTAAATAGTTTAAAAAGAAGAGAATTCTTTCATTCAATGAATTCCGATTATTTATCATTAACATGTAGAAAATTGTTGAAATTTGAATGACCGGGTGTATCTTCTAATTTAAAAGAAGTGAAATGATGGGAAACCTAATTTAGATAATACATATTATTAAGGAAAAGGTGCGCACAGATAGTAATGGAAGTATTTATACTACTGCGAATGACCTAAATTGGTGGTAGTTGACTGAATGTTGACAATCACGAAATCGTTGAATTTTGACAATCACATAGTCGCTTTAGTAAATTTCCAAAATATATACTAGGTCTAGTTAAGTGCCACTGCCCGGTTTGCCCTGCATCAATGTTTTTTAAGGATCCATGCAACTGCCCGGTATATATTTGCCCGGTATGCACTACATCAATGTTTTTTAAGGTCAAGTGCCTAGTATGCATTTAACCGGTATTCCGAACTCTGATGTTTCTCCCAATCTATTCTCAGCATATATTAAAATATCGAATAAATTAATATGAGATCGGATATAACAAATATTCGGACATTCATGATTGTTGACTTTCAGAAAGTCAAAAGAGGTGAATGTCGAAATTCTCTTGAATTCGGTCATTCACGGTAAACATAACATATGTTAACATGTTATGTTTATCGTGAATGTTAACTTGCAAACATATTAAACTATAAACAACCTACCAAAGGAACGAAAATTCATCGAAAATTTAATTTCCTACTTTATATATTTTTGAAATCTACGCATTTGACTAAAAATTTTAAAGCAGAAGCTTTTCGAATCGGAGAAAAAACTGACATTTAGACCACGCACTTTTGTTTACAATTTCTTGACTGTAATCTTTTTTTTTTTCCTTTTTTTTATGAAAATTGCATTTATTTTTTTTTAAATTTAAAAAAACATTTAATTGTTTAACTAGTTTATAAGATCATATTTATAGTTATGTATGTTTTTCTTTTTTATAAAAAAGGAAATATTTGTTCAAAAGTAGAATTTATAATTAATAAGTAGAAAAAGTAATTTTTTCAAAAGGTTCCTTTTGAAAAATTTACGAATTTCAAACTCTTCCAGTAAAATTAAATTTTAATCTATTGAGCTGAAAATTTGATACTCTATGCTTATGGTAAAAACACTTTGATGGAAAAGGTTTTTTTTTAAATTTAGTTAGTAGTATTAAATTTACATATGATCTTTTATCTAATCTAATTTCCGAATTTACTGTTATTTGTTTCGATAGTAAACAATAGAAAAACTACTCCTAACATTTTCTCATGTTACATAATATATAATATTTAGAAAGAATTGCGTCCTTTTAAGAAATAATATATACAAAAATACATATTTATAAATTCTAAATTTTAATTTTGTTTAATTTTATTAAATTTAAAAATGTTTTTTTTTTAAATTATGTATATAAATTGCTTTTAACAATATAAACTTACGGAATATTTAAAACCAATCCCTTGATAATTTCACAAAAAAATTTGAAAGTCCATTGTTGCCTTAAAAAGAAAAACGATCTGAAAAAAAAAACTTTATTTAGTTTTAAATTAATGAACGGAACTTCATATTCTTGGACTCGATATTTATGGTTTCTAATGTTAACTTTAAATGAGCTCACTATTTAGAGCATATAATATTTAAAATTGAGAAATTGGTCGCAAAAAATTTATATCTGTGAATAAACGTGCATTTTCGCTCCTTAGATTCAAGCTCTTGACCCTCAAAACATGAGAGGGATTTTGTCAAAACCGGAAAAATATGATCGTATTAGTTAGCGCAGAAGAGCGGTCGAAAAATACATGTCGCTTAATGTAAGTTGCACTTAATGTGCATTTCGTCACATTTCCGGGACTAATAAATTGAATGAAAAAAAATTTCACACCCAAATCACAAAACACATTTATCTTAATGTACATAGAAATCTAATGGTGGTGTCACTATTTTCCATTGTTGTCCGTAAATTTTTATTGGCAGGAAAATCACATGGTAGGATTTAAAATCATATTGGTTTGGTTGTCATCAGTATAAAATTGATATAAGTCATAAAGTTATTGTTTCTCATTAAATATTTTTGCATCCCTAATTTAAAAGTACTTACCTGTACTGTTATTATTACGTTATTAATTTCGTTTATTTTCTAAATTAAGAGTTTAAGAGAATTGTTTTTCTCATAATTATCGTTAAAATTACGCAATGCTACTTTGCATTTTAAGATAAGGTTATTTAAGTGGGTGTCTGATCTTATTAGCCACTTCACAATATTTATTCTTCTGTCTCAAATGACATTAAAATACTATTATGAATTACAGTTACAGAGATTCGTTAAAAGATTTAGAACTTAACTTTCAGCTTCATGCATAAAGTGATTGATGAACATGAAAATTGTTATTAAAATATACATCCAATCATTTGGCGAGAAAAATTATTAAATTATGGTTGAGAACTCACCAAGTTCATTATAATATAATACTTTTAATTTTAACTTATTTCCAAAAATGATTACTTAGCAAAATGATATATGTTCACTAATTGGTCTTAATAGTATCATAAGGGATGGAATTATTTGGACATGGGAAGTGGAGGCACAAGAGTTTTTCTTTAGTCCACATATTTTTAGTTTAATAATTTTAACTGTTTCACGCAAGAAACAACAATTATTACGAAGAAATCATACGGGTTGGTGAGCGTCAGCAAACAGGGGGCTCAGCCCACTCTTCTTAAGATAATTTATGTCAAACGTACATTTTGAATTTTTATTTTAGTGCTTGTTTCAAATTCAAATTATTTTGGGAGAAATTTGTCTTCATGGAGGACTTTATGATGGAACTAACCCGTATTTACGTTACATGGAGTGGAAGACCACAAAAACCTTCTACGCTTATCTTGGCGGCAAGGGGACTCTAACCCATGATCCATCTCCCACTGAAGATATTTTACGTCATCACTGTGGTTGGTGCGAGCCGGGTTCAGAATTCCTATCAACCAGCCATCACGGGGATTTGAACCCGGTTCAATTCATTGGTGAACGCTCTATCTCTCGAGCCATCGTGGCTCCCTATTTATATTTCATTTTATTTCATGCCCATCGTTGAACAGCCGACCCAATTTTTCGGCTTTACGACTACTAAAGTTCAACTACGTAGCCTTGTAATTTTGAACCCAATTCAGAAGACAAGGAAACTCTTGGATCAAGTTTTGGAAGAAATTTGCTTTCTTGGAGGACTTTTTGATAGAACTAACCCGCATTTGCGTTACATGGAGAGGAAGTTCAAGAGAATCTCCCACGGTTAACCCGACGGCAAGAGGACTCCAACCCATGATCCATCAACCACTGAGGATATTTCACGGTAGCAGTGTGGTAGATGCGGAATTTTTCGTGTCGACCAGCCATCGCCAGAATCGAACCCGGTTCACTTCACTGGAAGTCGTCCACTTCGTTTAGTAAAAAAATATCAAATTAAAATTTAATAAAATAACAGCTGGCCTGAATCTAATGATAAAATTACAGTTATTGCAAGAAAAATTTCAAGCTTGTTTATATTATTAATTAAAAAAAACTTTTCTGTAAAAGTAAATATATTTTTTGGAATTCTCTCAGTATGGAGTGACACTTTTAAAATGAAAAGAAAAAGTAAAGTTTGTTTTTAATGACGATTAATTAAAAATGAGAGAGAAAAAAGGAGTGATGTTTACGAAACGATCCCAAATCCAATTTTATTATTATGAAATTGAGCAGTTAGGTTTATCACGAAACTTTTTAGAAGCTCGTCGCACATTAGATGCTTTAGTTTGAGTGTTCCACTAAGTGTTTTTCAAATAACGGATATAGTGTTAAAAATTAGCACATGATACTCAAAATTTCCTTTTAGAGTGCAAAAAAAATGATTATCGCAGAAAAAATTCTTTAACTACATAATTTCATCTAAATTTTAAAAAAAAATTTAAAAATGACCATTAAATAAATTTTAGTTACCATTCTGAAATCATTATGCATTAAGGAAAGTATTCATTTTTTCCTCAGTTTAAAATTAAATGGAAAATTATATAAAGAAAATTTATAAAATTATTTTTACTTTTCCTTATGCTTTGGTACTTGTTATTGCTTTAAATAGTTATGTAAACGAAAAAAATATCTATAATAAAAATATTTTTCATTCAATTTCTTTACTTTTTCTTAACATTTTTGAATATAAAAAAATATAAAAAAACTTCATTCTTGTGTGAGTAAAGAACATAAATAATTTATTATAAATACGCATTTATAATTTGGAAGCGTAATATTTTTATGAATTTCTGTTCTTATGGCACTATACACAAGTTACTGTAATATAAATTTATTCAAAATTCACTAGAAATTTTAATAACTTGATAAATCTACACTAATGATTGCATCAAAAATTCATTTTATATATAAACAAGTATTTCAGGTTAAAAAGGTTTTTTTTCTTAATGATTATGAAGAAATTTTTTTCCACGTTGTTTTAAAACTTTATCTTATAATTTATTTTCTGAAGATTAACAAAGGACTATATGACAAAGGACTAAAGCCTATCTAGCGCTAACTATAGTGAGGAAAAAAAATTTGAGAGCTTTATGACAATCACAGAAGTGATGTTAAATAATAAAAAACTGTGATTCTTTAATTATTTACGCATCCAGTGGTCTTCCTCTCCATATAACGCTAATGCGGGTTAGTTGCGTCAAAAAGTCCTCCACGAAGGTAAATTCCTTGTCTTCTGGATTGGGTTCAAATTTACAGGGCCACGGAGTTGAATATCAGTGTCGTAAACTCAAAAATTGGACCAGCTGTTCAACGATGGCTATAAAAATAAAATAAAATTACTAATCCAAGAGCCGAGACAGCTCAGGAGATAAAACTTTCACCTTCCAATGGGGTGAACTGTGTTTAAACCCCGGCTAAAACTCGTTGTTACGAATTATGCACCCGGGTCGCACCAACCTCACTGATGTCGTAAAATATCCTCAATGGTAGACGGATCATGCGTTAAAGTTCCCTTACCGTCTGGCTAACCGTGGGAGGTTCTCGTTGTCTTCCTTTCCCTGAAACGCAAATGCGGGTTAGTTCCATCAAAAAGTCCACCACGAAGGCAAAATTTCTCCCAATACTTGATCCAGGAGTTTCCTTGTCTTCTGGATTGGGTTCAAAATTACAAGGCTACGTAGAACATTAGTAGACGTAAACCCAAAATGTGGGTCGGCTGGGGAACGACGATTACAAAAGAAATAACTAACCCATATTGATCTATGAAAATACGAAATATATAGTATTTCTTGAAAATATTTGTTTTAACCTTTAATCACTGAACTTCGTCAAATTTTACCGTATTTATATACTCACAGTATTATCGATAACGAATATTCAGATACCTAGCACAATAATCATAACTTATTTATAAATTGCAATCTATGTGATTACGCCATGCTTTCAGATAATATTGTATTAGATATCAACTATATTTCAATATATTTTGGATGTCAACTTGGCTTCAACTTTTAATTTTAGGCTATTCAACGGCAGTAATCATGATTGTTAAGACACGACTTAAGTATTCTGTTTGTTCTATAGTCTCTCTGTAAATATAATAGGATAAAGCATCTGAATATCAATCTATAATAGGATAAGGAAAAAAGCTTGAGCCTTTGATAAAAATACGATCCATTATCGCTACGTTGTAATCAAGTATCGCAGCAAAGTGTACCCTAGGGGTATGCTTGTATACGTCGATGATAGTTGAGGCGAAATGAAGGAAATGTATCGGACATGGTCAAAACACCTGGTGTTACGTCGTGCAAGGAAAGTTAACTAAAAAAAAGGGCATCCCTTCCTAATAAATGTTTATGTTGATTTTAATTTTCAATCAAAAGCAAATAAACCAAATTAGGTAATTAAAAATAATAACAGAATAAAAAATTAATTACAGTTGTAAAGTTAATATTATAATTAATTATAATAATGAAAAATATAATAACAATTATAATAATAGTAATTATAATTAATTATTATAACAATTATAATTAATCATCATAATAACAATTATAATTAATTATAATAATAACAATTCTAATGATAACAATTATAATTAATCACAATAATAACAATTATAATTAATCATAATAATAACAATTATAATTAGTTATAATTATAGCAATTATAATAATAACAGAAAAGGTAATTAATAATAACAGAATTAAAAAATGAATTACAATATTAAAGTTTAATTATTTTTCAATTTTATCAAAGTTTGAAATACTTTTGCAATAATCCCGTATTTTATGAGCATATGCACTTTTCCTGCCATTATTCAGAAATTTTCTTAATGTCCTAAATTTTGCTCATTGTTATTTTTTGTATCTTGTTCATATTTCAGATATTTTCAATATACTGTAATAATGTAGCAAGCTTGATTACTTTTGAATAAATAGGGTTTTCTCTGATGACATTATTTTGCTTTTTTTTTTAAAACAACTAGTTTTTAGTTCACTTCACCTAAAATGCTTGCCTCATTTTCGTAAATGGACTGATCTCAACGACTGAACGTAAGTAACCTACAATTACTGGCCATATTATTAGATGCATTATAAGATTCTATGTAAAATCTTAATTATCGGGTGATACTATACAGCATTATTGTTCTTACGCGGCTGAAACCAGTTTATACTTGTTTACGTTCGTGTATCAATTGGTTAACATTGAAAAATACAAATTCAAATAACGTTAAGAACAAATACAAATAGGAAGTATATAACAAATCTCCCTCATGAAACCCGTTACATGTATGTTTAAATATAAAAGTATTGCCTATAAACTCGTGCAAAACATACAATTATTAAAACTCTAGAGTGCGTCTAATAATTGGGTCTAATTATTATAATACACTAATGTAATGCCTGATATAATAAATATTCTATATTTATTTAATGTATCGTCTAATTTATTCTATCATCAAATTTATATTATATATCTTCTAATATAACCCATTGATACACCAACGTAAACAAGTGCAGACCGATTTCAATCACGTAAAAACAATAAAACTGTTTAGTATCAACTGATAATTAAGATTTTACATAAAATCTTATAGTGCATCGAATAATTTGGCGAGTAACAACATTTGAAATGCGTCATAATGAAATGAAGAATAAATCTTATTGGTTAATATAAAACTTGGCAACATCTTCGGAGGGAATTTTATGTGTAATCTCGTGAATAATGAGTTTTTATAAATACCACCAAATTAGGATGAAAAACTGAAAACTTTTATTAATTCATTTTTATTTTATTTTACAAGTATTTTAATGTTTTAATCTATTTCTATCATCATTAAAATTTTTTTGAACGAATTTCTAAGTTTAAACTAATACAATACTATTTCTAGATTGTAAGGCTAATTTATTCATACTCCGCAAATACTGATAGTTTTAGCTTGAGCATTCTTATTTAAAACGTTTCTGTACTTATTAAGTTACTCTATTTTATATCATTTTTTATTATTAGCATAATCGGGTTGGTAGTTGTTTATTAAGTTATCTTCGTCAAAATATTATTTCCATTCAATGTGTCAATTTTTACTAATACTTCAAAATGAACCGTGATGGCTCAGGGGATAGAGTGTTCGCCTTCCAATGAGGTGAACCGGGTTCGAATCCAGGCGATAGCTGGCCGGATGCGAATTCCGCATCTGGCTTGCACCAAACACAGTGCTGATGTGAAATATCCTCAGTGATGGACGAATCACGGATTAGAGTCCCCTTGGTGTCAGACTAACAGTGGGAGGTTTTCTTTTCCATGTAAGTCAAATGAGGCTTAGTACCATCACAAAGTCCTCCACAGAGGCAAATTTCTCACAGCACTTGATCCAGGAGTTCCCTTGTCTTCCGGATTGGGTTTAAAATAACAAATTTACGGAGTTGAACATTAGTAGTCGTGAACCCAAAAATTAGGTCTGCTGTTCAACGACGGTTATGAAATAAAATAAAAATAAAAAAAAATAAAATGCCTCAGAGAACAAAGAATGTTTGCTCTTAGAATATTCAGGTTTTGTTATCTGTTTAATATTTTTCAAATATCCTACGAAATTAGGGGTGTGGGGATGTCAAATCTAAAATTATTTTTGTTCCAAAAAATTAAAATTTTTTAATGGTATTTCTCTATTTAATTTTATTTTTTATACAAGCATATATGCTTGTCTGTTCTTTTGAAACTAATACGTAACACAAAAAAACACGATATCCTAATGTATTACATTATAAGATTAGATGCATTTTCACCTTCATTCTACCATTACAGAAGTAGAAGAGAAGTGGGTTCTTTTTATTATTACTAGAGTGCATTTTTAAAAAAAAATCCTTGTTCAGACTATTTTATTAAATAGCATAAAAACTATTGCTGGTAGAAAGAAACCATTTTCAGATTTAAAATTAACGGAGCAACAGAAGACGAATTAATGGTGTAACTTCTTACATTACAGGTCAACGGACAAGATTTTTATGAAAACTAATATTTTAATTTTGAATTTTAATATTAATATTTTGAAGCAAAATGACCATGTTTATTTTTGATGATTGTTCTGTAAACTAATTTTTAAATTTCGAGTGAGAAAAATCACTCTTTATTTTCGAATGTTGAAAAAAGCACTGCCTATTTTCCCCGCAGACCAAGATCTGTAAAGGAGAAGAAACTTTTACAGAAGCCAAATAGTGTGCCAGGGAACTAAGTCGTTAAAGAACGTTNTATGAAATAAAAAAAAAACTAAAATGCCTCAGAGAACAAAGAATGTCTGTTTTTAGAATATTCAGGTTTTGTTATCTGTTTAATATTTTTCAAATATCCTACGAAATTAGGGGTGTGGGGATGTCAAATCTAAAATTATTTTTGTTCCAAAAAATTAAAATTTTTTAATGGTATTTTTCTATTTAATTTTATTTTTTATACAAGCATATATGCTTGTGTGTTCTTTTGAAACTAATACGTAACACAAAAAAACACGATATCCTAATGTATTACATTATAAGATTAAATGCATTTTCATCTCCATTCTACCATTACAGAAGTAGACACAGAAGAAGAAGCGTGTTCTTTTTATGTATTACAGAAGAGAAGTTGGTTCTTTTTATTATAACTCAGGTGCATTTAAAAAAAAATCCTTGTTCAGACAATTTTATTAAATAGCATAAAAACTATTGCTTGTAGAAAGAAACCATTTTCTGATTTAAAATTAACGGAGCAACAGAAGACAAATTAATTGTGCAACTTCCTACATTACAGGTCAACGGACAAGATTTTTATGAAAAATAATATTTTAGTTTTGATTAAGCAAAATGACTATGTTTATTTTTGATGGTTATTCTGTAAACTAATCTTTAAATTTCGAGTGAGAAGAATCACTCTTTATTTTCGAATGTTGAAAAAAAAATTGCCTATTTTCCCCGCAGACCAAGATCTGTAAAGGAGAAGAAACTTTTACAGAAAGCAAATAGTCGCCATGGAACTAAGTCGTTAAAGAACGTTTTGGGTATTAAATAATTCATTTCTCGTGTTTTCGAAAAATAAATCGCTCTTTCTCCCTTTTTCAAATTGTGAAAATTTTAAGTAAATAATTTTTCCAGACTTTAAACAGCGTAATGAGTTTGAATGTTTGCTTTTACGCGGAAACTGCTTAGAAAGTTACTTCAGAAATTGAAATTTTTATTTATGATATATTTTGTTTTCGGTGTATCATTAATATAAATAAAGTGATTTATCTATAAGTAATAAAATAAATTATCTGTTTTAGAAAAAAAATAAAAAAAATCAAATATATTTTATTCTGAAAACAATTAAGAAAAAAAGTTAGATTGATTCAGGTAATCGTACTTGATGAAATATTATGAATCATTTTTCTATTTTTATGAAAATATGTACTTTATCCTGCTTTAGAGAAATCAATAGAATTATTAAGATATGATAATTACATATTTATATAGTTCTATTACATAATAACAATATAAGTCAATTTCTTTTCTTTAAATTTTAGTTCAAGCCTGATTGAAGTCGCAAACAGAAAACAAAGGTTTTTAAACAGTTGCATAGTAGCATTCACAAATAATAATAATTAAAAATAACAGCTGCTATGAATTTGAAATTAGATTATTTTTTTTTTACATTTTAAGTGAATTATTATGCTGATTTATATACTGACAACTGACTCAAGTTAAACGAATTAATACGCAATGTTCCAACAATACGAAATTTAAATTGATGTTCCAATTAATAGAAGTTTGAAATTTACGTGTCATTCATCGAATTGCAAATTGAATTTCAAAATTTTAAACCGCTTTCCAAATAAAATTAATATACACTTACAGTTCTTGCCCAAATCATTAGACTCACTATAAGACTTTATGTTAAATTTTTATTATCAGTTCATACTATACAACTTTATTGTTTTTACGTGACTGAAACCGGTTTGCACTTTACATTCGGGTACGAATTGGTTAACTTAGGTGATATATAGTATAAATTCGACGATTGAATGAATTAGACGATATATTACATAATTTTAGAATATTTAGTGTATCAGACATTACATTACTATATTGTAATAAATAGCTTTAATTATTAGACGCACTGTAGTTTATTAATAATGAAATGTTTTGCACGAGTTTATAGGCAATTATTTTATATTTAAACATACATGTAATGGGGTTTTTATTCAGGAGATTGTCAACATACTTCCTATTTGTATTTATTTTTAACGTATACCATTACAATGTTAACCATTTGAAACATGTACGTAAACAAATGCAAACTGGTATCTGCAGCTTAAAAAACAATAAAACTGTGTAGTTATCACCTGATAATTAAAATTTTACATAGAATCTTATAGTGCGTCTAATAATTTGACCAGGGACTGTATTTTGTAAATATTCATTTTATAATTGTCATTTAATTTGTTTCACCCATTATTAAGCACAATACCCTCACTGGATGTAAAGAAATGCTGGTTTTCTTTTCGGAATTCACTTGAAACTGACATCTCAAACATTGGCGATAAATTTCCAACCTCCCTGAATGGCAACCCTGTTAGGGGGAAAAGTCTCGAGGAATAGATGGCGCTTCAAAAAAGATCTAATGCTTCCCTCACATTCTGCGGTCCCAGAGCACTTACAGTCTTATCGCCCAAATCGATATTTTTCTTCATTTTTGTTTTGATTTCATCCCTCTTTTCTCTCCAGCTCTTTCATATCTTTCTCTCTCTCTCTCACTTTTTGTTCTTCCTCCTTCTCAAAGAGAAGAAAGTTTCCTTTTCTTTTCAATCAGACTAGCAAATGGCGGCAGGCGCCGAAACTGACACCCGAATCCCACTCCTATGCCCCCCTCCAATATTTCGCGAGATCGCAGATCAAATGATCGGCCGAAGACCTCACTCAAAACGATAGTTTTTTGTTCTAGAATGGCCCTAAAAACCACTGAAGACAAATTGTTAGTTTCGGAATTCTCATGATCGATGCAAAACATAAATTCGGGGTGAGATGACCCCCTTTAAAAATTCCTTTCGCCTGGAATTGAATATTAACTAACATTTATCTATTCAATAATTTCTGTTTTTCTACTTAAATGGAATTAATGAAATATTTATTAAGTAATATGTCAACCATCATCTATCAAAAGGTACCTTATGATGGAATTAAGTGAACATGTCTTATATACTAGTGAATTGGTATTTAATATTTGTAGTGGTAGTTACGCCACATTACTCCCCCTTCCAGAATTGTATTTGTGATAGAATTCGATGAACGTATAACACTAGTTGATTTATGATGGGTTTTATTCTTAATATCATTTCGCTCATTATTTTCTTTCTTCATTTTTTGTTTACAGCATTTCGCTCATAATTTTTTTATCTTCATTTTTTGTTTACATCATTTCGCTCATTATATTTTCTCTTCATTTTTTGTTTACAGCATTTCGCTCAATATTTTCGTTCTTCATTTCTTGTTTACAGCATTTCGCTCATTATTTTTTCTCTTCATTTTTTGTTTACAGCATTTCGCTCATTATTTTTTTTCCCTCTTCAATATTGTTTACTGGCCGGAAAACTTTATTTACGTCACCGGATTTTTTTTCTTTCTTTGAGCAGTAAATTTTTTTTAAACAAAACAATTGTTTAGTGGCAACCATTCATCATTGTTGGCAAGTTCATATCACGACCGCAGGTCACCATTGAGGAGATATTTATTAACAACTATGTCAACCTCCATCGATCAAGAGGTACCCGAAGATGGAATCAAGTCAACATGTCTTATGTATCAGTGGTTTGGTATTAAATATTTATAGTGGTAGTTGCGCCACATAATCATTCCTGGTTCGAACTTTTCACAATTCAAACTATGTAGTTTATGTCATCGATTTTCATGTTAATTTGTAATGTTGCCCTTGTTGATATTTTAATTAATTTATTTAGTTCAGTGCTACGTGAAATACACTCTATAACAAAAAAAATCGACGCATCAAGAACGCTCTAAGACGCGCAAAATCGACGCTCGATCAGGCTGGAATGATGCCGACTGGGGACATATAACGAACTTTTT
>NC_092211.1:11995763-12056787 GCF_043381705.1 Parasteatoda tepidariorum
AAGCTTGTCAAACTCTTCCTTGGCCTGCCAGATCACCAGATCTCTCTCCCATCGAGCATGTCTGGGATATGATGGGAAGGCGATTGCATCTGGCACGGAATGTTGATGACCTCGTTCGACAATTCGATCGAATTTGGCTGGAAATACCGCAAGAGTGGCCATCCGGGAGCTTTATCGGTCTATGCCATGCCGTGTGGCAGCTTGTATCCAGGCTAGAGGTGGGTCAACACCTTATTGAACTTGTTACTGTAACTCTGCAATAAATTATTCAATTGTTCTGAAATTTTAATCATTTACTATTCTGTACATTGTCTTCCTATCCACCAACTTTCGTTTCAATCGAACAACTCCTTCTTGGTGCGTCGATGTTTTTGTTATAGAGTGTATAATAGTAATACCATACTTTTCCTTTTTTATTTATTTTATCTCAACATATTTACATATTGAGTTAATGGAAAAGAAAACATTAAAACTATAAATGTATAAAAGAAGAAGCAGGCCCATATACTACAATCCTACTAAAATTAGGAATAGTTTGTCATTTTTGAAGACCATTAGTTCCTAAAAAGTCAATTATAGCTCTCATTAAAGTATACCATGGAATAATTCTCTAAATTACGAATAAAATATTTGTTAAAAAAGCAACAACTTTTGTAAATTTTATGCTGATGACAACTAAAACAAATTTGGTTACCACGTTGGAAAGCTTGGATCATACCAATTGGATTTAACTGTCATATGAGAACCAGATATCTGCAAGTGACGTATCGATTCTAATTGGTTGTTGAAAAGTGGTATTTGCTTACTTTTTCAACTGTTCTTTCCATTCTATTTCGAGTAAGCTAAGCCTGTAAAGTATCAATTCTCTTAAGTGAAAAATTCTACATCCTTACACAGAGAATCTTTCATAAAGTTCACTATATATTTCATACTTAACATTAGAGTGGCATGAAGCCATATAGAACATAGAGAAACTAATTCTGCCTAGAAGTTACCAGGTACACAAAACAAAACTATTTGACGTTTACAATAAAATACATAAATAATAAATCGAAGTTAAGTAAAAGGGGCAGACGAGAAAGAATTATATTTCTACAAATTTCATGTGCGATACCGTATTGTCTGAATTATGAGGACAAAATTAGCTAAACTTTAACAAGCCGTCATAGGTGACATGTGTGGATGTTGTGATCTTTTTCTTGAAGTACAAGTATCCAATTGTTGGATTAATTAGCATTTGTTTTGGTTTTATATGCTTAAAAGTATCATCAATAAGAAATATAACATTACTTTAAAACTTATTGCAATATGAAAAAGAATAAATTAAGATTAATTTAAGATTAAACACCTTTAAAAAGCTCCATCGTGCTAAAAAATATTTATTTTTATATTTCAACTTTACTTATTACATCCTCTGGCAATCATGAAAAAAAAACGTTTATTTTTTCCAATCGTTTACAATTTTATTTAGAGCAAAACGGGAAGGTATTTTTCGAAGAATAAACTGATTGCAATTTGAGAAAATTCTTAAATAACGTATTCTGAAAATTTAACTGTTATGATCTGAAAAGATGCTGTAAGCTATCAGTTACCAGGGGGAATCGTTTCCTTGACATTTCGCACAAGTTGCGCCAATTTGCTTGCTCATGTTATTTTCACCATTTCTAGGTAAGCTGATGCGCAGTTAGGTGAAAAACTACGGAACAAAAATTTAAAAAAAGTCCTCGATTCGGGATAAAATGGCGTCAAAAAATATTAAATTAAGGTAAAAAAGTATAAATGTGAAAAATAATTTTTTTTTATACAAGAACAGAAAGTACGAATTTTTTTTATTGAAACAAAAGATCATGAACACTACAATTAAAAGTTCATATCAAGTGTTAACAAACTAAGTATCACTAACCTCTCGGAATAGTTAAATAAAATATTTTCTAACTTTGTTAAATTAAGTATGAATGAAATTTTTCGGTTCCTGCCTGTTAAACTTTTCAACCTTCAAACCTTCAGCCTGTTAAACTTTTCAAATGATAGATCTGCTATATATACAATCCCTAGCCATATTATTAGACGTACTATAAGATTCTACGTAAAATTATAATTATCAGGTGATACTATACAGTTGTATTGTTTTTACTAGGATAAAGCAGGTCCCTGGTTTGCGTCCCTGTGTCAATGGGTTAACATTGTAATGCAATGCATTAAAAATAAATACAAACAGGAAGTGTATAAAAAATCTCCTGAATAAAAACCCATTACATGTATGTTTAAATATAAAAGTATTGCCTATAAACTCGTGCAAGGCATGTCATTATTAAAAAACAACAGTGCGTCTAATAATTGGGTCTAATTATTATAATACATTAATATGATACTTGGTATAATAAATATTCTACATTTATATAATATATATGGTCTCATTTATCCTACTATCGAATTTATATTATACATCGTCTAATTTAAACCATTGTTACACGAACGTAAACAAGTGCAAATCAGTTTCAGTCACATAAAAACAATAAAGCTGTATAGTATATTACCTGATAATTAAGATTTTACATAGAATATTATAGTGCGTCTAATAATTTGGTCAGGGACTGTATATGTTACTGTGAATGACTGAAATCGGTAGTTGTTGACTTCCTTCAGTTATCGTCGACTATCACACAGTCGCTTTGGTAAATGTCCGAAATATATATTAGGTCAAGTTAAGTACCACTGCCCGGTATACCCTACTTTGATGTGTACAATGGCAAGGTCTTTCTGATGAAGCTGTCACGCTATTCAGTGTGCTTCATCCGTTGATTACATTTTTTCAATTATTTATGTTTTAGGGTTTCTTTGGATTTCAGATCAGGTACTAACAGAGGAAATAAGAGAAAAATGGGAAGTTAAAAAAAAAATGAAAAAAAAATTGTTTTTAAAAACTGAGAGAAAAACCAACGTTTTGAAATTGCAAACAAATGGCCGAGTTGAATTTAAAGGCGAGTCAACCATGTTTTCAATGCATTAACCTAATCTATGTTTGAAAAAACATTACTTTTCAAAGAAAGGCCATCCTCAACAAATTCAAACATTTTTCAAAAATAAATTACACTCATCCCTATTTCATATTTTAATAACTAAAATAAAAGATTAAATAGGATGTAAATTTTAAATTGCTTGTAAATTTTGCTTGTAAATTTTATTTGAATCTCATTGATAATAACGTTAAACATGTTTCATGGAGTATATAAACATTGTTAAAAACAGTGACGATCAATTGATATTTTTTAAGAGTAATCAATTTAGACCCCTCTTTAAACCCAATTAAATAACAATTT
This sequence comes from Parasteatoda tepidariorum, assembly GCF_043381705.1. NCBI lineage: Eukaryota > Metazoa > Arthropoda > Arachnida > Araneae > Theridiidae > Parasteatoda > Parasteatoda tepidariorum. Next base: position 11,999,084 of record NC_092211.1, read on the forward strand.
CACTTAATAGTATTTTTTAACGCTCTTCATTAATATAATTAAAAACAATAAAATACTAATTGATGTTGTTCATAAAACCCTGATCTCACATTTGTTTGTTTATTGACTCAATATTTTACACAACAAATCACAAGACCTTCTCACTAAAAGTACATACTTCTTAATAAACCTAAAGATGTACATTTTTCTATGTTTATTATTTTATTAATATTTTAAATTGGCTTTGAAAATTGGATGCGAATTTTTGAGTGAAGGTAGTTTATTCCAAATTGCTCAAAAAAAACCCCATTTTTTTGAAGAAAAAAAAAAGAAATCAATTTATCTATTACTAATGAATTCATAAATATTAATGATAACAAAAATAATTTAGGTATTTAATAAAAGACAATAACAAAACATTATTAATCTGAAAGCTAAAGTGGGAGTCAAATAAAACTAAAAAGCAAAAAAAAAAAACTTTCTGGAATATAAAATGAGAATTAAAAAAAATTAATGTCTCTAATTGGAGCAGTTTAATAATTCAGTCAAAAAAAACATTGAAATAAAATAATTTGGACATAACTTGTTTTTTGCACTAGATCCTATCCTGTAAAAAAGTGAATAGTTCCAAAAAGTTTAGTTTTCAGAAATTTGGAGATTGTTTCTAAAGCGGAATAGAATCTTCTGCACGGAGTGATAAGCCCCCTGAATAGATGCGTTGCTAATCGTTGAGTAGAGACCGATAATTTTTCTCTCCCTGTTAACACTAATCAATAATGATTTATCTCGTTTGTCACGAAGTGTTGATGTTGCTTCATAGAAGATTAATGAGCTTTCTTCTCCATAGAAAGTATATACTTTTTAACACAGTAGTGTTAAAAAAAAAGGACTAGAGTCGTGTATAACTTAGGCTTCTAATCGTAATAAAATTTCATTTGGTGAGCTTTTTTTTCTGGACACAACAGGAAATGCGTTTTCAAGAAAATTGACATAGCATGAAATACGTGTTTAAGAGAACTGGCAGAGCTCGAAATGCGTATGTAAGAAAATGGACACAGCTTGAAATGCGTGTTTAACACGTTCACGCCGCACAGTGGGACAAAATAAGAAAAATGCTGCCAAAATTAGAAAATTAACTTCAATGTTCTAAAAATTGATCACCTATTGGTTTTTTGGGTCGCGGATTTCAAATATGAAGTCAAAATTTCCAAAAAGCAAAATGGCGGATGATTATTGAAAAAATTGTAAATAAATAAATAAAAATTATTTACTAGTAGTTTTTGAGTTCTTTGATTACAAATTTTTGGTTAACAATTTTAATAAATAAAGTAATAGATGTAAAATCGCAAATATTCATCAAAACAAATTTAAACTAAATAAATTGAATCAAAATATTTAAGATTGTTAATTACAAATTCGATTATCGAATTTAAAAAAGATAATGAATCTATTTTGCTAGATATAAAAATATTTTGAAAATTTTATCATTATTATAAAAATGATTTTATCATTTTTAAAAAATCGATTTATCAGCCAAATTCGCAAATATTCGCAGCTAATTTTTTTTAGTTCTTGAGTATATATACCAAACAAATGTACAATTTTTTTTTACTTCAGCAACGTAAGACTTTTTTTATAGAGTACCCTAAAGTTACAATTTCAGTGGCTCTGGTTTTAATAGTATTTATATAAAATAATGAATTCAGATATATCTTGGAAATACATTTATGTTTAAATCATGCATAGCTTTAATATTTTTATTTACTATAAGGATTTATCATATTAATAAAAATTTAGCTGAAAAATTAATTTTTTTTTATTTCGACTTTGTTTCCATTTAATTGCTATTTCCATTAATAAACCAAAAAAACAAAATACACCGTCTTATTCCTTGGATATTTTATCATTACCATGTTTATCATTTTCCCATTAATTTGCTGATCAATTGTTTTTGCAATTTAGTTTGTTTTCCTTAAAAGTAAAATTCATTTTGAAATTATTGTCAAGTNTAATCTCAAGTTTATTTTTATAATTTTTTCATTAATTTTATCATTATTATAAAAATGACACAAACTATAAAAATCGATATATCAGCCAAATTCGCAAATATTCGCAGCTAATTTTTTTTAGTTCTTGAGTATATATACCAAACAAATGTACAATTTTTTTTTTAACTCGGCAACGTAAGACTTTTTTTATAGAGTACCCTAAAGTTACAAACAACAGTGTACAGGGCAAAATAAAAAAATTAGTACAGGGCAGGAATAGGGAAATGGCTCTGATTTTAATAGTATTTATATAAAATAATGAATTCATATATATCTTGGAAATACATTTATGCATAAATCATGCATAGCTTTAATATTTTTATTTACTATAAAGATTTATCATATTAATAAAAATTTAACTGAAAAATTACATTTTTTTTATTTTGACTTTGTTTCCATTTAATTGCTATTTCCATTAATAAACCAAAAAAAACAAAATACACCGTCATATTCCTTGGACATTTTACTACAAAAAACAATATTGAGATTTCTTTCTTACAACTTCATTTTTTTATTTTTGACCCCGAAAAATGATTTTTGTTCCACAGTGCGCCGGGAAAAGTGAAAATGCTGGTACAGGAAAAGATAAAATACTGGTAGAAGAACTATTTCAATATTAGATAATATTCGGGAGGAGTTAATCTATTCTCAAAAATAACAATTCACTGTAAGGAAATTTATCACGGCGAAGAAGTAATTCAACATAAAAATTGCATCCGTTAAAAACAATTGGTAGTTATGGTTTTTTATTATTCCCGGTAAAAAACTAAAAAATGAAATTTACTTGTTACCAGTTTTTACTCCGGTGCGCTGCCAAGATGAGACAATCTAGCGTGACCCATCGGTGGGTCACCCGGCGTGAACATTTTAACAAGATGGGCCCAGCTGGAAATGTTTTTTCACGAAAATGGACGTAGCTTGAAATGCATGTTTTAAAGAAAAATTGACACAGTTCGCAATGTGTATTTAGAAAAATAGGCTCAGCAAAAAAATGTGAATCTTTATGTTCGATCCAAATTTCACAACTAAAGGAGAAATTTCGCATTCACTTTTTTAAAACTAGGCATTAGCGTTATGGGGAAAAGTCTCAGATATTGAAGTCGGAATGGTTAGTTATACTACAGACTAGATAAATTCTCTGTACAGGGTGAAAAAATGAACCAGTACTATCAATGAATCAGTACTGAAACCACTACGAAATTATGCACAAAACTGAAAGGCATATAATTGATAAAACTGCATATTTTCAATTTTTTTTATTTATTATTATTTTTCGTCCAATCCGTGGCTTTACGTAATTAGATTAAGTAAAACCAGTTTCTCGTAGTTCATCCCATCAAACAAACAATTAGCTGCATTCAGTATCAACCGAGGGTTTACTGCATTGGTCCAAGTTAGACTGTTCTACCGCAAAGTGCTCGACTTCGCGCGCAGATCGTTGGGCTACCAAAGCAGGGGAGCCCTCCCGTCTGTAGAGGATCAAAATTGTGATGGCAAGTCTTCGGATCATCCTCAGGGATGTTTCCCAGATTGTCGCCAATAACTCCATTGAGCAGATAAATAAAGTACCTATGTAAATAAAGTACCTACTTATCTAAACATTAGTTTTAAATGCTTAAAATGATAACCCGTACTTGCGAAGATTAGTAAGATATTTGACCAAGTAAAGGATTAGGCTTGATGGTACCATATATTAAGAATTATGTTTGTTTTTTCTTACTTAGACTTATTGCTCAATACGAATTTAAAGGCAGTCGTGTATGTGCCTAGATAAATTTATTAGATATTTTAGATATTATTAGATATAACTTATTAGAAAATTATTAGATATTTTTCTATGCATATGTCTAAATAAAAATTTAAAAAAAAATCAATGAGTTGAGACACCATATATCTTGCTTAAAGGTTTTCCAAAGTGCGTGTGTACAAATCCCGCATTCGAAGGAAACCTGGTAGCTGCTGTTGTTGTTGTTTATTTACGTCGCACTAGAGCTGCAAAATGGGCTATTGACGACGGTCTGGGAAACATCCCTGAGGATGATCCAAAGACATGCAATCACAGTTTTGATCATCTGCAGAGGGGATGGCACCCCCGCTTCGGTGACCCGAGAACCTGCACGCGAAGGCGAGCACTTTACGGTAGAACAGTTTACAGAGGACCGATACCTCCCACCCTCGGTCCCTACGCAGATTAATCCAAGTGGTCACCCACCCGCACACTGACCGCAGCCAGTGATGCTTGACTTCGGTGATCTGTTGGGAGCCGCGTCTTACCGATAAGTCCACTGCAGGACGGAAACCTGATTGAAACAAGCATCGTGACATTAAGTAACCACAAAATTTCAAATCGGAATAATCAACAAAAAATCAAGCCCAGTTCAGTGCAGTTCGAGGCTTAGAATGAATAAAACAACGAATAGTGCAGAAAAAACACACTCTTGCAACCACGATCATTATTATTGCTTTATTTTAAAACACAAATTGTGTGAAAAAGTATTGCGAAGGTGCAACCTAATCAACTTTTGCTTAATTCATAGTGTGATTTTATTTTATGTCCAGTTAATTCTTATGTATGGAGAAAGCATCTTCGATCTTTTATTGGCAACAACTATTCGGAAGAATGTATTCCAATTCAAAGAAGTTCCAGAACAAAGAATGCGGTTAAAGCGATAAAGAAGAACAGGAAAGGTATTTTACAACGACATAACTCTTCGAGACCTTAATTGAAGAAAGAATTTCATTAGAAAACAAAACCCCCCAGAGAATTTCAACCGAAAACAACCTCCCCCAATATTCAGTCCAAACAAATAAAACTTCCTCAATCTGTTTAAATTCCACTCAAGTTGTGGGGATATTTTATGAGAAACACTCTAAAGAAAAACGTTGCCTAACTAAAGATTCTTTTTCTTTCTTTTTTTTTATTTTACTATTTCACAGCAATGGAAGGTGTATCATTTGACAATGCTGTGGAGTTTGCGTAGCAGAGAATTTTGCAGTCGCATCATCCGGAGATGGAAAAAAAAATTCGATTAGTTAAAACTCAGTTTAAAGAAGAAAAAGTAAAAGATTAAAGTTAAAAGATGAAAAAAAGAAATTGTTTTTTTCTCTTATTAAATGCTTTAAAACGTTTTGTTTGTCTTAAAAAGAACGCAAAAGAGCATTGTAACAATTTAAAAAATCAATGGTTATGAATGTGTGGGGGCGGAGTTATCGACCATGCCAACCTTCATCTATCAAAAGGTACCTCGTGATTGAATCAAGTTAGCATGTCTTATATACCAGTGAATTGATGTTTAATTTTCGTAGTGGTAGTTACGCCACAAATGGAATACTAATAAGTTATCTTTTAACTTTCATTAAGCGATTACGTTTAAAGACACATTGTTAATAGCTTACTAGTTCATGAATTTTTGCAATATAATTTCTTTGGTTAAGAAATTTATGCCTTAGTCGTGTAACGAGATCCTCTTGTGAGCATCGTGAAATCTCATAAGCAATGCTCTTCAGATTTCCCATAAATAGAAATTTCAAATGGATAAATCTGAAGAACGGGATGGCATAAGCCTGAACTATCACTCCAAAGCATCAACTCCACAATTCACATCAAATCGCTGTTCGATCGCTATCGATTTTATTGCCGCCAATCAGAGCTGTAATTTGCATTGCTGCAAGTGGTTGTCATTCCTTCGGATACGTAATATTGTACAAATGTATTTTTCTAAACTAAATCGTCAACTGAAATCATATAATTAAATTTAATATCAAATAAGTACATTTTACTAGAATCGTACATAAAAAAATAGAAAATCGAGAAAAACCTGATAGAGTTCATCCTTCTTTATATGTTTCCGTTCCCTTTGGTAGATCGACCCCAAATAATCAGGGTCTTGAAATTTTCACTGATGGCTCACGGATGGAGGTTGCCGAGGATACTAATAACATATCTGAACAAAAGACAGGACTAGGTGTTGCTGTTAAGGATAACGGTAAAACAATTGAGGCGACCTCCATCAGAATGAGCAACAACAGCAGTGTGTATAAAGCCGAGCTGATGGCGATTAAAACTGCCCTAAATGGGCTTGCAAAGAATAATTAGCCCGATGCGACAATATACTCCGATTAGCTCTCCTCGTTGCAAGCTTGAAATCATCCAAAACCTGTGTCCTTTTTGGTTGAAAAGACCAAAGAACTCTAGCAAAACAATTGCAAACTCAATTGCGTAAAGGCCCACATAGGAATAGATGGCAACGAGGAGGCGGATCGAGTTGCAAAGGGTGCCGTCAGTCTCGGTAGTATTACTATTGAGTCCTCGAGCACCATCGCCCAAGTTAAAACAATTGTCAAAGATTATACAAATAAGAGATGGAAACAAGACTGGCGGGATTCTGAAAAAGGTAGACAGGTTTATAAATTCTTAAAGGACCCAAGACATAATAGACTGCTGGCGAACTTCTATTTTAACCAATTTTTAACGAGCCATGCATTGTTCGGTGACCGAGATAATGCATTGTTCGGTGACCATCAAAGTAGACTCTTTAACAAATCGCCGGCATGCAATTATTGTGGTGAATTTCAAAATGCTGACCACTTGATTTTGCATTGACCAAGATTCCAAACACTCCGAGGAAATCATTTTCATAATTTAGATCAAGTCCAATGCTTTTCAAGCTCGACCTGCAGGGGTATAATTAAATCCATCATTAAACAAACATTGGAGGATATTCTGGGAGAAGTCTAAGAATAATTCAGAATCCACGACCACTAATTTGGATGTCTCAACAGTATCACGTTTTACTATTTTATTATATATTATTATAAATTTACTAATTTAGACTCAGAGATCAACTACTGGTGGTTGTTCCTGGGCTTTTAAACTTTTTCTGATTTTAAATTTTTAAATATTGAGTTTTTTAATCATATCTTGGCCCGGTTATGGGTCATGATTTTAACTACTTATTCCATTGTTTTAATGTGTGATGTCATAATGTTACTTTTAAACTTTGGTACTATTTTAATCTTTCCTTCTTGAGATCTTATATTTTTTATGTATTGTATTCTTTTGATTTTTTTTTAATTGTGTGAGGATCCGTATTGGGTTTTGATTTTAACTGCTGGATCATCTGTGTAAGGTGTACGATGCATTAACCCTTTCGCGCCGACTGTCACAAATATGTGACAGCATAAAACCATATCAATCAGGGTAAAAATATAAAACTGGTAATCAAAGTAGTTCTTTAGCAGTTCATTTGTGGGCGGAGTTATAATTCTTTGATTTATTTAATTCACCATTACTTTGTTCAAAATAAAACTATTTAGTTATACTTTGAACTAACATTGATTATATATATGATTAAACTAACAATAATTAAAGTTAAAGCAAAGTAAGTCTGTCAAATTAGAAAAGACTGCATTTAAGTTACCGTTTTTTATTTAATTGCAACTTGATTCTGATTTTGTACGAATGCTTTTCTGAATCACCCGTCCCCAAGGGGTTAATGGTGATGTTTTGATTGACCATCTCTACTGGACCTGCGTGGCCATGTTGATTTTGTTTGAGTCTTTAGCTCATCTTATAAATGATCAATCATAAGCTTCATATTGTAGAGACACCACAATTGTCGACAAATTTGGGGATGATCTTGTGCAGGTTGGTTTTAACTCTTGAGCCACGGTTTGTTTTAAATATAAGGGTCTGTTGACCTTATCTTAAGCTATAAAGTAATAAGGGTCTATTGACCTATTTTTAATCATAAAGTCATAAGGGCCTGTTGGCCCAAATACCTTTTACTTTTAATTCTATAATGGCTCAGTTTTGGCAGATGTCATTAATGTCATACCTTTTTTGCGTTGTTACTTGTGATGTTGTACTTTTTCTGTCGGGCTGTTGCCACTGACATCTGTGATTTTAAAATAATTGTTGTTGATATAATTTCTGGTGTTTTATGTTTGTTTAATATATGTTTTATGTATCTACTCTCGTATGCCCTTAAATAGGGCGGGACGAGATACAAATAAACAATAAAAATATAGAAACGTGAAATTTAAAATTATAATTCGCATTGTAATAATGTTTCCTGGAATTAGGAGAAAATTTTAGTAGAGTAGAAGTATAGTTCATTCACCAGGAGTTGGCCCTTGGCTCTATCTCCTCTGACGCAGAGTTCATTTCAGGGCGGGATAAGAGCAAAAATATCTCCGAGCTTGAAAATGAAACAACCCTTAATGCGCGCCAAACACAAACAGTAAATTCTTTTTCAGTCACTTACTTCGCTTTATCTTCTACTATTACACCTTTCGTTGCTCTTGCTAGTTTAGTATATTTCAGTATATTTTTATAAAATTAGTTAAATATATTTTAAGTTTAAGAACTTCTCTTTTCCCAGCAAAATATCTCAAAAAGGACGAACTATTCACTTAAAAGAAAGAAATATCACATTTATGAAATAAAATTCACATGTTAAAAAAATGCACATGAAGGTTGCGAAATAAATATTTTTGCTATACGATCACCAAATAGCAACCTTGTTTAGGATTGTTCACATCATTTACCCAAAAATAGCGAAATAGTATCGTCGGATACCACGTGATGAAGGCGGAGCCAAGTGCCAACTCTTGGTGAACAAACTATACAAGACGATCTCTAAAGAAAACAGATTTTCAGTCAAACATTCATTTCTGTTACTGACTCTACATCTCTGGTTTTTAGAACATTCGAAGGGATTGTTTGAAGTGACTATGTATTTTTTTAAAAATTAAATTCAATTATCTTTATATTAGTGAGACAGAAAAAATAATATATTTAATAAAGACAGCTATTTTAGTAAAGAGCAATATCAGCAATACCGTAGATTTATACATAAAGAAATTCTGTAACACAAACTACTTAAACAATTTAAATGTTGATTTGTGAAAAATGGAACTTGATTATAGTTAGGGAATTCGTCTGTGCTATATATGTCACAAAACGCAAATTCTGCAAGAATTATTTTAAAAAAATCAGTTATAGAGGAGCTAAGCATTGTATTCTCTCAAAATAAACCACAAGAAAGAATGTAACGCATGCTTTTTTTTATATAATTCTTAGAAATCGCTAAACACTCACATTTTCTACAACAATTTCAATATTTTTTAAATTAAGGATATAAAAACTATGTTCATAATCAGAAAAAAAGCTTTCAAATTTAAAATTAATTCTCAAAAAATGAAAAGTAAAAGCTATTATAAGACAAATTTAAGACTATACATAACTGCTTCAAGTTGATACTAATTTATTTTAAATTCTATATTCTCAATGTAAAATATTCAATTGTTTCCTAACCTTACCCAGATAATTTTGCGTAATGAATAAATTTAGCAGTATTTGAATTGATTATTTTTAATTTAATTATTTGTTCAAGCAACAAGAGATGAATTAAAACATCTTAAGAAACTTTGAATTTTAAAATGAAAATCTTTCAAACATCAAAAGGGTATAAAATATGCTCTATTTTAATAACTAATCTCTTCGGTAGAATTTATATAAAAAAAAAATTTAAAAAATCTTTAAAAACAATCCTCATTTGTGTCTAGATACGCACACGTAATGTTCTTTTGTTTCATTTGGGTGAGCATTTGTTCAGGAGAATGATAAATAGAAGAACGATTCAGCTTATTGTGGTCATCCCTTGAATGAGATATATGATCGTAACCGCGGTTGAATAGGTAAATAACAAATATGAACCAGACGATGGCTTCGGATGCTCATGAGAGTTTTGTCAGAATCGATCTGAAATGTTTCTTTTGAAAAAATATCGATTCGATATTTGAAACATTTGTTTCAGGCAATATAAAAGCGATTCATTTACAAACCCAAATGAAAGCGATTCATTTGAGAATGCTGATTATTTTAAAAGAAAAGTATTAAAATAAATCAATATTATTTGTTGAGAAAATAGTGTGACGGAATCAAATTTTAAATCTAACACACAATCCAGTGTATAACAAACACTGCATAATATGTTAGGTTTATATGAAAGTTTTAATAAACAAACTGTATAGTAAATTAACATTATATGTTGGATTTATATAAACATTATAATTATCATACTGTGTATAGTAAATTAACATTAAGTAAGTAAAATGCATATAAAATATGATGATCCTACTTTTCATCAGTCCTTTGGGATTTAAGTTTCTTTTAAGCTAAAAGTTAATAAAGTTCTTAATAGTAAATACATTTTAAAAAGTTAAGAAATATTGCAAAAATGCTTTTTGTAAATAAATGCGCAAACAAAATAGTTAACATGAGATTTTACTGAATTTTAAGTGAAATAATAATTTTAAATAAAAGATCTTGCTGATAATAATCAAAAACGGCTTATAAGAACATGTTTCCATAGCTTTTAATTTATTTTTAAACGGTTATGTCTCATTACATTTTACTACACTCAAAACCAAAAGTTAAGAAAGTAACACATATTTGCAAGACTCTCAAGAACTAGTAAATTGAACCAAATGGAATGTTTTATAATTTTTTATAACAATACATCAAAGTATGGCAAAACTTATAATAGCAAATTGATATTCAAAATCGTAAATTAATAGGCAAAGATGTCCTAAAGTGGTTAGAAAAGTAGCACATGTAGAAGGTCACTACTCTGTAAAATAACTCGGCAAATTTTTAACCAGCATTTGGTGCAAAGTTTCTCATTATCCCACAGTTCAGTTAAATGAAAGATCATTTTATTTTAGTTACACCACAAATTGCGAAGTATGACCGAGAAATACTTCTATGGTGTAACTCACAGCACCTGACAGAATTTGGTAAAAATTTGCAAAACTTTGACAATGATCCGTTAGGTGTTAAGGTGTTTGGGGGAAGGTACCTTCGGACAGGAAAATTTTACAATTGTGGGCAGACGTTTTTCAATCCACTTAAAAAATTCATGAATTTCATGAAAAATTCATGAAAAAAAATCACGAGTTGTGATTAAAGAGTGTGATTAAGATTAAACTTTCCAAACTTTCAAACACTCTCTTGACCAAACTATTGGGATCGTGTTTTCAATATTGTCACTCCTTCAAACCATTAAGATTAAGTTCTAAAACAAAAAGATCCGATCATTAGATCAAAAGTTGTTCAAGGTGGCTCATTTTTCTTTGCTCACTGTTCCTTTCAAAGCATGATTGATTTCACTAGTTTTTTACACGTTAAAAAAATACAAAACGTTTCAAATTCTTAACCATTCGTCAATTGTTTTTCTCTTGTGTGCATAAACAAGAAAAGCATTTAATACAGTTTAAAAAGTTAAAAACGTTTAAAAAGTTTATTACAGTGGAATTAAACTTATTAAATTTTCAGATTCAATATCCAAAATTTAACTCCGAATTTCAGACAAAAAGTTGTCATTTAAGAGAGTCTAGGTCTCTTAAGAACTTAAATTAGCCTTGTCTAATTATTTCCATTTATCGAGAGCTTATAAAGGGTTCTGAGTTTCGTTATTAATTTTTAGAATTTGTTAATTTCTTCTCAGATCAAAATCTTGTAACTTCGAAACAAGTTAAGCTTTTGATACCATGCCTGGAAAATTTTTATTTTGTGATCTGTCAATTGGTTCAGTCGCCAATTGTTTTTTCATTGTGTGTGTGCATTTAAACAAGAAAAACCTTTAATACAGTTAAAAAAGTTAAAAACGTTTAAAAAGTTTAATACAGTGAAGTTAAACTTATTAAATTCTCAGATTTAATATAGAAATTTAACTCCAAATTTCAGACAAAAGTTGTCACATTAGAGTCTAGGTCTCTGGGAATTCAAATTAGCGTTGTCTAATTATTTTCGTTTATCGAGCACTTATAGAGGGTTCTGGGTTTCATTATTATATTTTAGATTTGTTAATTTTCTCTCAGATCAAAATCTTACAATTTCAAAATAAGTTCAGCTTTTGATTCCAAGTCTGGAACAATTTTATTCTGCGATCTGTATTCTTCTAAATTACAAACGCAAAAGTGGGTATTTAGCGTACAACGAATATAAATTATCCTTTAAAACAAACAGCTAACGACACATTTTCTTGAAGTCTATTAATTACAGAGAGTCTCTCAAATCCGCTCCTTTTAATTCCTTTAGTTTATTAATAAAATGGGAGAGCACTAATTGGTTCAATTCTTTCCATTTCCTACCGGCGGAAGAAAAAGGAAAAATCCTGTTTCCCAAACAAACTCTCGGGATGTTTTCAAAACTTTAAATTTGCTTACCAGATGTTCGACAACTTTATCCTCGAACTCTCTTGTTAGGCTAGATCACCCGGGGTTCGAAACAATGCCATCGATTTTAAAGGCCTTATTAATAAATTTTTCCTTTTTGCACAATTCATTATGAACAATTACATAAATACAATACAAATTAGATAAATTTCATCAGTAATTTTAAATGTATCCTTATAAAGCTATCATATTTAATAAAAACCGTAAAAAAATTGAAATATGTTGTAGGCCACTACTTATATGTAATAATTGGTATAAAGGGACTTGATACATCACATTTGCGGTTTTTTTAAAACCACGTGTACTGTCCAATTAGGTACTTGCACTATAAGAAGAACAGTCCCTGGCCAAATTATTCGACGCAATGTAAGATTCTATGTAAAATCTTAATTATCAGGTGATACTATACAGCTTTATTAATTTCACGCGACTGAAAATGAATTAGACGATATATTAAAAAAATGTAGAATATTTATTATCATATCATATTATATCAGGTATTATATTAGTATATTATATTAGTATATTATAATAAATAGACCAAATAATAAGACGCACAGTAGTTTCTTAATAATCACATAATTTGCACGAGTTTATAGGCAATAGTTTTATAGTTAAACATACGTGTGATGGGTTTTTATTCAGGAGATTGTCTATATACTCCCTATTTGTATTTATTTTTAACGTAATGCATTACAATGCTAACCAGTTGATACACGAACGTAAAGAAGTGCAAACCGGTTTCAGTCAAGTAAAAACAATAAAACTGTACAGTATCACCTGTTAATTAAGATTTTACATAGAATATTATAATGCGTCTAATAATTTGACCAGGCATTGAAGACCAAGTATACGCATGTGACCTATGACTTCAACAACAACTGATTACTTATAGGCAAAATGGCGTGTTAAAGTGGTGTTAAGTTTCTCCACATTGGATAGAATGTTAATTAACGCGAATTTAATTAAATATAGTGCCGTGTCACACATCTAATTAATTGAAATATAATTCCTTCTCTTCTACTTCTTTTACTTAATATGGATTTGTTATTTGTTTGTGTAATTTATTTTGACTGTGATATATTTTTGGTTTGTGTACCTGGCAACATCGATGCACAATTTGTTCGTTTATGTTAGACATGGTTTTATGTCTGTCTTTGTGTTGAGTAAGAAATATGTAGTAAAAAAATTTGAAATCTTTGTGTAAGAATATCGGATGTAGCATTTAAGAGAATTGATGCTTGACGGTCTCGGCTTACTCGAAATGGAATGGAAAGAACAGTCAATAACGTAAACAAATGGCACGTTTCAAAACCCAATCTGGATCGAGATACCCACACTACGTCACTTTCAGGCATCCCATTAAATTAGGTTGACTTCGAAATATTCTTTCCAAAACTTTAAAAATTCGAGAAAACAGGGTTTTATCCACGGTTGCAGTTTGGACATTAAAAATTGCTTTAGGCACCAGACAGATGGGTAGTAGCTACCCTGGGAGGTAGAGGTGCCCAATGTTATCTTCTTGCTGTTTGTTTTGAAATTATGGAGCCCTAACCTCCTGAGAAAAATAATTATTGCATCTGACTTCATAACCTGATAATCTGATTCTAAATCTTCGTCTTCAGGAACTAAATAACATGTTTCTGACGTTAATCTCTCGAAATGCAACTATTCAACTTAAGTACCTTAAATCCGATCTTTCGATTAACATTGTTCCGGTTTTTATTTTGGATAATGCTTTAAATAAAAATAGGCAAAATGAAACGGGTTAACAAATACTAATATGTTATCTAAGTTATTCAATTGAATATGATAATGGTTGTATTCAAAATATTTTAAGTCAGATTATCAAACACAAAATTATATTTCTTCTGAATAAAATACCTTTTCTTCGACAAATTCTTGTCTTTCAAAAAGAAAAAATGAAAGAAATTGTTTAAATATTTTTTTTTAAATATGTGTCCGCTGCGCCATCTAACGGAAATTCATCGGTATTTGCCCACTAGGTTGACTAATTTTTTGTCCAGTGAGCTTTTATATATAAATATTTTTATATATAATTTTTTAACATAGCTATTTTTCAGACCATCGTCAGACGGACAGTTAAATAGGAGAAAAAGTTATATCAAAAGAGTTTTAATGAAATAAACTACTCAATTCTAATGAATTCAAAAAAATGTAACTAAGCATAAAAACCTTTTGTGGAACAATTGTTTCAATTATGTTCTTTTTAAACGCGCTACATCATAACGTGATTGTCCTATGCATGCCAAGTACCTGCTTATCAAATGCTGACGATAGAAGTAATTTAAAAAATAAAAAAAAAGCTTCCTTTAAATTCATCTCATCGTTGGTTATAGGCTTGCCCTTCGTGCTGAGCGTACATTAAAGAACATCTTATAAAACTTTAATGTAAATTCGCTCTCTTAATTCTCGTATAACTCTTGTATTGTTTTAAGTTGACTTCATTCCGCTTTGGCTGACTTAGCTTGTTGCATTGGAAACTGAAGCGGATTCCAAGGAAGAGCGATAAAATATTTACCGTTGCTGGCGTCTGAGTTTAGTGGTCGATTGAATCAATAAAAGCTCCCTTAGCTCCCTCCTCCCTCATTTCCATCAGAAGCTTACACAACCAGCCACAACGATACACACATTACCCTTAATTAACTCATGGGCAACCATGCCTCCCCTCCATTCCACCCTTAAGCCGAGGTTCCTGTTTGATTTTGTGTGTGGGTAGAGAGAGGACAGGCCGATCACGGAATGGTGGATTATTGACATATTCCGGAATCGAACGCAGTTCCAGTTCCTTATGCCAGAAGCAAATTAACTTTTACCGGAGAGAGAGAGTCTGAGAGGTGGAAACCGGAAGCTTAATATGTTTCAAAGTGTTTTGAATATTTCATGATTTCCTTTTGACAAGAAGTGAAAGATCTACTACTGCCCCCCCCCATTTCATGAACACATCATTTAAAACATTCGAAATAACGTCATTTATGTATGCCATTAAAAAATAACAATGTCGTATTAAATCGACAAACATGAAAGAAATGTATTAAATTTATGATTTTTTTTTTTAAAAAAACAAAAAAAAATCGTATTTCGTCTTAATGTTTTAATGCGCTTCCCTTTCGAATAAAAAAAATCATATGATTGTCACGGAACATATTAAAATTATAAGTTTTGTATCACTGGTTAATTTTTCACAATATTTGAATGGGACACGATGGCTAAGGGGATAGAACGCTTGCCTTCCAATGAGGCGAACCGGGTGCGAATCCCAGTCGATACGAATTTTCCGCATCCGGCTTGCACCAACCACAGTGCTGACGTGAAATATCCTCAGTGGTAGACAGATCATGGGTTAGGTTGGAGTCCCCTTGCCGTTAGGCTAACCGTGAGAGGCTCTCGTGGTTTTCCTCTCCATGTAACGCACATGCGGGTTAGCTCCATCAAAAAGTCCTCCAGGAAGGCAAAATTTCTCCCAATGCTTGATGCAGGAGTTTCCTTGTCTTATGGATTGGGTTCAAAACGGGAAGGCTACGGAGCTGAACATTAACAGTCGTAAACCCATAAAATTGGGTCGGCTGTTCAACGACGGTTATAAAATATAAAATATTTTAATGGACTTCTGTTAAATAATCAAAAAACCCGAAAAAATGATTTCCGCTAGAAAACCTACATTGTAACAAAAACCAGACTGAACACACCCCCTGTTATATCGAAAATATTTAATAATAATACTCGATGCTTTGTTTACTTATTTAATTATTTACTTATATTCGAAGGAAGCAGAATAAAATTTATAATTCGTATTAATTAAATACATTGAATTAGCTGTGAAGGCTCTGCTAAAAAAAAGGCTTGTTACTCAACATTTTTAGCACCAGTTTTCAAACAGTGTCTCAGTCTTACTTTTTACTGTACACACGTTTTCCCATAAATTTGCGTGCATAAATTTGAGAAACAAACTTAATGCATATAGGAACCTATTTGAATAAGTCGACAAATTTCTAACGTTTTCACCACTTTCTTTCATATTTTTTTACAATCCAAAGCTTAAATGATCTTTATATTAGAAAATAAAGAGCTTTGGAATTTACAATTTCGAGAAGAAAAATAATAATGCTTGACTTGGGGAAAAAGAAAGCAAAGCATAAATATATTTGAACGAAATTTCTAATATATCATGGTTACTCTTTTTTATCAATATTTTGCTTAAAAAAAAACTTATGAAGAATCAAACCTAAACGACAGTCCACCTCTTGACCTCCCTTCCTCTGACCATTGGTCCTTAATAAGTGCAGCAAAAGATGTCTTTCTGATCCTTCTTAAATGGAAGAGGAGAGCGATTTTTGTAAAGAGATGCTCTCCATACAAGCGATCGGCTTTGTGCTGACTTTCTTCGGGAAGATTCTTCAAACATCTATTTTTGTTGTTTTATGCCGTCTCAGTCAATAGAAAAGTTTTTTTTTGTTCTACAAAGAGATATATAAAAGAATTCTTTAAGTAATAATGGAAATGGTTGTTTTCAGAAGAAACAAAAGATGAGAAAAAAAGAAAGAAAAGAAAACACATTTATTGGACGATATATTTTGATCCGCAAAGAATGTTGTATTTTTCGGTTTATTTTGTACTTTAGTTGAAAAATACCACTTACGACATAAAAGTAACATTTGCGGATGGCATTCACTCGCGTCGTATCATCTTTGAAATAAAGGATTTCATATCTGAGCTATAATTAATTGCATAGTTGCAAGATTTCGCGTGTTTTGAAAATGCAAAACATTTTAGTTTTTTAGTGAGTTTTCCTTCTTTTTTTTTGTTTTTTTTTTTGTTATGAAACTTTTTAGACCGCAATAAAATATGTAAAATAAGTATTCAATATAAATATAAGTCAAAATAAGTATAAATCAAAATAAGTATTTGTAGGCTATAAATACTCTCATATCGGTGTACTATATTTTTATTTCCTGTTCTGTTTGAATTATTCTGTTCTGTGTGAATCATTCTGTTCTGTATAAATAATTCTGTTCTGTATAAATAATTCTGTTCTGTTCTGTACGAAATCATGTCATAAAAATTATTTTTCAGAACTGGCCTCAACGTTTCTTTTATTCTGCCTAAAAGCATAACAGCAAAAAAATATCTTTTGTTTTGCTTAAAGCACAACAGCACAAAAAGAATATTTTGTTCTGCTTAAAGTCACAAAAAATCTTTTGTTCTGCTTAAAGCATAACAGCACACTGTTTTCCATGAATAACAATAGCAATGAACACTAAGAATTTGTTATTCTCGAGTCGGATTGACAGTTTTACAAAAATTCATAGCATGAAAACAGTTTTTTTTTTAAAAAAAAAACTCTCGAGTCAAATTTATGAAACAATGAGTGGTTTTTTTTCCTCCAAAGTTTTTGGTTTAAATTGAAAATTTTTCTAAAAGATGGCACTGTAAGTCCTTTTTACCATTTCTTTCTCTGCGTTTTGATATAAAATGTTCGTGTTTTGATTACAACTTGTGCTTTTCGTCTGTGTTGCTCATTTCAAGAATATCTTTATGAGAGTTTCATGCGATGAAACATTTTGAACCATGATGATGAGATTTTCATTCTCTTTTCATTAACTTATAGGTTTACTAGTAAGCGCCATCTGTTGAACTATTTTTAAACTAAAACCAGAAGCCATGGAAGTTTGTGCCCTGTCACATGAATGTTTTGCAAGATTTTTTTATCCAACTCTAATCATTTTCCTTTAAAAGCCTTTTATTCCAATTTGGAACAGCGTCTAGTGTGTAAAAAGTGTGGTTGGTTTAATATATATCCTGTTTATCAATATATTATGTAAAGTTCAATATACACTATCAACCAATAAGTATTTGGACACCTATGCAAATGACTATATCTGCTGTCCTGAGATACGTCACGCCCTCAGCCGGTATATATCGCGTAGGGAACAACATCGGCATCAGTCCCATGCAAGATGCCTACTGCACTATTTCGGATGACAATGTGCTTCCTACGCTGTGGCAGTTTTACGGGTTAGACCCCTGTTACTTCCAGGACGACAATGCCAGCTGTCATGCTGCGCGGATCACCAAGGCTTGGTAGGGTGCCAATGAGGTTAATCGAATGGACTGGCCTGCCTAGAGGCCAGACCTGAACCCTATCGAGAACCTCTGACGAGTTGGATGTCTTCTGCGAACTTGCATGTCTTCTGCAAGCCGAGTGGAAGAAAATACCGTCACACAAGGACTTGTGGAAAGTATGCCCCGGAGGGTGCACGCTGTAATTGCCTCTCGTGGAGGCTTTGCCAACTATTGATTATGAATAAAGTTTGCTTTTCTTTTCAATCACACGTGTCAAAATACTTATTGGTAGGAAGTGTATAATGTACTATCTAAAATAAATATATAAAAATAAAGATTATTGTAAGTCAAGGCTATTTGAGAATTTATATGCAAAAAGTTTTAGATTGTTTTAATTATTAATAAATCGTGTGTGGATGATAAAAAATCCTGTTTTATCTGAGCTCAGTGGCTGTGAAGGAGAACCATCCCTAATCATAAAATACAGTACAAAGAATCCCAAAAATCCAAAGAAGTAGTTTCAATCTTTAAAAAGTCTGTATGAGATATAGTTTCGCTATTTGAGACATTTTATCGCAACAAGTGTTGTAAGAATCTGAATATGATTTGTTAAGTATTAAAAAGGAATACCAAAGAATTATAGATAATGTAGGGGAGAGTGGGGTCAATTGTAACAGGGTACGATTGTAACAGAGCAAAAATTTCGAGTGTCGGGTTCTAGATTTGGTTCCTAGGTGGCGCACAAGGTGTATTGAATAAATCTACATGTACACCCCTGATGGCAACCATTTTTATGTACTTTTGAAAGAGTTAGATCACAAAAGATATTTTCACGCCACGCAAGTACTTTTTTTGGTATTAGAATATTATATTGTAACAAAGTAATTTTGTTTAAACAAATAAAAATTAGTAACCGAATATGTAAGTGGACACCTTAATTAACATTTCAATAAAAAAAAGATTAGTTTTGCTAATTAACTAGCATTGTTTTTAACAAATGAAGCTGAAATGGCGTCTTGGGGACAATTGTAACAATAAGTAAAGGGACGATTGTAACAGCTGAAAATAAATAATCTTATGTTTACAAACCATTACTTAACTCTTTAAGAACCACCAATAGTTTCCTATATCATTTATATTATGTTGCATGTGCATTATTTTATTTGTCACCTTTCACAGCATAAATTAAAATTTTTAACCCCTTAAAGTTCAAAGTTTAACCCTTTAGGTTTGTGCTAATTATTATTTTTACTCCTAAAATATCACTACTATTTTGATCAATAAAAAAATGTATCACAACTATGATAATATGTATAAATAACTATGTTTCAGTTGAATTTGTGAACTGTTACAATTGACCCCGTAAGTGGGGACAATTGTAACAAATGCCCGACTGTCAAAAATATAATAACATATAAAATAAGGTATTTATTTTTTTTCTAGTAGAGGCTAGTCTACTTTACTCGTCTGTCAATTAATACTAATAATATATTGGATTTTTTGTTAGTTAAAAATAGTTAAGTAAAAAATGTTACAATTGACCCCACTCTCCCCTACTATTACACAATTCATACATTACATAATATCTTAGAAATTTGCAAGAAAACTAATTTTGAAAAACTTTCGCTTAAACTACAGTCCTTGGCCATATTATTAGACAGCACTATAAGATTCTATGTAAAATCTTAATTATCAGGTGATACACTATACAACATTATTGTTTTTATATGACTGAAACGGGTTTCCATTTGGTCACGCTCCTGTACCAATTGGTTAACATTGTAATACAAAACGTTATAAAAAGATACAAATAGGAAGTACATAAAAAAAATCTCCCGAATAAGAACCCATTACATGTATGTTTAAATACAAAATTATTGCATGTAAACTCGCGCAAATCATGTCATTATTAAGAAACTACCATGCGTGTAATAATTTGATATAATTATAACAATATAATATAATATCTGATATAATAAATGTTCTATACTTAACTAATATATCATCTAATTTATCCAATCGTCGAATACATATTATCTATCATCTAATTGAACATATTGATACACGAACGTAAGCATGTGCAAATCGAATTCAGTAGCGTAAAAACAATAAAGCTGTATAGTTTCACCTGATAATTAAGATTTTACATAGAATCTTATAGTGCGTCTAATAATTTGACATGGGAATGTACTTTTCTAAAAACCAAGTGCACACATTTCTAGGCAAAAAAAGGCACATTATCATTTATTTGAATTATCAGCGTTTTAAATTCAATGCATTTTTTTTTATTAGACAGTCTTATTTATGTTTCTACACAATTTCCAGAAATCATACAAGATAAGAGATACTACCATCCTAATAATACCAAATCGCATGAAATAAGAGATACTATCTTCATCAACGTAAGATTTTTAGTGGGTTGCAATTTATAAGAAATAAAAGCATTTCTGGATTCATTTTATAAAGTTTTAACAACTAATTACGTTATTGTGAACCAAAACTTTTAAAAAACACTGGCTAACTCAAAGCTGGTTGAATGATTGCTATTAAACGCGCGATCGCATGTTATACGTAAGATTTATCAATTTCCTTTCTTTAATTAGATACCTAAATAAGGGGTATAGAATGAAATATAGATCGGTAAAGTCTGCGTGAGTTTCCACATGCCACATACTGAATTCTATTTATGCATATATTACTAAATTGATCTTTTCAAATTTATGTAAATTACGAATAATCCACGTCTCCAATAAAAGATCTCCAATTCAGAAATAACTGAAAAGAGTCAAAAAGTAAAAACCAAAGCAAACATCTGACATTCTTTTAATATTTAATTTCGTTGTATATTTTCTCTCGTGTTCTAATATCTGGAGCCGCTTATTTAATTAATAGCGACTTGCTGAATAAACGTCTTTGCATTATTTATTTATTTTCAATTTTTTTTTCTTCACATTACGAACACATCCAAGTTGATTCCGTTTTGTCAGAATTGTCAGTATAGATCCGAAAATTGCGTGATGTGCGAAAAGTGTAGACTGTTTAGTATTTTAATTCTGCGTTCTCCATGAAATATTCAATATGGACGACGGAAACAGGATACTTGTTGTTTTTTTCTTTATTTTTCACGCAGCCCTTGTCTTTTTTTAAATTTTTTTTTTTTTAGTATGTGTGCCACGAGAGCCTTTTTTTTTCAACTTTTCTTATCTTCCAGGCCAAAACCAGTGGAATACTTCGTGCTAGAATGAGCAAGCATCACGCGAATTCTCCCAACACAGGAAAAAATGTATTACAACACATATGTTTAAAAGGTGAATTAAAGAGTCAAATATTTTTTATAAATTCGCGTCTTTCCGCTCGGAAATTTTAATAAATTTTCTAGTCTTTCTCAGAGAAAGCAATTCCTCCTACTGACTTGTTTTTTTTTCATTTATAATAAGGTATGTTGAGGTACATAATAAGCCGAGTTTTGCGCCTATTTTGACGGTGACGGGCAAGATATTAATTTTTCCGTTGGCAAACACTCAGTCACATGACAAAGAGATACGAAATTGAAAACGACTTTTAAGGAAATTAAGGGTTTTGTTGTTTATGAGACTGCATTTGGTTGTGTGGAGAAGTATTTAATATTTATTTTGAACTTCTAGCTCACAAAAATTTAATAACTCCTGACGAAATTAATAAAATACATTCCTTTCCTTCAAAGAATGCTATCTTAAAATGACAACATTTAAATAAACATTTTTATTTATTGTTTTTACATTCACTTTTTAATGCGAAAAAGTTTCAAATTTTAGATCAGAATGTAAGAATTGGTAATCAAGCATTAGTTTTATTTTCATACTTCTGATAAAATGTGCAACACTCAAACTCGTTCGACTTGTGCCATGCATGAACTGATGATCAATTTGCCACCTGTTATATTTATTATTAAAATATAATAACTCCTGACGAAATTCCTTTCCTTCAAAGAATGCTATCTTAAAATGACAACATTTAAATAAACATTTTTATTTATTGTTTTTGCATTCACTTTTTAATGTGAAAAAGTTTCAAATTTTAGATCAGAATGTAAGAATTGGTAACTAAGCATTAGAGTTTTATTTTCATACTTCTGATAAAATGTGCAACACTCAAACTCGTTCGACTTGTGCCATGCATGAACTGATGATCAATTTGCCACCTGTTATATTTATTATTAAAATATAACCTGTGAGCCACAACTTTAATTTCAGATCATAGAATTACACGACGTAAATATATTTGCTATGTAAGTTATTAGGTAGATATTTTATTTACGTCACACTCGAGCTGCACAATGGGCTACTGGCAACAGTCTGGGAAACATCCCAGAGGATGATCCGAAGACATGCCATGACAATTTAGTTCCTCCGCTTTAGAAGCCAGACGATCCGTGAGCGAAATCGAGCATCTTACGGAAAAACAGTTTAATGAGGACCAATAAAGCACACCTTCAGTCCATACACAAACTGATCAAAGTGGTCACCCACCAGATTACTGACCACAGCCATTCAGGGTTTGAAAAAACCCAACCCGCCTGGGTTTTATTGAAAAAACGCGGGGAAAATTGGGTTTTATTTGAAAAACCCCGGGGAAATTGGGTTTTTTCATTTAGTGCTCAGAAATTTTACTGTGAAAATATTTTTATTTATTAAATACTGTTGTATAAGTAAACACTAAAATTTCATCTGACTTTTACCTGTAATAAAATTAAAGTGGAATAAATATTTAATGGTCTTCCATGTTTTTATAATACGATTAATAGAGAGTGAAATTAAAATTACGTATAATTATAAAGAGTATCACTTACTTGTCCCTTTTTTCAAATATTTAGATAAATATATGCATTTTTAGATACATTTTAACTTTATAGTTTCAAAAAACAAATTAATCTTAAAATTATAAAAAAGCATATATAAAAAGTTATAGCTTATTTTTTTAAAATCAGATAATAAAACTTTAAATTTGTTTATTGTTGTTTAATGTATCACTTAATAAATTTTTTTTTGTTTGCTTTCAATATTTTTAAACATGATTAAAAGAAACAAAATAAATTGTATTCAAATGAAATCTTAAAAATAATTTTTAAAAAATCTTAAAAGTAATATTTTAATTTTTAACTGTTTTTTAATTGTGATAAACTTTCTCCAAATAGTTAAAAATTGTCAGCAGATGTTAAGAGTTAACTTTAAAAAAAAGGTCAATTTTTTCCTTTATTATTATTATCATACAACAGATTCAAAGTGTCTACATTTCTCTCTTAGATGGCAATACACTTTTACGAGTTTTGTAGCTTTATCTATTCCTAATCTATTTCGAAGTTTACTCTGCACCAAACCGAAAGTTGAAAAGTGTCTTTCGATAGAGACAGAGGATGCTGGTGCTGAGTGCAAAGAAAAAAGAATTGACAGAAATTTTGTGGAAGCTAGGAATTTTATTTATTTACTTATTTATTTATTTTTTTTCCTTAATTTTCCACTATTTTTTGATGAAAACTGTTGAATAACAGTGTCAAGCATCATTGATTTTGGAAAGTATTCAGGATCGGAAATTTTGAATGCCATAACACGTGGCAGAAATTCTGGATGATGCTTAGAAAGACAGTTTTCTGCTAATTGGTCTTGTTCATCATTTAAAAATTGTCCCCTTGTTTCGGGATCCAGGATGCATATGCTAATAAATGATGTGGCTGAACAGCCTGATTGAATCTTTTTACAAAATGTTTATGGGGTTCTAATTCATCACACGATAGTAAGTTAATTCATATTTCAACAGCTTCTGAAATTGAAATGTTTTCTGATTGAAGCTTTTTTAAAGCTTAAGAAACAATTGATATCTGTTTTTCCCAATTGATAGTTTATTGGTAAAGCCCAACATTATTTAATATTTTTGACATATTATTATTAGATTCATTTTGATGTTCAAGAACAATCTCTTCATATTTATGGTAATTATTGGCAAAAGTTTTTACGTGCTCACAATATGAATTCCACCTAGTATCATTTGGTCATCAAGCAGTTTTTTTTCATTTGCCCATCCATGTGCTTGATGCACATTTCTAAAATATTTGTTAACTTCAACGATGTGTCCAATGATAGTATTAGGAGATACTTCTTTTTGAACCAAATTTAAAAAAAAAAATAATTTGTGAAAAAAACCACCAAGTGGGTTTTTTCAAAGTGGGCCCACTTGGGGAACCCTGGTTATATGTATTTTATATTAAGTTTAAATAACGCATTATCACTACCTATTTGAATCTTCTTTATTGTTAAGTGCATTATGTTTCATAATTTTTTAAATTAGGAATTATAAAATATAAATGCAGTAATATAAAAGGAACAAGTTTATTAATCTTTTTGTTTTCACACACATTTATTTACTATATTTATTAAACATATGGATATTACCTATTATAAAATTATAATCTGTAAATATTTATAATCAGTAAAAACTAAAATTTCATCTGACTTGAGTTAAATAAAAAACTGAAATAAATATTTAATGGTCTTACATGTTTCTATAATAAGATTAATAGAAAGTGAAATTAAAACTACGTATAATTATAAAGAGTATCAGTTACTTGTCCCATTTGTTTTCAAATAATTAACCCTAGGAAAAGGATTTCATTTTTAGATAAATAATTTTAAAAAGTTCTCTTATAAAAAGTTTTAGCTTTTTTTTTTAAGGCCAGAAAATAAAACTGTTTAAATTTGTTAATGTATCACTTGGTAAAAAAAGAAAAAAATTGTTTCTTTTCAATTTTTTTAAACATATGAATTAATAATAATAACCTGTTTATTAATATATAAAGCATGCAACTATATTTGAAAAATTGATCTTTTCAGACTATATTATTTAAATTTTTATTTGATTTAATATCATTAAAATATTACTTTTTGAAAAAACCCACTTAAAGTTTTCAATAGTACCTACTATAAAATTATATGAAGATTCGAGTTTCTTTTACTTTACTAATATTAAAAACTTAATCATATAAATCATACAACTCTATTTGACAAATTTATGCTGCACAATAAATTATATAAAAGTAAATGCAAAACAATAAGTTTTAGTAATAAATTTTATTTTATTTTTTTTTTTAAAAAAACCCACTTATCGTTCCAAGTGGGTTTTTTCAGGGTGGGGCCCACCCAATAAAACCCGGGCGGGTTTTTTCAAAGTGGGCCTACTTGGCAAACCCTGCAGCCATTGCTTGACTTCGGTGTTGTGCTAGGAACAGTTTCCTTACGATCAGTCCACTGTGGGTCGTTTAAGTTTTTAACTCCAATTAAATCAGAAACAGTCGGTAATGTACGTGAAATCCATTGATGAAAATACCTGCTCACAACATTTGTCAAATTCACCATCTCACATTCTTAATCATTTAAATTTTTTATTTTGTTCAGGTTCTCTCTTTAATACGCATCATACTCTTCAAGAAAAAGTCAGCGCCTTCTACATTTGAACTTCAGTTGGAGACAACATGGACACACTCTTATGTGCTGGAAAGTATTATTTTCTTATATAAAGTATTATGAAGGTTAACATTGCCGTTAACTACTATCCCCACATTGCTGACCCGGACGTGATGTGAACATATCTACCTTGACCGAAACTCCCTCTACGATTTGAACACGTCTACGTCGAAGGATGGTTCGCATTGTAAAGTTGACTTGCTCCTTGTGACTGCGATTTTGTCCTCCTTACGATGCTGCTTCTCAGTCTCGATCAAACACGACGTATTCACTAGACTGCTAAAGGCAACACAGGAGCGACCACAGCCGTGAACTTAATACAGCTCTCCCGGCTTCTCACATAAACAGCAATGAATCAACTAGTGGTATGCGTTCACCTAATTCTATCACAGCTATAATTCTGGTGGGGGAGTACTGTAGTGTTTCTACCGCTACAAAAGTACAATTCCAATTCACTTAGTATAAAAGTTATGGTGGGATACCGTTTCATAGATGAAGGTTGACATTGTCAAATTCAACACTCCCCACAAGAGGCATTATGTTTTACATTCATTCACTCGTCCTTTTTACGACATATTGTATTTTTATAAAATTGCATCAAAGAAAAATATTTGAAACTGCTGATTAGATCACAAGTTATTTTAAGGAGCCTATTCTGTTTAAGAATAAAAATACCTTATTTCACGTTAGCACACCCAAAAATATACGCAAGAAATCAATAAATTTGCAACTTTTCGAATGTCATTTTATCTCTAGCAGTTACAGAAATGAGACACACTAAAAAACATGACTGAGAGCTTATCTTATGATGGCGAGACAATACATATAAGTAATCATTTTTTTCCCCTCCAAAATATCCGTTTTAGGATGATACTTTAGTTTGACATCGCCAGATTCACCTGTACCGTTAAAAAAAAAGAATATTCAAATTTCAAGAAACTTCCCCGTTTTTGACGAAACCGAGAAACGATTCGAGCGAACATTTCGTAGAAATTTCTATCTTCACTTGTGTGATACAACCCTCAATCGTGATTGGCACAATTAAATATAGAAACATAACATAAAGAGCGAATAAATCACGCTTTGATAAATGAGAGCAATTATCACTGCATTACCGGTTTTGAAATGAGGTTAAAAATTATGTCTGATGTATGATTTCCGGAATGCACCGAGATGAATCTCCAAGTAAAGATAAAGTTTCTAAAGTAAGTCACATTACTTCTAAATGTCAGAAATAACGAAACCTACTCGTGGATTGAAGAATCGTCAAAAATAAAAATATTATCTCTGAAAGATTGAATTTCGATGATTTTAGGATCATACAAACGTCCAGGTTTTGGAAGTGGCTAATTTTCCGAAAGCACGTGTAAGGAAGAAATTCTGAATAATATTGCAGAGAGGCTTGATGGCTCAGGGAATAGAAACGCTTGACTTCCAATGAGATAAACCGGGTTCGAATCCCAGCGATTACTGGTCGATACGAATTACGCACCCAGCTCGCACTGACCACAGTGATGACGTAAAATATCCTCACTGTTTGACGATGCATGAGTTAGAATCAACTTGCAGTCAGGCTAATTGTTGGAGTTTTTCGTGGTTTTCCACTCCTTGTAATGCAAATGCGTGTTAGTTCAATAAAAATATCCTCCACGATGGCGAATTTCTCCCTATACTCTATCCAGGAATTTGCTTGTTTTCCGGATTTGGTTCGAAGTTGCAAGGCTATGGAGTTTAACATTAATGATCGTAAGCCCAAAAAATTGGGTCAGCTGTTTAACGAAGTTATAAAATATTCTTGGTGAGGTATCTTTACAATATATGGTTCTACTTATCTTACGGTGTGAGGAAATTGGTCACAAAAGGTCGTAAGTTCAATCCCTCTTCGGCCAAAGATTCTCCATGTGGTAAATGGTGACTGATGCAAGTTAAATCTGTCGAGTCACAAAGTACTCCATGTTCATAGAACAAATTATATCTGGTGGTATTGATTCAGGAGTTTCCTTGTCCACTCCAGTTTTGCCATTAGCAGTCGAGTGTATACAAGTCGACGTTGTGTGTGATCGAGACTGAGTAGCAACAGAGTGACGATGACAATGTTGCAGTCATAATAAGCAAATCAACAGTTCAATATGGACCGTCTCTCAAAGTAGGCGTGTCCAAATCGAAGTGGGCGTGTCTGTCGACTTCAAATCAAATCCACGTCACCAATGTGGGCCGAGTGTTACCATCAATGCTGACATTGATCTATGGGGCAGGATAACCTGGTTGGTAGGGCACTTGGCCCATGTTCAAGAGGTCGTGGATTCGATCCCCACAGGCTGAAGTCTTCCTGTGTAGTAAATGGTAACGGATGCACGTTAAACCTGTCGGGATCTCTAAATCCTCCGAGTTAACAAAACAAATCAATACCTCTTAGGAATCCAGGAGTTCCCTTGTCTTCTGGATTGGTTCAAAAGTACAAGGCTACGGAGATGAACATTAATAGTCGTAAACCCAAAAACTGGGTTGGTTGTTCAACAATGGATGTAAAATAAAATAAAACCAATTAGTTTTGTGAAACAAAAACAAAAAATATTAGTAGAAGAACTTTAAGAAGCATCAGCACAATATACATTAGCATTATTACTTCCGTTCATTATTGTTTAAACAAGCAGTGGTCAGCCTCCCTCACAAACTTAGTTACTGCGCCAGATGATGAATCCTTCCAAAGTTAGCAGAGGAAACTAATTGGTGCTGAAATGTCTCCCCTTTCTCCACTATTGGAGTAAAATTAGATCAACCAACTTGTCTATTTACATTTCAAGTTGAAGAGAAAAAAGAAAATAAGAAGGGGGGTCGAGAAAGACTTTGTTTTAATCTATTTAATCCAATCACGAAGATACAAACGCCGCATTCCATTGGTCCACAGAAGCTTCAATGGGATATTGTTCTGGATAACCTTTCCTAAACTTGCCGACTGGTTTCATTTTACCAGTTATTCTCTGAATTTACTTAAAAGCATTTAAGAGGCACAAACTCGGTAGAAATTGATTTACATTATTAGCATTATCCACAGTTAGTATTTTATTCTCAAATTGTATCTTACTATAGATAAGAATCTAATGATGGTGTCACACTTTTCTATTGTTGTCATTATATTTTTATTGGCTAGAAAAATCACACGGTAGAATTCAGTTTTCCCTCATTTTCATATTGGGTTTGGTTGTCATCAGCATTAAATTTATGTAAGTCATATTATTTTCCTATAAATAATTTTGTATCTTTAATTTAAAGGTTAAAATTATCTGTACTGTTATTATAACGTTTTTTATTTAGCTTGATTTTTAAATGAAAAGTTTAGGAGGATTGTTTTCATCATTATTATAAATGAAGTGAATATGAATAAAAGTGAATAGAGTTATATAAATAGAATATAGTTATATAAATAGAAGTTATTAATAGAAGTGAAGATGAATATTTAATTTAATAAGAACATAACACCAAAATAATCTTTTATTCTAGTTAAAGCATAACAGCACAAATAAAGAAATAAATTTCTTTTGTTTTCTTGGAAAAGTTCTTTTGTTTTTATTTTAAATTTAAATATGTGCTAATTGAAAAATATATAATCCACGAACATTCAATGCAAAAAAATATTATATTAAAAAATTTTGTTATAGGATGTTTATCATGCGCAAATCTCGGTAATAATATTTTCAAATCTGAGTATAAAAAATATTGTTAATATAGAATTGAAAATGTTGTTCGGTTCCCGTTTATATTGTGGGCTAGTCGTTATAGACAATGTCAACCGTCATCTATGAAAAGGTACCCCGACATAGAGTCGAGTTAACATGTCTTATATACTAGTGAATTGTAGCTGTAATTTTGCAGTGGTAGATACGCTACAGTAATCCCCCACTAGAATTATATCTGTGATAAAATTCGATGAACGAATACCACTAGCCGATTCATTGCTGCTTTGTGAGAAGCCGGGAGAGCTGTATTAAGATCACCGTACTTTTTGAGTGCTGAATGTNATTATATATATATATATATATATATATTCGAAATTTGAGTTACAAAAATATTATACAGTACAGGACAATAAATATGAGAAAAATTGCTAATAAGTGTAAATTTTGACTACACTCAAAATGACAACAATTTTGATGCCAAATGATGCTGATTTTAGCTTTGAGCTGACTATAGTTTATACTGATTATAGCTTTGAGCTGACTATAGTTAATACTGATTATAGTTTTGATTATAGGATGCTTCTAAAAACCATTAGTTTATTTATTTTTTTTTTTTTTAAAATCTGATATCGAAGTCATCGTGACAGGCAAACAGTTAAAAGAAAGTAAAGAACAATTTAATTTTCACTGATTTATTTTTTTCGGTAATGATTCAGATTCGAAATCAGATTTCCTTTAGACCCATTTATTGATCACTCATTGTTTATAGATTTTTACAGTTCAGCTTGGTTGTTTAGCAATTTGTTAATTAAAATACAAAATAATAATATCCTTTATCGATAATATCCTTTTCGAGAAATCGAGATGAATTTTATATAATAGAATGCAATACAAAAGGTAGTAAAGAATAATGCAAAAATAGAATACATTTGAAATCAAGGGTCATGGTGAATTAAATGAAAATCCAGATTTTTGCCCCGAAAATCGGCTACAAGTCAGAAACGTTGAATATTGGAAGAATCAAAATAAAATAAAAAAGAGAACACTTTCTCAATTTATGAAGGTCGGCTCAAACGAACACCCCGAAGATTCGACGAGCAAACACAAATTTCGAAAAATACCCCCTAACCCCTCTAAGATCCCTCTCAAAAGTCCTCGGGGGGAGTCGGCAAGAGAGGAGTTTCTTTTCCGGCGGTGTAATGAGTTTTGAGCGGAAATTAAGACTTTTGGACACACGTCCACCTGTATCCCACTCCCCTTAAATGGAAAAGGGGAGGGTTGAGAAGGAATGCCAGTGAGAAAACAAAGATATCGGGAAAAGGTTCGAAGCAAAGAGTGTTTAATGAAAGTTTGAAGAGGTGTTTCTGTGACAAGCGACGTTATTATTCGGATAGTCATTTATCGACGGTTGCTTTGTAGTTTCTTTTTAATAAAACTCTTCATCTCACACACAGTTGACTTGGCAGTTCAATATATATTGTCTCTCTTCATTTGTCATGAAGGAAGAAAAGAAATAGTAGGAAGAAAAAAAAAAGGATCTTGCTAATATTCCCGTTTAGAGTTTTCACATTTGATCAGGAAATGAAATGACAAAACAGAAGCAGCTTGGATATGCGAGAAATTACAAAGTTTCAGATTTTATTAGATTTGAAATAACTATAAATGTCCCCATCCTCATTCCTTAAGTATGTAATTTTTATTCTAAATATTTTGTTAGTTAATAACTATTCGGAGAACAGGGAAAGCAGTTTTCGAGCAGATATTTGGCTTTGAGAAGTTTTTATGTTGAAAACAATTTCCTTTTGTTTAAATGATTGGGTATGTTTTTAACGAAAAACAAAAACTGGAGCACATATATATTCATAAATGCTATTAAAAAGCATAAGCGTGTGAATGGCAAAAGCTAAATTCTGCTCTTTGTAAAGATAGTTATCGATTTTCCACGCAAATTGGAAATGAAAAATCTATTCACATTCTTTTTTAGTTTGACATTTTCAGGCTATAGATATATATATATATAATAAATAAATAAATACAAGAAAACGCGAAGAAAGTTAAGGAAAAATTAACTATTTTATAAAAAAAAATTTTGACTGCTCCTCACACTATTGTATTAATATATTATGCTTTGGCTTTATTGATACAATATCAGAAAGCACTCTGTTTTGCGGATATAATCGTGTGGCTTTGGGAGGGGGGNCTGTAATTTTCCTTTGCTTTATCTTCATTTTGAATGCCACTTCATCCATAATTATTGTTTCAATTTTTTGGTTTCTGCATAGATTTTTTACCCCAAAGATAATTAAGTAATAAGGCGAAAAGTTAATACTTTAAAAAAACTTATTGCAAATTTTCACTCGCTATTTTAATTCCATTATTATATACTGGGCTTCATGTTGCGTAATAAATGCCTTTAGATTACTTTATTATAAAAAGACACCGCTATCATTATTTTTCAAATCACTAGTTTTGAATACTAGTCAGAAACGCTAGAATACAGCTGTGGATAATAAATGAATATTGCAAACTTTAAATTTGGAAAAACGTGCTTTACAGGTAAAGGTTACCTATATGACTGAAGGGATTTAATTATAGACGATGCTAACCTAGACTTTATTACACTTCACCAGATTTCTGTTTTTTTAGCACTATATTTAAAGCCAATACCAACCTTCACCTATGAAAAGGTACCTCTCGATGGAATCAAGTAACATGCGTTATATACTAGCGAATTATTATTTAGTATTTATAGTGGTAGTTACACCACATGATTAACTTCATACTGATTGGAACCAAAGAAATCGGAATCTTCTTGCAAGAAAATTATATCATAACATGTAATTATTAGGCAATAATGCTTTTATGCTATTGAGTTTTTAAGTTATAGAGTAATAGCTTGTTCGAGTCAAATTTCTTGCGAGACTGAACTCGAACATGTGTGCAGTTCGAGTTAATTCTTTTCATTCAGATTAACATCATCAGTCCGCGTAAAGTACAGTTGAATAGACCTCGTGGTATTCCACTTCCGCGCAATCAATTGTGTGTTTTTCCAGAATCTCGGAGAAAGAAGAAAAAAAAAATCCACTCTTTTCACTTTAATTTTTTTTTCTCTTTAAGAGAGAAATCTTGAATCTGAAATCGATAGTTGGAAAAATGGAAACCGATATTTGGGAGTCTGTAATGGAAATATCTCCAGAGAATAAAGAAGTTAACCAACATTTCAAATATAAAAATCATTTACTTCGATCAAAGGATGTTAGGTAGGTAATTGCAATCTGCAACATGTTGAATCTCGATTAAAAAGGAACGGTCGTTGTTTTAACTGTTATTTGTTTTAAAAAAAAAATAGTGCAGTTTCAAAGCTGTTTATATTTTGGTTTATTGAGAAATAGTTCTTATATGGTTACTCTATAGGGAAATTTTTTCTGAAAATATATAATTTAATATCCTGCATGGAAAATTGTTTCGCTTATAATAAAATATAGAATTTTTTTTTATTTTACTTGATGAGGAACTGGTTTCAGAAGAAACTGCGAGAAAAGATAAAAAGGAAGATAAAGGAAGAAACAAGTACAAAAATATTTTAAATTCATAATTAAAAAAAACGGTTGGCAAGTTTCTTTCTTGTTGTTAAAAAGTTTATGAAAATAATTCTATTACTAACAGTTTTTAATTTTTCTGAAGTGTTCTATAATTCTATAATAATGAAGTCTACGTTTCTGTATGTTGCTAAATTCTACTTTCTTGTAAAATCTTGTTTATATTCAATCTCAAATTGCATTCCAGCTGACACAAAACAGTTGGTCAAAATTGCTAGATGCCATCATCTAAAATGACTGGTCAGTGCACGCTCTCCGTCACCTGCACCTATACGAAAGTGATAGGCTGGCCTCCTGTCCACTCAGCAATGTTGGCTTATCACTGGACAGCAGTTATAAAACCACAATTCGTCGTCCAAAAAGTGCAGGGTGAGTGATTGCCCGATATTTTTTGAAGTGCCGGCCGATGGTCATCAATGAATCAATAATTGACGGCCAACAATCTGTATGCATCCAACAGCATCCCTTCGACTCATTGACTCAGATACACAGGTAATTGATAACCCCAAATCTAATTATTTTTATTTAATCTTAAGAAAAATATTCATTCAATTAATTAGCAATTAATTAACAATTAGCTAAATAAATATTTAACTGTCTAGGTCAGGGGTCGCCAAACTTTTTTGATCATCGACCTCTATATAATTTTTTGAAATCTCCATCGACCCCCACAAAAGTAATGTTCTGTTAATTAAAATAAAACTCTATTAGATACTGTGTTTGTACATTTATTTTATGATTTTAAACAGTTATTAAAGTAATAGTACATTGTGTAACAATAGTTTTATGAAAAATATATTAATATTGAAATTTAAATACCTTATTATTAAATAATTATGCATAAGTAGATATAATAAGTAAAGTAACTAAAGATTTCTTGCTTCTTGATCAATGAGATGGGTGTGCCTGGGTTTTTTTTTTGCGAGGTTCGCTATATTTGGTTCAAAATTGGTCAATTTTAATATTCGTCAAAATTGGTCAATTTTGTAATTTTTGTAAAAAAATACAAAATGTGCTATAGTTTTGTCGCGGGCTGTACTAATCCATATTATTAATGCTTACCTTATTTTTTGTGCATTGATAATTAAAATTGATATCTAAACCAAACGAATGGTTTTACAATAACTAATATCCAAAACCATAAAAGTTTTAATAATGACACTGCAAATATTCAACACAGTTTCCAAAGATAGCTGAAGCTGCGTATGATATTTGCATTTGTAACGTCAATGCTCGTCATACGTGACATTTGGACAAGCGGACATATGCATATGACTTATAAACTGCACAGGGTTCGTGCCACTGCGCGGTGGTATGTAAATACTAGTTTCATCCCAATAAATATACGTTTATTAATTTATGCTTTATAAAGAAACTGATACTGAGTCAATTATAAAAAAAAAATCACAAATTTTACATACTTAATTAGGTATGTGTGATTTGAATATTGAGAACTGTTTTTTTTCTCTCGACCCACAATCGACCCTTCCGATTCGGATCGACCCCCATTCGCCCCCCTGTCTCAGATCGACCCCCGCTTTTGTTAAATAGACCCCTGGGGGTTTATATAGACCACTTTGGCGACCTCTGGTCTAGGTTATTAATACGTATTCAAATAATTTATTAATAAATGAATTAAAAAGAAATTTAAAAAAAAAGTGTTTACATTAAAATTACTATACTTTTTTTAAAAAAAAGCTATTTCTCGCACAGTTTAACTCTTTAGACCAGAAGATTGTGCCATGCATAAGCCATGTATTCACTAATTAATGCATTTTTGAACTTCGTAAACATCTATAAAAGTTTTTCCTTTTCTGCTGTCCAGATTTATAAAAATTCTGTATCTCACTTACAATTAGTAGTCTATATGTATATTTATTATATATATTGCTAAATGTAAGATAAATATATAATGAAGCTGAAAATACAGTTTTAAAATAAAAGCTGTACATTTGAAGGAATATAAAATGATACATAAACTTAATTGATTTTTAAATTAAAAAAACTTTTCTTGTCCTTCTGATTTTAAATACTGGTTTTCCACATTAAAATGAAATTTACGTATAATTTTTGTAAAATCGAAAAATAAATCCCCAGTACGCTAAACAAAATATTAATAAATATTTTTCAAAAGTAAACAATGTTTGTAATAGATTTAGATAAATTTAATAAATTCATATACTTAATACATTTCGATTTATTTTAAAACCCTATAAAAGAAACTTATTTTAATAATTTGAAACGAACAAAAAAATTATTTATCTATTCCTATTTCGAAATCTTTTGCTGTAGAGCCTAGCTTAGTCAGCAACTCTTTTTACACCGCAATAATATTCCAGTAAGTTTTTCGTTTTACATACATTTGCCTAATAAAATCCACTCGATACTTTTTTTTAAGTTAACAATCGTTAATACTTTAGAAACGAGACAGTTTTAAATATTAAAAATGCTCATCATAAAAAAAACGACTATTTAATAGCACATGGAATAAAAACACTGTTGGTAGGATGGAGTCCTCAAGAGTGCAGCAGCAGCAATAAAATCGGATTCCGTCTTTTAAGGTAAGAGAAAATAAAATTAAAAAGAATAAACAAAGATGGTGGGTGACCGATGAAAGGCAGAGGGGCGAGAGATATAAAATCTGAAATCCAATAAGCGGGCCTTGTTTGGATGTTTGACGCAAAAACAGAGTTTATTATCCACTAAATCCCGCTATTAAGGCCCGATGTAATCCCCGGGCACAGGCAGAGCTCTTCTGCTACAGCAATTAGACTATAAAAGATCGCAAAATGTATTTGTTTTGGAGGTTATAAAAATTCATTCCAGTTCATGTGGAAAGAGATAAGATGGAGACAACATCTCTTTTTTTTTGCATTGATTGTTTTCTCTTTGCGTATGTTTAGAATGCTGTAAAAGTCAATAAGTTTTATTTAATATCCAATCAGTGGAAATAGAATAACAGAATGGAGTATGAAGGTGTGCAGAAAAGTGTAAAACTGGTTATTTAATATTATTTAAATAACACCATTTTGCCATTTGTAGGAAATGAATTAACAATATTATTTTATTGAGAGTGTAAAACCGCTGATTTAATATTATTTAAATAAAATTGTTTTGCCATTTGTATGAAATGAATTAAAAATATTATTTTCTTGAGAGTGTAAAACTGGAGATTTAATATTATTAAAATAAGATTGTTTTGCCGTTTGTGCGAAAGGAATTAACAATATTATTTTATTGAGCAAATTGTGAGTTAGGAGAAAAAAAATTGCACCTTTTGTTTGTCTTAATACTTTTTCTACTATGATAAAACAGATTCTAAAACTAATGCCTTTCTTTCTATTTTAAAATAAAGATCGAATCATTTTAGTTAAGTTTAGAACTCTTCATAGTGAAGACAGAAGCTTATTGCCGTATCTCTTAACTTCGGAAAGTACCACGTTAACACTTTCAAAAAAATTCTTTTTTTGGTTGAGCATTACTGATATTTTACAAAACATGATCCCAGCCATTGTAGCTTGACTTTATTGAACAAATAAGAATCGTGTCTTACGATTTGTCTACTATGTTACTGTGATGCCACAATAAGCATTGCATATTTCCTAGCTTTTAAAATTAATTTAATTTCTCAAACTTATAAATATTTTATTCTTTTCTTAACAATCAATGTAACTGCTATCTTATTATATCAATACAAATGTAAAACTCATTAATTCACTGTCTCTGCTAAATCGAAAACGAAATCTATTTATTACTCTTTATTCTTTACCACAAAAATGTTTAATTTACATTGTTATACTAATTCTCACAATCTTTTTCGCAATTAGCTTTCGCCAAGTTATTTTTCAAATGTAAAATTGTTTACGGGTTTTGGCATCGATTTTGGCTATTTTATCTGTCGATAAATCGCCAACCATGGATCTCTTGCCATGCTTCTAACTTTCCGTTGGGAACAATTCATTTACTTTTAATTTGTAATTCTTGGCGCAGAAACTAGAGGCTTAGGCCCTTAACCCAAGCGCTTATTAGCGGTTTTTCTTGATGAGGGAACACGAATGATTCTCTTTATTCCTTTAAGAGATTTTATTTTCTTTATTTCATAATTTTGGAATGTGACCATGTTCATTATAATAAGATTTAAATAATAAATAAATTTTTCTAAAAGGATTTTATTTATTTTTCTGGGATAAATATCCCTCCTTCATATCAAAATTCAGATATATCTATCATGGCCAAAAACTATACTTAACTTTTACAAAGAAGAAGAACAGTAAAGAGTTTGGAATAAACTGCTATGAAAGTTACATAAGTGTAACGGAGAAATCGGGACTTTTAATATGTTTTTATTTCTGAACAAAGGAAAACAGATAAACGAAGATATCAGGGAAGTCTAAAAGGGAAGTTGACTAAGACAGAGTATTTAATTTTTTTTACGCCGGCTCATAAAGAGTGTCCCAAAATTTACGCAATATTTGAATTCAATGGGGAAAAAATATTTTTTAGTTTCTATTTTATGTTTTATTTTATAACAGTCGTTGAACAGCCGACCCAATTTTTGGGTTTACGACTACTAATGTTCAACTCCGTAGCCATGTAATTTTGAACCCACTCCAAAAGACAGAGAATCTCCTGGATTAAGTATTGGGAGAAATTCGCCTTAGTGGAGGACTTTCAGATGGAACTATCTCGCATTTGCGTTACTCGGAGTGGAAGACCGCGAGAACCTCCCACGGTATGCCTGACGGCAAGGGGACTTTAACCCATGATGCGTCTACCACTGAGGATATTTCACGCCAGCACTGTGGTTCGGTGCCAGCCGGATGCGGATTCGTATCGACAGGCCATCGCAGGGATTCGAACCTGGTTCACCTAAGAGGAAGGCGAACGTTCTATCCCTCTTAGCCATAGCGGCTCTTATAATTTATTTAAAAGTAATCTGTTTAAAGTCATATAAATGTAAGTAGTGAAGTGAAATGCATCTTCAATTTTGTTTCTTAAATTAGAATTTTCGCATTGTTGTTGATCAATTATGGTCGAAGGATTCAGTACATACCAAGCCACATACTTGTATAAAAAAACAATTCTTTGAAAGCGCTTTTCATTTTCATAGAAAACTATTTACTCTACGCTGTTTCATATCATAAGCTGAAATTCTCTCGAAAATAAAATCAGTGATGTTCGAGTGAAAGATCCATATCACAAGAAACTCTCCCCGTAATGGATGACCTCTCAAGTTTCGGACATAAAAGTCTACCATAGTGGGAAGGGGGGGAGAGAGGACTTGAGTATCGCGTGACCATTCACTTACTTCTGGTCTACTTAATCTTCATCAGAAAAGAGGCCTCTGTACAGCCCCTTGTCCACCATATCACGTCCTGTGCACTTTTTTGAGAACGTATCCTAGTTAATTGCCCGAAATGAGCGCTCCGGTCCACTTTCCAGTCCTGATAACATCTCAATTTAAGGAAAGACAAATTGGTCCACTCTTATAATAAATTTGACCTTCGAATTTGAATTTCCTGAAATGGCAAATTAAGAGGAAGCAATACTGCAGAAAAAAAATTTCACCGAAAATTCTCTTTTTATCCTTCATTACTATTTTAAAATTTAAAGTGTATTAAAAGTGAGTTCAGACAAACCTAGAGTTTTGAAGTTTCAAATACTGAAAAGAAAATTTTAAGATATGCAATTGAAAATAAATTATGGGATGATAATTACGCAACGAAGAAGTTCTAAGAATTTTGTTTGCATCTTAACATTTTGAAGTATTTTTTTTCAGCAATTGAAACTTTATGATTTACGCTAGGTTTTATCTAAACTTAATTTTTCCTTCCCTTAAATTTTAAATTAGTATTGAAGGAGAAAAAGAATATACGATGAAAATTTTCTCCCACGGTATAACGTTCTCTTACGCAGATAGTTCAGAACGAAGGCCTAACATTTATAATTTTCAAATTTATCTGAAAAATAACGAGCATTTTACTTTTTTTTCTGAACATTATTTGACAATAGTATCAAAAGACTATTTTTATATTCTTTTATCTTTTTTTTTAAATTTAGTTTTACATACTTCATCTTTTGAAATGGTTCTGCAAATTATAAAATAAGCTGTTAGGATGGCATAATCTAGAGAAATATATCTATCTCTTTTTTTAAGTTTTACTGAAGGAATTCATCCTACACACATCAATATTCGTCCATTGTTTCACAAAAGTTTTAGTTTTTATGTGCTTTGTACTTTAGTAAAGCATATTAGCAATGAAAAACAAGTATTTAAAAAACAAATTCTTGAAAAATA
Organism: Parasteatoda tepidariorum; assembly: GCF_043381705.1. Classification (NCBI taxonomy): domain Eukaryota; kingdom Metazoa; phylum Arthropoda; class Arachnida; order Araneae; family Theridiidae; genus Parasteatoda; species Parasteatoda tepidariorum. The sequence continues at coordinate 12,038,504 of NC_092211.1, forward strand.
AATATTTTTAATAATGTTCACAGTTATAGCAATCTTTTGGTTGTTATAACTGCGAACTTTCTTTTATTGGAACATAAAAATTATTCATAGTGAGGATAAATCCTTTAGATCAAAGTTGTGTGATAAAAAGAGTTTAGAAGTAAAAAACTGAGAAAAAAGGAAACACTGAATGAATTTTTGCAAGCAAAGACATAAATAGCAAAGTATAAATGTGCATTTTAAAAAAAAATTCTTGAAAAATAAATATTTATAATAATGTTCACATTTAGAACAAGCCTTTGGTTGGTTGTCTCTTTTTTGAACATCAAAATATTCATAATGGAGCCAAACCTTTGGAATTAAGTTGTGTGGTAAAATGAATTTAGGAAAAAAAAACTAAAAAAAGTAAACACTGAATGAATTTTTTACAAGCAAAAACAAATCTACATCATTGAAAACTAACAGCAATTTTTGTGTAAGATTTCTTAATGCAGGTGACGATGAATTTTACTTAATGTTTGGAAATTACTCTATTTAATATACCCGTATTACAGACTGCGAAATCTTCTATCTCTTACAGGTTTTTCAATCCCTTTTCGAATGATGTTTAAATTTTAAAAGTACAAGAACGTACAGTGGTGGCCATAAGTGTGGACATTTTTTGAAAGTTTCATGTTTTTCAACTGTGTGCTTGTAGAATATATTAATTTTGACTTCAATACAAACATTTATATATCAAATTGAAGCCAATTTAATGTTGAATTTAATAATAAATACAGTATTACAATATTTGTGTTACAAAAAAGTTATGCAACTAATAGTAAGATCTATCTTAGATTTGCATTTTTTTAAAGTGATACTTACACAATCAATAATTTGTAGGATAATTCTTATTTTTTAAGACAGCTTCACAGCGTCTTTTCATCGAGTAAACAAGTGTTTGGAGTACATCTTTCGTAATCACATGGTGCCAAGAATTCATTATAGCTTCAATAAGTTCTCTTTTATTGGATGAACGTGTTTTTTGTACAAGAATTTTCAAACGTCGCCACAAATTTTTAATTGGATTGAGATCAGGGCTGTTTCCTAGCCATGGTAATATATCTATGCTTTTAATTTGAAACCATGGTTTGCATACTTTTGCTGTGTGGCATGGAGCTGAATCCTGCTGAAAAATAAATGGTGCGTTGTTGGGGAAGAAATCCCTGATGGAAGGTATCAATTTTGGTTTCAGGATATTTTCGATGTATTTTTTGGCATTCAGGATGCCAGATCAGGCCGAAAAAATGCATAAGTGCTATGCCTTCAGGATAGAAAAATTTCCTTAGATGCCATTAGATGTGAAATCAATGCAGCTGGTATTGCAGTAAGTTCAATAACAATACGAAGAAGGTTATCAGGATTTGGACTACAAGCTAGAATTCCAAGGAAAAAAACATATTTAAATCAAAAGCAACGCGAAAAACGAGTAAAGTGGGCAAAAGAACACATTAAGTGGTCAGAAAATCAATGGGAGCAAGTAATCTGGAGCGATGAGAGTAAAATATCGCTCTTTGGTAGTGATGGTAGAAAATACGTGAGGCGTAGAGTAGGTGAAGCACTTCATCCTGATTGCATTGAAGCAACTACAAAAAAGTCAACAAATGTCATGATTAGGGCATGTATGTCTGCAGATGGTGTAGATGGTAACCAAACTGAAGTGATTGATGGCATCCTGAATGCCAAAAAATACATCGAAACTGTCCTGAAACCAAAATTTATACCTTCCATCAGAGATCTCTTCCCTAACAACGCACCATTTATTTTTCAGCAGCATTCAGCTCCATGCCACACAGCAAAAGTATGCAAAGCATGGTTTCAAAATGAAGTAATAGATATATTACCATGGACAGGAAACAGCCCTGATCTCAATCCAATTGAAAATTTGTGGCAACGATTGAAAATTCTTGTACGAAAAAAACGTCCATCCAATAAAAGACAACTTATTGAAGCTATAATTGATTCTTGGCACCATGTGATTACGAAAGATGTACTCCAAACACTCATTCACTCAATGAAAAGACGCTGTGAAGCTGTCTTAAAAAATAAGGGATATCCTACTAAGTATTGATTGTGTAAGTATCACTTTAAAAAAATGCAAATCTAAGATAGATCTTACTATTAGTTGCATGACTTTTTTGCAACACAAATATTGTAATACTGTATTTATTATTAAATTCTACATTAAATTAGCTTCAATTTGATGTATAAACGTTTGAATTGAAGTGAAAATTAATATATTCTACAAGCACACAAAGTTAAAAAACATGAAACTTTCAAAAAATGTCCACACTTTTGGCCACCACTGTATTTCAAATAATGGTAAACTAAACTATAATATATATGACATAACTAAAAATCTTCCACTTATTATTCTATAATACATCCAAGATTTTGTATGCCCTATTAGTTTTTTGTTTTAAAAGAAAAAATTCAAAAAGGTGTAAAATTAGCTCTAAAAAGAATTTAAAAAAAAGTTTGCTGTAGAAGTGGAGTTTGTTTTGAAATGCCGTATTTTGTACGATATCTTTTCCTTTTGTTGCTTGTTTGAACAGTCCAGAAAAGTATACTATCTAGGAATTTAATTATTTTACTGCTGTTGCCATCAGACTCTGTAATGTTTACATAATGTTACTCTGTAATGTTACTTTTTGTATTTTATGTACTTTTCTGTTTTTCTTGATTTTAATAAACATTTACCCGTATGCCCTAAATTGGGGCAGGTCGGGGTAAATATTTCATACTCTCCAGGAATTGTGATGTTTTTTTTCTTCAATGAATTGAGCAGGAAGATAGAATCGCCAAGGTACTTATGTCTCAAACTGATTCTTCTCTGCTTGATATTAAAAGAATTGTGATGACACTATTCTACAATAATTTTCTGTGAGATTATTCTCTGACTATGCCATAAGATTCCATGATGAATATTTTTAAAATTACTTGATCCCAATTTACCGCTCTCTATGCTTCTAGAGTTTTTTGAACTGTAACAAATTCAAAAATTTGCGAATTATTTTGGAATTTTGAAATTAAAATCCAATTGATGCTAATTTTGTTGATGTTTCCTCATCCTTTAAATGTGCTCTTTTACTAACGGCAGAAATTCCGCTAGCTGGCGTTGGATTTTGGCTTCATTTGTAATTTTTATCTTAATTTGTATATTTTTTATATGAAAATTTTAAACTAGAATAGTCACTAATACAATTTCTACTATTATTTGAAACTTTATGCTTCCTACGCAAACTTAGAATTTGTTTTTAGTTTTACATTTTTTTATGATTCTGTTAAAGTTATTTAAAGAAAATTTAAAAAAAAAAGAGAAAATGTCCCAGGGTTATTTTTCTTAATTAAAGCGTCCAGCAGTGGACTAACCGTTAAGACACGATTCTGTTCCCAGAAGAACACCAAAGTCAAGCATCACTGACTGCGGTCAGTATGTGGTTGGGTAACGATTTTGATCAGTCTGCGTAGGGACAGGTCTTGCGGTATCGGTCTTCGTTAAAACTGTTCTACCATAAAGAGCTCAACTTCGCAAGAAGGTCGTTGAGTTACCAAAGCTTGAGATCAATTCCCTCTCCAGAGGGTCAAACTTCTGCCGCCCTTGTTTATGGATCATCCTCATGGATATGGCTCAGGGGACAGAGCGTTCACCTTCCAATGAGGTGAACCCGGTTCGAATCCCTGTCGATACGAATTCCGCATCCGGCTTGCACCGGTAACAGTGCTGACGTGAAATATCCTCAGTGGTAGACGGATCATGGGTTAGAGTCTCCTTGCAATCAGGCTAACCGTGGAAAGTTCTCGCAGTCTTTCTCTCCATGTAACGCAAATGCGAGTTAGTTCCGACAAAAAAATCCTAAGCGAAGGCAAAATTTCTCCCAATACTTGATCCAGGAGTTCCCTTGTCTTCTGAATTGGGTTCAAAATGCCAAGGCTACGGAGTTGAACATTAACAGTTGTGAACACAAAACGTCAGCACAGCAAAAACAGTGGTTCGGCTGTTTGACGTTTATAAAATAAAATAGCTCGTTGTGCAGATCTAGTTCGACTTAAATAAAGTACCTAACTACCTTAACTGAAATTGTATCTATTTTTTTAAAAAAAAAATTGGAGAAAGACACATAAATATTTTTTCTGAAGGAAAACTACTACTATTTTTAAAGACTAGTTTTCCAATTTTAAATGTCGGTAAGATATCATAATTACGAGGGTTGTAAATTAAATAGTGGCAACTTAACCTTGAAACTCACAAAAGGGAGCGCATGCGTAAATAGGGTATGGGTGCGGTGAGGTGGCTTAAAGTGAAAAGGCTTAATGACGAAAAAAGACGAGATGCTTGAATCCATCGTGCTACTGTCCTATATGGTAAAGCATTTGCTCCAAAGGCTTCCACTAATCCTCGATAGCATTCTGTTGCATTTTTGCCACGAGCAACCTCGATTGTAAGCCACAACCGCTGATCACCTTTTGAAAACATGCTTTAGAGCGATGGAAACGAAACTCCTCACTTTAACGCCACACAACAACTACCCTTCTAAGCTAATCGACTTTTTTTGCACTCTACACATCAATAACAGCCCCACCTCACAGCTCCCATATCTAATTTGCGCATGCCCGTCCTTCTGTGAGTTTAAAGGTTAAGTTGCCACTATTTAATTTACAACCCTCGTATAAAAAGCTATAGACTTCTATAAACATTTTAGAAATATAAAATTTAAAACTATAACAGTAAAAATTTTATAACATAATAAACTAACAAATGGATTTTAATGATTTTTAAATGCAGAGATTGATTTTAGTGATTGCAATCTCTTGCAGAGAATTTTCTTTTTATTCCCTCGGGACTGCAAAAAAAAACTTAAGTAATGCTTGTTTTAATTCTTTGTCATAAAATAGAAGCAATTTTCGATTTTCGTGTGCTTTTAAAGCGTTTTATGAGAACGAATATTAATCTGAAAAACATGGATGTAAAGCAAAATGTTATTGTAATTTTAACTGGTTTGATTTATTTTTAATTTATTTAAATATTATTGAATATTTAATTTGCAATATTCTTCCACAACTGTGTTGTTTGAAGAATCCACCAGCAATAGGAATCAAGATCATTATCATTAATACATAGCTCAAATGATGTTTATTTGATATCAAATTGTTTATAGAATGTATAAAAGAAGTTACATTTTTTAACAAAAAAAAATTTGGAAAAAAAATGGTTGGTAGTTTATAAATAACCAAAAACATGCAAAGATTATTTCTTTTAAAAAAGTAAAGTGATTTTTGAAGAAATCGAAGCATTAATGGCTGACCCATATTTTATCCAATACAATTGAATTATTTAGCAATATAACTGATGAAGTGCTTAAAAAATAAAAGCATATCTGTGTTAATGGCTAAGAGAAAGAGGGAGAAAAAAAAAGCAACAGAGCAAATAAATGACATCTTCTGTTGTAAAAAACGACTTCAGAAACCTAATCAAAACGGATGCACGCGAACGTTGTCTCAGTCAATTTATTGCGGCTACTTTTGTTAGACGCCAAACCCTCTAAACTAATTTCCTTCTAATTTGTAGGAAAAGTTTTCCCTCTTCCATGCTAAATTGGAAGTTCATTTCTCAGTTGTACAGTCCGCAAAAAAAAAAAAGTTCTTGCTTCAGATATTCATCAACAAGAAATGAAACTTATTTGTCAACCGAAAGTGTACAAAAAGGCTTTTTATTCGGTTCAGCTCATTAATACAAACCACAAATGGAGATATTTACTTCCAGATCTATTTGCTATATGAATCAAATAAACATGACGTAAAATGTATAATCTATATATCAAAATATTTCAATCGGTCATTAATTTCTGCTTGAAATATTCATAGGTAAAAATGTAGAAGTAAAAGGAGTGTTAGAACTTTAATAGTGGGACTTTAATAGTGGACATTGCCGTGGAGACGTTATACAATGAAACTGTATAAAAACTGAGATAGTTTCAAACGGTAGTTACATTCCTGTTTTACCTTAGGGGCAAGTCCCTCAGATCCCCAAAGTTAAGCATTACTAGCGGCGGTCAGTGTGCGGGTGGGTGACCACTTGGATTGGTCTGCTTAGGGACCGATGGTGCACGATATTGATCCTCGTTAAACTGTTCTACCTTAAAGTGCTAGACTTCGAATGCAGATCGTCGGGCTACCGAAGCGGGGGTGTCATCCCTTCTGCAGTGGATCAAAATTGTGATGGCATGTCTTAGAATCATCCACACGGATGTTTCCCACACCGTCGCCAATAGCCCATTGTGCAGCTCTAGTTCGAAGTAAATGAATTACAACAACAACCCCAGGGTAAATGAACTCACCCTGACAACATCATACACTGACGAGAAACACATAGACGCGTGTTAGCTGGCATTCTGTAATATAGTGCTTTCCCAATATTAACAACGGAGTTTGTTAAAGATTTTCATCTGCTGAACAAAATATGCTAAGCCTTGCATTCTTANTAATCTATAGATCAAAATATTTCAATCGGTAATTAATTTCTGCTTGAAATATTCATAAGTAAAAATTTAGAAATAAAAGGAGTGTTAGAACTTTAATAGTGGGGCTTTAATAGTGGACATTGCCGTGGAGACGTTATACAATGAAACTGTATAAAAACTGAGGTAGTTTCAAACGGTAGTTACATTCCTGTTTTACCTTAGGGACAAGTTCCGCAGATCACTGAAGTTAAGCATCACTAGCTGTGGTCAGTGTGCGGGTGGGTGACCACTTGGATTAGTCTGCATAGCGACCAACGGTGTGCTGTATTGATCCTCGTTAAACTGTTCTACCTTAAAGTTCTCGACTTCGAATGCAGATCGTCGGGCTACCGAAGCAGGGGTGCCCTCCCCTCTGCACTGGATCAAAATTGTGTCGAATCATCCTCAAGGATGTTTCCCACACCGTCGCCAATAGCCCATTGTTTAGCTCTAGTCCGATGTAAATGAACTACAACAACAACCTCGGGGCAAATGAACTCACCCTAACAGCATCATACACTAACGAGAAAAACAGGGACACGTGTTTGGTGGCATTCTATTGAATAGTGTTTTCACAATATTAGCAACGGAGTTTGATAAAGATTTTAATCTGCTGAGCAAAATCTGCTAAGCCTTGCATGGCGTTTGAAGTGCCTGACAAGAATATTAAGATATTGGGAAAAAGTTGAAAAAAACCCAAAATGTGGCAGACATTCATCTGACATGTAGTTCTAGTGTCATTGTGAAAGAAGTGGACCAATGGTGCTCGGGATTAATGTACCCTCATCAACCACAGTCTTTGGATACGTAAGTTTTTGTGACCAAGATTTAATTCCTAAAATTTCTAAAAGAATAAAAAAAATTCCATCCGAAATATCAGTAAAAAAGGAGTTGCTAAATGTATTGTAGGACTTCCACATAGAATTTACACGCAATCTGGAAAGTATACTGAAAAACTGTAATACTTCAGAATATTTATCTCTTTCGCACCAATTGTGAAATATATAGTTCCAATTCTCGTTTATTTATTTTTTTTAAATGATTATCTTTTCTATAACATTTACGTTGCGATAGGCACAAACGAGCAGGTTCATTATACGATTAAAATAAAGATGAAGTTGCGTTACAGCGTTCGGCTTAATTTTGAATTTTTTTTTTTTTTTTAATATTTAAAAGGGTGATGGTGAAAATGTAGAACTGTGACACCAGAAATCGTATTGGTTATAAATGTTTTTGTAAAATTTTAAACATTGTTTTTAATGAAATTTTAACGGTTGGCAGGGCGCTGGACTCACCCTTGTGAGAACGGGAGTTTGAATCCAGCCGGCCGACTGGGGGCTGGTGCACGTTGCATATGTTAGGCCACAAAGTCCTCTATGTTCTCATAACAAATCAGTTCCTTTGGGTAAATGAATTAGAGATTAATCGTTCGCTGGTTCAGATCAAAATTACAATTTGTTAACTAGTGAATTGGTGTATGAATGGATACGCCCTATAAGATGGTGTGAAGTATGGGTGTGGCAAGTCAAATTATAAGCCAAAGATGGCGCCACTGGAAAACAAGAACAATCGCTTAACAGCCGACGACAACAACGAAATTTAACATAATCGCAAAGAATTAGTCTCGTAATTTCATAAATTCTTCTTGTTCAAAATGAACTAAAAATTATCCCCATCCGATTATTATCCTATTATAATTTGTTCTAAGATTAGAGTACTGTTTATGTTGGACAAACTTACAAGTTTAATAAAATTACAGTTGTGATGTTTCATAACAGGAAACAAAGATTACTGAGAAATAATCATGGAGATCAGACAGTGAATTAAATAGGGATATGGCCCCTCAAGTTTATCAAAAATGTGTACAAGTAAAAAGAAATTTCATGCAGAAAAACGTTTTTAGTCCAGTAAAATTAACGTTTTTCTTTGGACAAATTAATACCCCATTTTTTTAACATACTTTTAGTGTGCTTTTTATAAATGATACCTGAAAACTGCACTAATGTCATCTGCACGCTTCCCCCCCCCCAAATTTTTTTCTCCAGGAAATGGGATTGATTTGAGGGAGAGTATAAATTTTTTTCTATGTAGGCAACTGAAGTATATTACACTGAATTGGATGAAACCAATTTCAAGATCGAACTAGTGTTTTAGAAGTTATAAGCGTTTTATGCAGTGAACGTACGATTTTGTACCTTCGCTTATTTATGCATCTAACATTACTTTACTGACAAGTACAACATTGCTTAATATGTATTTTTTTTTTCGATCGAATAAGATAAAACACGAAACGAATGGAATTTGAAAAGTTGAAATTGTGCTATAGTATAGTGTGAAGTGCAATATTTAAACTGCTCTTATTATTAAGAGAGTCCTTATGACTTCACAACTGTTAATCAAATCAACAAAACTATTAATTTACTATCATTGGTAAATATATCTCTCATGTTCAGATAGCCGCTAGATAGCAAAAAAAAAAGGATATCATAAGTAGTACTCAATAAATTAAAACGCTTGTCATTTTTTAACTATTTGTTTCATCGACTCGTGTATAGTCTCATTGGACAGAATGTTCAAAAATCCATATGAAGCATTTTCTTACTTGTTTATATTAGTTGCGTAAGCAATATTAGATGCGTAAATAGATACGAAGCAATATTAGGTGCGTAAATAGACACGAAGCAATATTAGATGCGTAAATAGACACGAAGCAATATTAGATGCGTAAATAGGCACGAAGCAATATTAGATGCGTAAATAGGNAATGATACCTGAAAACTGCACTAATGTCATCTGCACGCTTCCCCCCCCCCAAATTTTTTTCTCCAGGAAATGGGATTGATTTGAGGGAGAGTATAAATTTTTTTCTATGTAGGCAACTGAAGTATATTACACTGAATTGGATGAAACCAATTTCAAGATCGAACTAGTGTTTTAGAAGTTATAAGCGTTTTATGCAGTGAACGTACGATTTTGTACCTTCGCTTATTTATGCATCTAACATTACTTTACTGACAAGTGTGACATTGTTTAATATGTATTTTTTTTCTCGATCGAATAAGATAAAACACGAAACGAATGGAATTTGAAAAGTTGAAATTGTGCTATAGTATAGTTGGAAGTGCAATATTTAAACTGCTCTTATTATTAAGAAAGTTCTTATGACTTTACAACTGTTAATCAAATCAACAAAACTATTAATTTACTATCATTGATAAATATATCTCATGTTCAGATAGCCGCTAGATAGCAAAGTAAAAAGAATATCATAAGTAGTTCTCAATAAATTATAATACTTGCAATTTTCGAATTTTTGAACATTTACTCGTGTATAGTTTCATTAGATAGAACGTTCAAAAACCCATATGAAACATTTTCTTACTTATTTATATTAGTTGCGTAAGCAATATTACATGCGTAAATAGGTACGAAGCAATATTAGATGCGTAAATAGGTACGAAGCAATGTTACATGCGTAAATAGGTACGAAGCAATGTTACATGCGTAAATAGGTACGAAACAATATTGGATGCGTAAATAGATACGAAACAATATTGGATGCGTAAATAGGTACCAGTACGAAGTACGAATTTGACAACAACAAAACTAAGAGTTTTCAGAAAAATATATTTTGGATTTTAATTTTTCAAAAAAACTCTTTTTGGTACAATTACTGGACTATTTAAAAAAAAAATCTTTTGTAAAGATAAGTGATGAAAGAAAGAAATGCTGATGGTTAGTTTCAAGACAAAGAAATCAATTATCTATTCCAACCAATGAAATAAAGTACTTAAAATGTATTCCAATTGAATGTTATATTTTGTTTCTAAGAGTTTATTCAATAAAAAAAAATCCCACCTAACCTTAATGTTATTGAGGGGAAGAAAAAAATCATTTCAAGTCTACGTAAAATGTCTCCGAAATATTGCATTCGATTTTCATTTTAAATTGTAACATAGACCCCTATAAATTGTTTCTAAATGAATTAATTTTTCTCCGTCGTCCTTCCCTGATTGCGGAGCTCGTTTCATTACATTTCAAACCAAAACAAAAGAAGTAAAAACAATACGTCTTCCAGATACAAGACAATAAAATGTCTCCCAATCCGTGATTGCCAATAATAATTTTTATTTGTTCTTTTTTTTTTCCTTTCTCCAAAGTCGAAGGGAATTAAAATTAACGGTCGACGATCCGAATAAAATCTAAAATACGATTCATAACCAGTGTGATTAAAGGCAAACCATCCTAATAAAACTCATTCTTCACAAAGAAATAAAAATAGCTTAAATAAATCGGAATCAAAAAAAGTAAAAAAAGAAATCTCAGTGGTTATTTTTATTATGTATCGTGTAGACTTAATGAGAAATGCCATAGAGATTAATGTTTAGATATTTTTTTTCCTCCCTCGAAACTTTACAGTCCCGGCATTTTCAAGATTCAGTAGATGGGGGGGGGGGGAATTATAAAGAGAAAAAGAAAACTTTTTTTTTCTTTGTAAGCGGAAGTAATAAGCTATTGTTGTAGTCTACTTCCTTTGGTGAGGCTCGATTATCATATAAAATGTGCTACAGATAAAAAGAAATGTACTCTACGTGAAAGTAGGGATGGGCTTTTCAGAAAATGCAGCTCTAATGCGGGTTTTGAATTAGGTTTAAAGGTCAGTTTCATGGAAAACCACAGGGCAAGAAGCACAAATATAAATATAAAATTCAGATGATAATCATTAAGGGTATGTTTGTTGACAGCATTGAATCAGGTATAAGTTCCAAACTAACTTTATTTTAAATTGATACTTTGTTTAAATTATGAGAATTTTAAAGAAAAGCGTGAGTTTTGAGCGTCAAATAAACAGGTCGATTCAGGATGAATAGGGTTAGGTATTTAATGGCACTAGATCAGTATCCATCTGTACTGGAGCAAATTTAACAAATAATTTATACTCGGGACATGAAAATAAAAGATACTATAAAGTAAATCCAAGGTAAATCAATATGCCTTAAATTATATTGAAAAAAACCAGTACTTTTCATAAGCTTAAAGGACAATAAGTATTTGTGACATTTTTTTATATCCGTCGTTGAACAGCAGATCCAGTTTTGAGTTTACGACTACTAATATTTAACTCCGGAGCCTTACAATTTTGAGCGAATCCAGAAGACAAGGGAACTCCTGGATCAAGTATTGAGTGAAAATTGTATTCGTGGAGGACATTTTGATGGAACTAACCCGCATTTGCGTTACATGCATCACAAGGATCACTTAGCGCTAAAACAAAGTAGCTTTTGCCGTAAGAATATTTATGAAAATTACATTATAGAAATATATTATACATAAATCAAAAAAAAAAAATCAATTTATTTACAAAAATTATGATTTATTAATTAATTAAACTATTTAACCATTTAGAAAAGCGTAAATATTACAACAAAAAAATTATTTTTATAAAAATTTTATGCTTTTGTACTTTGGGGGTAGTTTAAGAGGTGAAGACCTGCAGAGACTGCAGGGCAGTAAAAAACATGATATGGTGTGAGTTCCACTTTAAGACAGTTGCCACAGTTTTGATATTTATATTATCCGATATACGACCAATGTATGGGAAAATATGGTGCACAACTTTTTCACGTAAATAAGGAAACTGGTCACTTCTTCAGCACAGCAGCTAACCGACACCCTGTCAGTCAGAGGAAAAACATGTCTAATAGGATATACAATTGTCTCTAACAGCAGCTTCACATCTCTCCCATCTGCATTTCATATCGTTTACCATAGTCCTTATTAAACATTGCAGCAACCACACCCATTATTGTACTTAAGCACTCTTGAGCTCATCGGTTGTCGTTGCAGCTGGTTTTCCAACGACAATTGAATGTCTAAGCGTGTTCGTTATGATTAAAAACAGGGAACATCGCAAGTCACTCGAATCGCTGAATATCCTTCAATTGGGAACGTTCGTCCATCAACTCAGCCTCGTGTGATCTGGCGCTATCGTCCATGAAGATAAAATTTAGTCCATATGTTGCACGGAGAAGTCTCACATAGGTTACAATGATCTCTTCTCTGTACCGCTTATCTTTTAGAGTATCGAACATATGAAGGTCAGTATGTGTGTATGTAATGATGCCTGCCTTGACCATCAAACAACATCGATCGTAGTGTTTTTTTCCACAATGTTAAATGGCAAAACTTACTGTACGTTGAAGTTAATTTAGATGGAATTACTTTTCTGCGTCATGCAGACTAAGTACATTATAGACTAAGTACATACAGTCTCTGACAAAATTATAAGACAATTTATAAGATTCTATGTAAATTCTTAATTATCAGGTGATGATATGAAAAATTAAAACTTTTTTGCACTTTTTAAATTGTAGGATACTTGTAATGTGTATTTCGTTTAGATTTATAAACGAAATGCATATATAAATATTTTGGTTAAGAAATAAAATCTACAAGACTCAAACAACAACGTATTTACACTGAGTTGCCAAATTATTATGACTACCCCCTCAAGACACTGTTGGATCACCTTTGGCCCGTAATCTAGATGTCTGATGTCCAGTTTGATCTCATCCCACAAATTTTCAACTAGATTGAGATCAGGTGATGGAGCTTGCCAACGAAGCAAGGTGACGTCACCGTCATTTTGTTCGAACTATCTGACGACAATACAGGGCTGTATAACAAGGAGCATTGTCTTGCTGAAAGTATCCATACCCAGAAGGGTACACCATAAACATAACAGGATAAATTTGATCTGCGATAACACTTAAATATCCTTGGGCATTCAGACGTTGTTCGAGAAGAATCAAAGGATTCGTGCGATGCCGAGAAAGCATTCCCCAAACCATACCATTGCGTTCACCAGCTTGAAGTGTTGTTTTCATGCTGTTTTCGCCATATCCAAACCCTGCCGTCCTCATGGTAATCGAAAATGAGATTCATCAGACTACATGACCCTTTTCCAGTCATCTACTGTCCAATCCTTACGCTGCTTTGTAAACTGGAGACGTCTGCTCTTGTTCAAGGCTGACAGCAAAGGTTTTCGAATAGGCCGCCGGCTCCCATTGCCTATATGGTGTATTGTACGGCGCACAGTTCATTCAGAGATGTTCACAGTTGCACCTTAATAAAGATTCCTCACTATTACCCATACTTTTACTCTTCTGTTCGTCTGGACAATTCTAGCAACTCTCCTTTTAGCTCGAGCTTTCAGTAGCCTGTGACGACCACAAGCCTGACATTGAGACCCGGCTTGATAGTCCACTCTTTGTACACATTAATAACTGCTGCTCTCAAGCACTTCACAAGAGCAGCTGTTTCACTGGTGCTGGTGCCCATGCTTCGAGTGCCTGTAATCATACCGCGTTCAAATTCATTTAAGTCGCATTTTTTGCCTATGTCTATCTATAACTCCGCGTGAACTGCGATGGTTCAAGGAATAGAGCATTCGCCTTCCAATAAAGTGAACCGGGTTCAAATCCCAGAAATGCCAGGTCGATACGAATTCCGCATCTGGTTTGCACAGACCACAGTTATGACGTAAAATTTCCTCAGTGGTAGACAGATCATAGGTTAGAGTCCCCTTGCTGTCAGGCTAATCACTGGAGGCTCTCAAGGTCTTCCTCTCCATATAACGCAAATGCAGGTTAGTTCCATCAAAAATTCCTCCACGAAGGCAAATTTCTCCCAATACTCAATACAGGAGTTCCCTTGTCTTCTAGATTGAGTTCAAAATGACAAGGCTATATGGTTGAACATTAGTAGTCGTAAACCCAAAAATTGGGTTGACTGTTCAACGACGATTATTAAAATAAAATATATCTTCGCTCGCAGTACAGTGCAATTAGTCATTCATTTGCCTTGCATTCCCTTTTTGTAGTTTTCTCGCCCTTTGGGGGCAACACTGAGATGCAATAGATAATTTTGCATGAAATTGTCAGGTGGTCATAATAATTTGGCCGCACAGTGTATATATTCCATAAAACTGTTCAAGTATAGTTAAATATCACGTATATATATTGAAATATCATATATATCTTAAAAATGTTTCAAAATATCTATCGAACATTCGTCAGAGGAATCGATGAGTAATCCATTACAAACACGATATATTTAAGTCATTGATTCAAAGCCAGCATTTAAAGGCTATCGACCCACCGATTGTCTTTCTCCCCAAAGAAAAAAATATTTTCTTTTCCCTTTGTCGACAAAAACAACATAACATCCCCACTTTACCAGAAAAACTTACGTCGAACAATCCAAACATAAAATGACTAAAAAAAAAAAAGAGTAGACAACAGATGTGAAACAAAGTAAAAAAAAGAAAGAAATCAGTGACGATGATTTGACCGAGTCCAACAGACAACAAGAAATAAAGCTTCTACAAAATGTGCACAACTCTCTTCTTAGAAAAATCTTCTATCTCCCTCTCAGGAGGAAAGATGATTTTCATGGTTCAGTTTTATACATGGGAAGGGATTTCCACTTTTATTTTTTTATTCTCTTTTATAGATATAAATTTTCCTTCATGTGAGTCAGACGGGAATTTTCAACTGGAGAGAAACAACCGCTGATATTATAAGAACTCACTAAAGTAGGTATATATATAGAGAGAAGGTGGAAAAAGAAACCGCGACCAGCAGTGGTTTTATTTTCGCGATTTGTTATTTTGGGGGTGAAGTAAGAGGAAAAAAAAGCAGTTGGCGCAAATGATGAGGAAGCTTTCTCGAACTATGCAGATTTATTCCTAGTTTTCTTTTTCTTTTATTCGTTATCTCTCATCTACAGACGGAGAAAAATAAAGAAAATGCGCATTTGTAGATGTCTTAGAAACATGTACAATTATCTTGATGACTTGTTGCATGCTTTTCTTAACCCCCCCCCCAGATCTAAGTAGGTATACTTAGGGGTGTCTTTATCGCGTCTTATAGAAAAGGTTTATTTTATTTTATTGTTGTATTACACAAGAGTCTTGCGTGGAGTGTCGTGTCAACCTATGAAAAGGTACCCCATCATAGAATCGAGTTAACATGTCTTACATACTAATGAATTGTAATTGTAATTTTGTAGTGGTAGACACACTACAGTAGTCTCCCACCAGAATTAGAGCTGTGATAGAATTCGATGAATGGATGCTACTAGTTGATTCATTGCTGTTTCGTGAGAAGCTGGGAGAGCTGTATTAAGAATATCGTACTTTTGAGTGCTGATTGTGAGAGCTGTATTAAGTTCACGGTCGTATTCGCTCCTGTGTTGCCTTTAGCAGTCGAGTGAATACGTTGTACTTTGTGTGAGATCGAGACTGAGTAGCTACAGCGTGAGGAGGTGGATAATGTCGCAGTCACATGTAGCAATAGTCAACTGTTCATTGCGGATCATTCATCGAAGTAGGCAAATTAGAAGTGGAAGTTTCTGTCAATGCAGGTATGTTCACATCACGTCCGGGTCACCAATGTGGGTATAGCAGTAATTGACAATGTTAACCTTCATTTATGATAAGGTTCCCCAACATAGAATCGAGTTAACAATACTTATATACTAGTGAATTGGAATTGGAATTTTATAGTGGTAGACACACTACAGTCTCACCAAGCTCTGTTCGAGTTACGTATTCCCCTTTAACCATCTGAAGATAGTTTAAAAATATGAACGTTGTTAATTTTTTAATTGATTTTAAAAAGTCATATTACATTTATTATTAATATTTTTCAAAAGTATATGAATCGATATTTTAATCAATCATAATGATGAGCCAGTTTAATACAAAATTACTTTATCGTACAATAAATGACGCAGTTATTTATCAAACACGTCTCTTAATTGATGAAAAACACGAAAAATTTTAAATAAAATGAAAAATACTACAAGCTTGGTAATAAACAATACTTTGAATGCCTGACGATGATACACAAGCATTTTTAAATATTTTTACTAATTTAGTAGGATCTTACAATTTCAAATGATATTTGCTATTTTATGGTTAAAAACGATCGAGTGTAGCCTAAAATTAATATTATCAAACAAGAAGGTAATTTCACCGACAATCTGAAAAGTTATAAGCTGCAAGAAGTATAGATACTCTTTCCACGTTAAAGCCGAGATTTAATTCTCCATCTCGAGAATTAATCTTCGAAGGATTATAAATAAAAAAAATTATAGGAAATTATCTTTATACAAAAAATGTTTTGCGTAGAACTAAAAATAACCGCGAAATAAAATTGTTGAAATTGTTACAAATTAAATCGAATTGAGAGTAGACATTAACTCGTATGTAAAATTTTGTTACATATGTAAAAATATGTTTCATATGTAAATTTTTCAGAAAGACCGTCAGATCCAACTAAGCTATGAATCGAGAAGCGGATAATACTTATCTCAACTTTCAACAGCGGATATATTTATCCCATCTTTCAATAAGCTCCCTCTATTTTCTTTAATTATATGTAATTGTACTGTTTCATAAATTGGCGAAAAAGAGAGGCGATGAACTTGAAATTATGGTTCAGAAACTCTTGCCAAATATGTTTGCCAAAATTTTGCAATCTGAGTCTTGCTTGTCACCAGCATGTTAGGCTCACTAAACACCAGCGAAAATGTAAAAGTATAAGACGAACAATTTAATGAAGTTTTTTTTCTTCTTCTGTTAGATTTAGCTAACGATGTTTCTTAAATTATAGTGGTTATATTTTAAATGCATACAATTAAAGAAGACAACTTTTTCGTTAAACAAAATATGTTATTTAGACATTTTATCAAATTGCAATCCAATAATTCTTTTCTCATCAAAATAAATTATGTTTAAGTGTCGTCGCTCAATTCTGCAAACAATTGCCAAAAATAAACAAGCTTCCTTTATTGCTAAATGCTGAACTGAATAGGGTATTAAATGTAAAAATAAAAAATAAGCATCTCAACTTTTAAGTTAATTTTTGGATATANTCATTCTCACGAAAACTGTCATTTTTCAGTTCATAAAATCCCAAAAAAGTAAAGTGAATAAAAAGCTCTGAAACTTTTTATGTTAATAGAAATATGTAATATCATTATAAAGAAAGTATATATCCTATAAATTATACTTCATATTTAAATTAATAAATTAATTTCACTGTTTAAAAAGTGAGGGAATGGCATTTTATTTCAATACATGTTTTTCTCTAAGTTACAGCTACCTCAAGTTTGAAAATGATAACATGCTAAGTATATCTAATATTTATTATGAATTAGTTTTATATATTTAATAGTTTTCATAGGTTTGGGAAATAAAATTGGCTGGCACGATTGAACAAAAAAAAATTTGATAATATACTCATCTTGAATCATTCCCTCACTTCAGCGTCATTCCCTCGCTTTATACACTAGTGAGGGAATGACGAATTCAATGAAATTTAAAAATGACAGTTAGGCCTAATTAATTTCGGAAGTCAATCACATACAATTATATTCATACAAGAAAGCAACATATAATTATCCACTTTCTCGAAGAAGTTGTATTTAATTTTACTCTAAAAAACGACGTGAGGGAATTACAAATGTAAAAAATTTTACCTGGATTGATTCATTCAAATTTATTCCACAGCAAAGCTTCTTTAAGTTGAAGATGGAAACATACTGCAATTTTGTTCTATGATGCCAGTTGTTAACTGCTGAAGTTTTTATTAAAATATTTTTATTCTAAGAAGATAGCAGGTGATAAGAACATTGTTGTGAGGGAATGACGCGAAACACTGGGGACAAAGTTTAAAATAGTGCTGTGTTAATATTTTT
>NC_092211.1:12057489-12107831 GCF_043381705.1 Parasteatoda tepidariorum
TATATATATATATATATATTTATAATTAAAAAGCTTACTTAAAAACACTTAAAGAGCATGATTTACTAGAATTAAAGAGTTTTTACTTTAAAAAATTCTTTACCGTTTTTTGTTTTACATTACACTGATGTTTCTCCTAATCTATCCTCAGCAGATATTAAAATATCGAATAAATATAATACTATAACAGGGTTGCCACAGTAAAAAATGAACAAAAATGGTTGCTTTTAGTAGCCTCAAGCATGAAAATCGTTGCCTAAAACTATGAAAATAGTTGCCTGAGCAGGAATAAAAATTTATCAAAAGTAGTAGCCAAATAACTACAATTATAGCTTAATTTCAAATACTATTATTAGGACTGGGTGATGTCAGAAATTTTAAATCGTGATACATCGTCAGTTAGACATCACGATACAGTGATGTATCGAAAATTTAGCATTTGTTCAAAAATTACCCATGGGAAATCTTTAAATCAATCAAAAATAAATGAAAAGGAATAAATCTAGTACAAAAGAAAATATTAATTCTAAACATATTCTACTATGACATCAATATCATTGCTTAATTTTTTCAATTAAATTAATAAAGAAGTCAAAGTAAAAGCAAACCCAAGCTTTATTTCATTTTTCTTAAATTAAAAATGATTTAAGATTTATTGGTTTAAAAATAATAATACTGTAACAAATTATTTTTCATACATGAATTAAAAATTAAAAGAAGAAAAAAAACGAAAGTGGAAAACAAACCAAAGAAATGTTCAATTTAGAAAAAAAAAATTTTTATTCATTATTTGTTGGAAAAAAAAATGCTTTTGAAACATCATTAGCCCCTTTTTTATTTACTTATTTAAAATGATAAAAAGTAGTATTAACTAATGGTCAAATTCTGTACTTAATAAATGTAAAAATATTTTTACTTATATATTATTATTTTCATTTTTGAAAATAAAATCTACTAAAGATTTATTTGTTTAAAAATGATACTGACTATCGAACGAATTATAAAACAAACAAGTATTGAAAGAATTTTAATAAAAAATTTTAAAAATTACTTTAAGTACTAATGTTAAATTATTAAAAACGTCAAAACATTACTAAACTTTTTTTTTAATTAAAAAAAAATTTTTTTTAACTAATAGCCATATTTTTTAAAACTTTGTTTTCATTTTCTCAAAAATAAAAGCAAATTAAATAATGGTAAGCTTTGTTTTAATTTTTTTATAATTAAAAACGACTGAACATTTATTGGTTGAAAAACAATCACATTATTATACTTAACTACATTTAATAAATTTAAAAAAACAAACTTTTTATAACAAAGTTAAATACAAAATACCCCTATTAAATTGTATCGCTTAAAATAAAAAACAATTGAAACAAATCAATGATTTGATCTATTGAGTTCAGATCAAAAATTTAAGATAACAGCAATTTTGCAGCATTCGCAAAGTAACAGTAGGTCTACTAAAAATAATTGACAAGAATCGTTAAACCCAGACAGAAAAAAAATGGTATGAAATAATGCAGAACGAAACGATAGCTGCATAAGTCTTACTGAAAATAATTTTCAAGAAACCCGGCAATTATTTCCGACGAAATAAAATGCACAACGATCGCAAAATGACTTAAGACCCATTGAAAATAATCTTCAAAAAAGGCAAAATCCCAAAGACAAAAAATGGACATAAAGAAACTATGCATTGCGTTCTATATTACAACGCTGATCCTCGCACGAAACCGGGAGTTCTGATTCAATTCGCTCTTCGTTATTCAACATCACAATACTAACATCATTTTAACAGCCAAACGCTATCTACATCCCTGCAGCTACACGAAATCAAAATCGTCTTCGTTAATGCGGTAACAGCGCTAGCCTAGTCAAGGATTCTTGCAAATTAAATCGTTAAACCGCGATTGTAATCTAATTCCGGCGGCTTAAATCAGATTTCTGATGCATCGCCTAAGACGAAAGTCACTACATCGTCCTACTGATATATGCGGTAAATCGATATTTCGCGATACTTCTATTTATCACCCAGTCCTAACTCTGCTCCAATTAAAAAAAAAGTTTTGTACAAATATAAAAGGTATACATATTAGAAAATAGGTACCTAAATAAAAGTCGAATTACAATAAAATATGAATGTTAATAGAAGGAAAAAACAATTAAAAATAACAAAACTGCCACTCAGAGAGAACATATAACAAGTACTTTATTAAATCCAATGAAAATTTAAATTTATGGCTCTTTGGACATAAATGATTGTATAAAAGTTTGCTTTCTTTTATTAACGTTCTGAAAAGTAACGTTCATTTTTGCGAAAAAACTTCGCCACGAGTAAAAAGAATCTAATAGTCACCTACTCCTGAAAATATAGTTGCTTTTTTTGCCTTTAAAGTTTGCTTTCTTTTATTAACGTTCTGAAAAGTAACTTTCATTTTTGCGAAAAAGCTTCGCCAAAAGTAAAAAAAAAAATCTCCTAATAGTCGCCTATTCCTGAAGATAGTTGCTTTTTTTGCCTTTAAAATTTGCTTTTTTTTATTAACGTTCTGAAAAGTAACGTTCATTTTTGCGAAAAAGCTTCGCCAAAAGTAAAAAAAAAAATCTCCCAATAGTCGCCTATTCCTGAAAATAATTGTTTTTTTAACCTTTTCAGGCAAAAAAAGTCGCCTAAGGCCAAAAATAGTAGCAAATAGTTGCATTTTAGTAGCCTGTGGCAACCCTGCTATAACCAAATAAATATTTCGGACATTCTCCTGGATTTCAGTCATTCACGGTAACATATTCCTAAAAACTGATTGACAACATATTTAAAGGTTACTTGAAATTTACGGATCGTAATTTTTTTTTACTATTATTATTCCAAATTAAAAGCTTGAACCTGAAAGTATAGTTCTTTTACTATAAAGTAATCCCATGTCAATGCCTTATTGTAGAGCATTTTACAATAATTATATTTAAATTGACCACTGAACTTATTAGACCATTTGATGTTATTAAACAATGAAAAATTTACTTTTATTATATGATATCATCAAGAGAATTGTGAAACTCTTGGCTTCCTCTCTCAATCAGATCATTTCGTATTTACTTATGTTGGTTTGTATTGGCAAAGATTCTATTTCACTAGCAACTAAAATGGTATATTCTTTTCGTAATAACAAATTCTTAATTACATAGCAACTTTTTCTTTACTGTTTCCATCATCTCAAAAAATAATGAATGCTGCCAATCCACACACAACAAATAATAAAAAAAAATGATTATTAATGACAAAATAGAGAAAATGTGACCGCATTATTGTGATCACAGATTACATATTGGTCAAATGTTTTTTTCCCTTTCCACACCTTCCATATAGAAAAACTTTGATGAATCGACAGTCATTAACGCCACAACATTCTAAATCATGTGTTGCAAAATCTACATAAATTGTTTTATTTTATTTAATAACCGTCGTTGAACAGGTGACCCAATTTCGGACTTACGACTACCAATTTTTAACTTCATAGCCTTGTAATTTTGAACCCAATCCAGAAGACAAGAGAACTCCTGGATCAAATATTGAGAGAAATTTGCTTTCTTGAAAGACTTTTTGATGGAACAAACCCGCATTTGCGTTACATGGAGAGGAAAATCCTTCCATGGTTAGAGTGACGGCAAGAGGATTCTAACACATGACCAATGATCATTCTACTATTGATGATATTTTAAATCAGCACTGTGGTCGGTGCGAGCAGAGTGCGGAATTCGTATCGACCAGTCATTGTTGGGATTCGAACCCGGTTCATCTCATAGGGAGGCAAACGCTCTATCACCTGTAACACCACGGCTGTCCTCTTCTTGCCGTCCGCTGGGCAGATTTTCTTTTCTCCATATAATTATAATTATATATTTTCTAATATTCATTAAATATTAAACCACCGGCTATAACAGTAATTATGAATTAGTTTATTATAACGAACATATGAATACATATGAATACTTTAAATTGAAGTAACGGAAAAGCTTTGAAAATGCTCTTTTAAAAAGGAAAATATTAAAAAGAATTCAAGAAAATTATGAAACAACAGCGGTCCCCATAGTTACGCATGCAATGACAACGCATGCGCACTGTTTACTATTGAACACAGTTGGAGAGTGTAATGTGTTCCAAATAAGGTGCACACGCCATCAATCCCGAAACAACACACATTTTATCAATGGGTAATGCTACTGTGCTACAAGGTAAAACAAAGAACAAAAAGAGTAATTAAAATATAAATGAAATTAATTATTATCTTTAAGACTTGTATAAGTTCAAGCTACAACAAAGCAGAATTAAGAATCATCTTTTCGCATTCTCACTAAATAAACATTTTGGCCAAAAATATACTTAACGAGTTTTTGTAGCAAGAGAAAATGATACTGGAATTTTAAAAAAAATATTGCGTATCAAATTGAAATGGTAACCGATCAAAATAATTCGATTTAATATCCCAATAGAATCTTCGAGAGCTAAATTTGTATTGCTAAATCTTCGTATATACACAAGTCATTTTTGCGTTAAAAATTAATCAGACATACCGTATTATTAGTTTGAAAAATGTCTGAAAACTTTTCCCGTCTGGTTGGAACTTTTAAAGTGTTTCTTGTATCTTCTTCACTGACTCGAACGCTATGTTATGAGAACACTATAGCCTCCAAGAATATTTGCGTTTCAAAAACCTTTTCATTATTGGAAAGCAGGTGCCGGGAGGAATGAAATTTTTTTTTTCGTTCTGCTTTCCTAGAAAATCGGGTATCTATAGGCAAAAGTTGTAAGAGGGGGGAAAAAAAGAGCAAAAAGCACAGCTTCCAATTTTCTGGTTGGTTAGACCAATGTCCAGTTATTCCCTGGCGGAGTGTTTCGAAATGGGAAATTTTCCGGCAGCAAAATTCTTCTGTTTTATTTTTATCTCTGTCCCTGACTTTCCCGATTCTTGTCAATAAATTGATCTCTGGAAAAAAAGAATCACTTTGCGACACAGGAGTTTCTTCTTGCAATATGTTTTTGTGTATTTTTTGAAAGGTATTTTCCTTGTAAACAGACATCTATGGAAAAACCTGAAGTTCATGGCTATAAATCAATTCCCGGAAAGCTTACGTAATATATACATAATATATGTATACATATATATATATTCCAGGGAGGGGGTGAAGCCCCCTGTTCGCTACCGCTCACCAACCCCCATTATTGGTTCGCAATAATTGTTTTTTATACGCAGAAAATAGTTTTACTACTAAAGTTAAAATTATTCACTTAACATGCATGTACTAAAAAGAATTCTGTCTGCTTACGCTTGTGCCTCTACTTCCCACGTCCAAATATTACTATCTATTAGTATTATAAACATTTAGATCTCTTGGTGAACGGAAGTGATTTTTTGAAGTAATCATTTTTTAAAATAACATTTATATTCTTATAGCATTGTATTGTTCAAACAAATTTGATGAGTTCACAACCATAATTTAATACTCTCGCTAATAGTAGCAGTACTGGAAAATANGTTATATATATATATATATACAGTTTTATGAATATTATATTGATAACAACTTGATTTTTTGTAATTTTATCTGTGATTTTTATCTTGAATATTTTTGAGAGTGTATTATATTTCTATAATTTAACACTTATCTAATTTAATGGCAAAATCTAATTTTTCTTTGGCGAATTCGCTGCAACCTTTCAATGGCAGCAGGGATGCAAATTTAAATTTTTTTCTTAACAATTTAGAGCAAATAGCTATATTAGAGAAATGGGACGACACAAAGAAATGTCTAATTCTTAAATTAAATTTAACAGGAGAGGCATTAAGAGTAGTCAGTGAAGCACACACTGAAAATAACAATGAATTTGAAATAATAGTAAAGATAATTAAATATATATATATATATATGTTGTTGATATAATTATATATATATATATATATATAAATTATATAAACAAGAGTATAAAAAGAATAAAACACAAGCGACCAACTGCTAAAAGCATGACTCTAAATCCAGCCAACACATGGAAAATCTCAAAGATCATAATTAAAAGAGCAAAAACAATATATACATAAAAGTGAACAAAATATATATATAATTTCAATTCTTTAAAGACCCACGAAACAACAATCTTTTCTTTTTTTTTTAACTGCTGTTGTTTACAATTAAACCGTGGTCATTATTACCCCACTAGACTCTACATATTCTAAAAATTGTCTTAAAACTATGTTTGTTTTTACATTTCTAGAAAATGACTGTTCAAAAGTAATCTGACAATTGCATATTAGCTTTTCAAGCAGGTCGTCGAGGTCGTGTAGAGGTATCCAAATTTGAAAACCGATTAACTCACATATTAAAGCAAACCAATTCACACCCAAACGCAGTGGCAATTTGGTGCTTGTAGGTGAAATATTATATATTATAATTATTAATATATATATACAATTGGTTATATTGGAAATATTATATAGATATTGGTGAAATATTATTGAACATGAGATTGCTTCAATTTAATAATTTTTTTGGTTTTGTCATCTTAATTTTTCTTTATCTTTCTCCCAGTTCCTACATCAAAAAAATTGTTTTTGAATCCTATCACTGGAAGGCGGATTATTTAGCTAATTTTGTAGTCAAAGCAACTCTTTCAGCTGCATGCAGCTCAACACGAGAAATTAATCACTTTCAAATCAGAGACAAAAATTACACGTTGTTAACAGCATCTGATTAGGTAGTCCCCTATCCAATTTTTCACTTAAATGAGAGCAGTTTCTATCTACGGCAGATATAATGTACAAAATAATTGAGTTGTCCCCTTGATCGACCTCATGATTTCCAGTTGCGATGTGAGTGACCAATATTTTCTTTTAGCACTAAGCACACCATAACCGGTCAAATGACAGTTTAAGAACTTTTGCATCGAAAATGCGATTATCATCTTTATCGTTTTTTCGCATTTGACTTCATGACTTTTTCCAACAATTGTATACAGCTAATATTCTTTTATTATTTTTTTGTGTATTTCGTTTGTTTCGAATGATGCTTGTCGTACACCTATTTGTATCGGTCATTTGTCCGGGAGTACAATTCATTGCTTTTTAAGGTTATGGGATCAGAAATGACGATGTAATGCGTGTTTAGCGTATTGCATTCGATGAGTTGCACATTTCTGCAAAAGACTGTTCCGTAGAGAGTTCAATCAGAGTAACTGTGAATTCAAATTTCAAGAAAGTACCTAAAATTTCAGATTAGCATTTTTGTGTCAGAAAAAGTGACAAAAACGAAATGTTTTGGTAAGTAGCTTTTATTTTATTTTGATAGCTTTACTTCATTTCTAACTAACTGTAAGTTTTAACCCGGAAAAATGTCGAAACCATCAAGACTTCACAAGTTTTTGGGAGAAATAATATTTATCATAAGAATTATAATTATTATAATTATAGAAATAATAATCATTAGAAGAAATATGCTTGCGGAAAATGTACAATGGAAACGCCCAGTATATGTAAAAAATGCGTTGAGCAATGAGTTAAAAATTCTTATTCTTTCTGTTTGTAATACATGCAAATTAGCAATATACAATTTTGTTTAATTATAATCAAGTTTATTTTAGTTTATTTCCTTCCTAACATCCATTATTTCATACATTCAATCAAGAAATATTAAGTCCTGACATTTGATCGGCTATGGTAGAAATAGGTAGGGGAGAGTGGGGTCAATTGTAACATTTTTTACTTAACTATTTTTAACTAACAAAAAATCCAATATATTATTAGTATTAATTGACAGACGAGTAAAGTAGACTATCCTCTACTAGAAAAAAAAATAAATACCTTATTTTAAATGTTATTATATTAGTTATTAACAATTTTTGACAGTCGTGCACTTGTTACAATTGTCCCCACTTACGGGGTCAATTGTAACAGTTCATAAATTCAACTAAAACATAGTTAATTATACATATTATCATAGTTGTGATATATTTTTTTATTGATCAAAATAGTAGTGATATTTTAGGAGTAAAAATAATAATGAGCAGAGACCTAAAGGGTTAAACTTTTAACTTTAAGGGGTTAAAAATTTTAATTTATGCTGTGAAAGGTGACAAATAAAATAATGCACATGCAACATAATATAAATGATATAGGAAACTATTGGTGGTTCTTAAAGAGTTAAGTAATGGTTTGTAAACATAAGATTATTTATTTTCAGCTGTTACAATCGTCCCTTTACTTATTGTTACAATTGTCCCCAAGACGCCATTTCAGCTTCATTTGTTAAAAACAATGCTAGTTAATTAGCAAAACTAAATTTTTTTTTTATTGAAATGTTAATTAAGGTGTCCACTTACATATTCGGTTACTAATTTTTATTTGTTTAAACAAAATTACTTTGTTACAATATAATATTCTAATACCAAAAAAAGTACTTACGTAGCGTGAAAATATCTTTTGTGATGTAACTCTTTCAAAAGTACATAAAAATGGTTGCCAGCAGGGGTGTACATGTAGATTTATTAAATACACCTTGTGTGCCACCTAGGAACCAAATCTAGAACCCGACACTCGAAATTTTTGCTCTGTTACAATCGTACCCTGTTACAATTGACCCCACTCTCCCCTATACATTAAGTGTCGGTATGTTTAGTGTTAAATCAAGTGAGTGCAAATTTTTTTTTAAACAATCTATGCACTTAAGGACGCATTAAAGGTGACAATGATAAAATGATTTGAAAAATATTGTATTTTGTATCAGTCATTCTTTATTTTTTTAGAATCTTACTCACTTATTACTTTAAAATAGTTTTTTTTTTTAAAAAAAAAGATAAATCATATTTGCTTCGAATACTTTTCCACACATTTCTTGGCAATAAAGATAACAATGAAAAAATCCTTACGTTTCTTTCTTTAAACAAAACTTTCACAAATTTCATCATCTTCACAAAAGAAATTGCCTTAAGAACAGTTAATACTTCTGATTATATATTTTTTCTTTTTACTTTCGTCATTAGCACACATTAAGAAATGTCTCTTTTTATTCTTACTCACTTCTTCTTTTCGATATTATGACCCTCCTCGCCACCCTCATCTTCCTCTAGGGGAAAAAAATCCCCCCTTCAAGTAACACAAAGCTCGGTTCAAGAGGATATTTCTTTAATAAGAAAAACAACACTTGCGGGTGGTTCTAAAAGAAAGGAAAATCACGTCCCTTCCCTCACCCAAACGTGTTCTGACAAAGATAAATTTGATGAAGATATCTCTCCACGGAAGATTATTTTTCCTCTTTTTAGTATTGTGACTTGAATAATAATAAAAATATGAAATAAGTTTGGGGGAAATCGAAAAGTAGGTGTAGTGTATCTACCGCTACGAAAATCCAATTCACTAGTATATAAGACTTGTTAACTCGTTTCCATGCTAGGGTACCTTTTCATAGATAAAGGTTAACATTGTCGACTAGTGCTATACACATAATGGTGACCCGGACGTTATGTGAACAGGCCTACCTTGACAGAAACTCCCACTTTGATGAATGGCCCCCCATTGAACAGTTGTCTTACTTCGATATGAACACGACTACTGCGATGGATGGTTGACCTGCAGTTTGTGACTGTTAGATTATCCACTTCCTCGACCGGTTGCTACTCAGTCTTGATCACACACAACGTCAGCCTGTATGCACTCGACTACAAATGGCAATGCAGGAGCAACCATTATCTTAATACAGCTCTCCCGGCTTCTCACGAAACAGCAATGAATCAACTATTGATATCCGCTCATCGAATTCTATCACAGATGAAATTCTGGCGGAGGAGCACTGTAGTGTATCTACCATTACAAAAATACAATTCCAATTCACTAGTATTAAGACTTGTTAACTCGATTCTATGTCAGGGTAGCTTTTCATGGATGAAGGTTGACATTGTCGATTACTGCTATACCTACAGTAGGCCCGCTTGAATGTTTTTATGTCTTTTAAATCCATATTAGGCAGTTAATTATTCAACTGTCCTGCAAGATCTTATCAGTAATTTATTGTTGTTTTTGGATTTCTTTAGAGTGTTCAAAGTCATGGACCTGATTTGTATACAAAAATGCTATGGACCTGAGATCATTCAAACTCATGGACCTAATTGAACCTACTAGTATATGGAGGAGAGCAAGAAAACTGTTTTTTTCAAACATTTAAATTATGTGAATATTAACGCAATAGTTTTCTTTAAAAACTAAAGTTTCTTGAAACACATGAAACTTGATGCTTTTTGATTATTATTATTATTTTATTATTTTTAATTATTTTGCGCCGGTCATATTTATCTCGTGGTCATAATAATCCCACTTGACCCTAATTGAGACAGAAAAAACGGCAAATATATTTTAATCCCATCTACCCGTTGTCTCAAAAATGACTAATGGATTTTGAAAATCAATAAAAAAAAAATAATAGAACGCAATTTAAATGTTACGGTTTGTTGTAATATCCTTGAGAAACTAGGTAATTCATCACTCGAATTCGAACTTTCAGTAAAAATCCGTGATATCCCCAGTCGATATTTAACCACGCGTTCAACTAGTAAACACTCGGAATAATTTTGATGATGTTTTACAGCAGATTTTTGATGTTTTGCTATGGTACCTTGCTCCCACCGACTGTAAGGATCAACTACAGTTTGTGCATGTTATCACAGAGATTAAACAGTAATAGATTCAAGCTAGAAGAACGAGAATGATCTGAAGAGCGTGATTCGATTTCGAAAATCAGGTGAATTTTTAGAGCAACGGATGCTAAGAGTTGAAGAGAAAAAAGTCTCTGGATACTGATTGGACAGAAGAAGGTGGGCTTAATGGATTTTCGGACATGAGTTTTATCGAAAATGTAATACAATTTTCTGTTGTGTTTCATTTAGCGAATTAATTTTTTAAAAAAACGTTTCAGCATGATTATTATAAATTATTCCTTAGCCAATATAATCAACAATTAAAAACTCGCATAGAATGACGACCTTAATTACACCGATTGTATTTTTATTCTATTTTGCAACGCCATCTGTTGGTTGAACATTTTTTACTAAATGGTGGGAGGGACTCTCCTAGAATCTCGAGCATTAATGCCGCAAACGATAAATTTTTATGGCTTTCCTCTCTTTTTAAATTGAATTTCAAAATCCATCAATTATTTTTGGTAGATTTTGGTACATTTTGGTGGATTTTTTAAGGGTGGTACAAAAATTATGGGAACTGAATTAAAAGCATTTGTCATGAACAACATACTGTCATATACAGAGAAAATATTATTGTTGTTAGACCCAGAAAGCAAGACAGACCTGTGTAATTTTTTCATGGAACTTTTTTTTCGTACCCTTTTGGAAAAAATGTGAAATTGCGTCATTTAGTTATGATACCATTAATGATTGAAATCAGGAGAATGTCGACTTTCACCAGTGAATGTCAATAATCACATAGTAGCTTTGGTGAATGTCCGAAATATTTCTCATATCCGATTTGATATCAATTTATTTATTGATATTAATATATTTATTCGATATTTCAATATCTGCTGAGGAAAGATTAGGAGAAACATCAGTATTTACAGTACGTTCAAATGCAGTGGCACTGATTCTTAAAAAATCATAAGTGTAGGGTATATCGGGCAAATGTATACCGGGCAGTGGCACTTAACTAGAGCTAGTATATACTTCGGACTAGGACTGGGCGATATTAGAAATTATATATCGTGATATATCGTCAGTTTTGCATCGCGATATAGCGATGTATCGCGATATAGTATTTTTGAATTTCATTTACTTTAAGGCACAGAAAGTCAGATTTCTATCAAGACTTCATACGCATATTGATTTAAATCAATTTATAAATTTGAAAATATATATGTTTTGCTAAAGAAAGATATTAAATAAATTGACTAAGATGTACAAATCTTACTTAAAATATTTATTGAAAAAATGTGTGTAGATACAGAATGAAATATTTGCACTTCTTTATCGTTTATAAGGTATAAGCAGTCTTAATTTAAGTTAACCCCTAAAACACCCTTAATGAAAAAAAATATTGTTATTAAACAAAAGCTGATTTTAAAATTTCAAAATATATTTTAATTAAAATAAAAGTTAGATTGACTAAAAGCCGAAGTTTAAAATTAAAAATGTTCGAATTTTAAACTAAAAAGTAAACATAAGATTTGTAATAATTTCTTAAAATTTTCGTTCTCTGAAAGATTTCTCAGTTTAAAAATAAAAAGGGAATTTTATAAAGATATCTAGCTGAAATTATTGAAAGAAAATTTAAAAAATTAAAAAAAAAGTTTGTTAAGAAATTCATTATACACTTAAAACAAAGTGTTAAAAAAATTTTTTTTTTTTTAAAAAAAGAAACTTTTTTTAACAAATCAATATTTGCTTGTACTATTATGCGTAAATAATTACAGAATTATTAAGTTCGATCGTAATGTTCAAATTCTTAATGAAGAAGTAAACACAAGTTTTGTTATATTTTCTAAAAATGATCACGCAAATAACAAAAGATTTCTTAGTTTAAAAATAAAAAAATAAATAAAAGTGAAATTTATCAATATATTTACCTAACAGCATAGGAACAAAATTTAAAAAATAAGTTCGTTAAAAAATTATTTGTATGCTTAAAACAAAGAGCTAAATAAATTTTAGAAAAAAAATGCTTCTTAAACACTATTTTTATTATTATTTCATATAAATAATTAAATTAAATTAAATAATGACCGAATTATGAACGAAAAACAAAGTAAGGCAAAGTTTCTTAATTAAATTCTTAAAAATAAAAACAAAAGAATTGTGATATTCGGTAATATATTTAGCTAATTAACTAATAATATAAAACGAAAATTAAAAAAAAATAATGATTTTACTCTCTAATAAAACGAAGTAGTAATTGATAAAAAAAAAAAAAAGAAATGAATAAAATTCGCAAACTTTTCAAATTCTTTTGAACAAATAAAGTTTATTGACTTATGTCCAAAAAATAAGTTTTGTTTTAACTTTATTTCTAAAAATAAAAACAACTCAAGATTTATAAATTTAAAATCAGTAATAGAAGCCCATTAAATTATTAGAAGTTTTATCCGAAAGGTTTTTAATAAATTAAAAGAAAGTAAAAAAATAACCTAACAAATTTATTTACTTTGTAATTTAATTCCTTATGGGTGCCTTAAATTAGATTTCCGATAATTTTCACATTTAAAAATATAAAAAAAGTTTTGTCAGAAAATAAATAAAAAACTTACCTAATTAATGAAGAAACTTTTCTTTATAAATTCTTTTCAATAATAGATTGCGTTCAGAACAAGGTTACGACGGCGATCACGAAGTTAATCCCATTGAAAATAATCTACAAGAAACGATTTCAAATCGCGAAGGTGCGAAAACGAACATGTGATATAACGATATAAGGTCTCAAAAGTGATTCTGATTCTACCGCTCATCAGTCAAGGCCGTCTCAACATAACGAAACAATATCGTCTTCCACAGCGCGAGTTGGCATCGGAACGTAAGAGAAAGTCCTTGCGTGTATCGCTAGAGCGTTATATCGTCTTCTTCACTCGACGGCTTAAATCAGATTTCTGATGCATCACTTGGAATGAAAGTTGCTGTATCGGTTTGCCGATATAGGCGTTAAATCGATATGTCGCGATATATCGATTTATAGCCCAGTCCTACTTCGGACATATAAAAAAGTTACTATGTGATTGCTAACATTCGCCGGTGTAAGTCAACAGTCACCAATTTAGTCATTCACAACATTAATACACAAGTTATTAAGACAAAGTTTATAAATTCGGTTATTTATAAGCACAGAAGTTTAAGCTATTAGCCAATTCTTTAAAATTTAAATTTTGAAATACCTACCAAATTCTTAATTAGTCTTAGTTTTAAGTAAGTAGTAAGCTAAAAAGCTGAAGTAAATTTTTTTTCATAAATAAATTTCAATCACAAAAATCTTTCAACGTAAAACATTACTAGAAAAAAAAGGCCCTGCAAATGCCTCAGATTCAAAAATATTCGTTTCCAGATCGTTATTTAATTTTCGTGACTTACTGATGTCATTATTGTGACACTAAGGAATATTTAAGCTATCAGTTGTTTTAAAAACAAATTCATTGCAGTCACACAAAAGCAAAGTTTTTATTTCCGGCAGCATTCCTACAAATATAGTTGTACATGCCACTATAGTTCATCATAAATAATGCTGTTTAAAGCAGCATCTTGGTGTTTCTATACATTCAAAGCTATTTGTCGGAAATTCACAAAAAAGTCACTGAAATGAACAGATTCCTCCTTTCCACTCGTTAATTATTCTAGTTTATTTCATCTCGTTAATTGCTGAGTTAATTTTCATGAATTGTAGTGTTGTAGATTGATATTCAATTAAATAGAAAAATAAAACATTTAGTATCATGATTACGTCTTTGTCATTAATTAGAAAAGTTATGGCACAAGAGCTTGAAATGGATAGACAACTCCAAACGTAGACATTACATGCTCTGAGTAATCTGATTAAGCAGTGTGGTAAACTAAGTCAGGCGGGATGGGGCCTAAAAGACAATGACACATATTCCAGCTTTCTGATCTAGAATTTGTCACGGATATTTCTATCTGTGTTCAAGTTTCATTACACGAAAATCAGAACAAAACAATACAACACTAAAAAAAAAGCTTAAAGGCACATTACATATGATCTGTTTGAAAGTAACAAAAACGGCTATCAAAAAGATGCTTAAAAAACACTGTTTGAACAGTCGTAAACTAAGTATGAAGATCACAGATACTCCATATGTCCTGGAACCTTAAGAAAGGTAAATTTTCTTTCTGAGAAAAGCCATTTAAACATAAGTCAGTATTCAAAACTAAATTAGTTTAAAAAAAATTGAAACTGTATTTTTAATTGTGTAAAACACTAATAAAATATTTCTGCATAAATAATCAGTTGTATAAGAAAATAGATTTATTTTAGAAGTTCAGTTTGTACTAACTTTTCGACCTGGAATTAGTTCACAGAATTCTATACTCACAACTGATAAGAAATTCAATACAGTATAATATTTAAAAAAATTTATAAGCTCATCAAATATCATCTATTTGTAAGAAGAAAAAAATATTAAGCACAAAAGAAAATATAAATCTCCATTAAATTATCTAAGAACGGTCATGTTACAGAAGAACATCAGCATATACAGTTATGCTGAATAAATTTTAATTGAATTCTTAACCTTACTGACCTTATTCACTAAAGCAACGAGAGAACAGGACACTCATATGTTTGCTTAGAAATATCTCAAATATGATAATTTGGAAGAAAAAAACAATATTTGAATGATTCTCCATAGTTTTCCAAAATAATGTTGCATTATTTAAATATTTAAAATGTAATTATTTAAATATTACATGTTATTGTTTTTATATTATATATATTGTTATTTATATTGAAGTATTGTTTACATATTCTTATTGTAAAAGAATTCAGTAATCTTTACGTTTTTAATAAGCTTACATATATTAATGTATTTCTTTTTCAAAATCGTACTTTACTATGGCAGAAAAAATTGCTTATAGAAATAAATAACGCAACAATTAATTCACAACTAAAATAAGAAATAACTTTATTTTACACTTTACTCTTTATACTTCATTTTATTTTCAAAACTACTTATTTTAATATTTTTTTGGTAAGTTAAACTTTTTTTAAACATAATTGCTTTATTTCCAATTTTCGCATATCTATACCAATTTTGTGGAGTTATAAATATATTCCTAATATGCATTAGTTTTGAGAGAATTTGGAATAAATTTTACTACAGATTTACTTTGAATGAAATTCTTAATATTATCATGATTAATTTTAACACAGTTAAAAAAAAACTTATGTAAGTTATCATTCGGAAGATATAATTTTAATTACAACACATTTTCATGCAAGAGTAACTATTTTCATGCAAGAGTATTGCAATGTTATTAAAGAGTCTAACATTTAACAAATAATCTTTTCAAAGTATCCGAAAGAAACTAATGCCGCAATCTTTGAGTCAATATCTCTTTGAGTCTTTATTATTAATTCCATTCATTTAAAGCCAATCACTTCAAATTTTCTGCTCTCAAACTCTGACAAAAACTTTTCTCTGAATATTTAATAAAACGTTAAATAAAAAGAGATCGATGTTCCCGGAAAAGCTCTTCCCGATGATCCTCAAACGGAACCAAATAGAATCCGGAGTTAAGCCGCTCTCCTCTCCTGCTCTCAAGTACTTTTGAAGAAAAATCTCCGAAACAATATATATATATTTATTTACTTTTTACCTCTCACCTTACCTCCTAAAGAACATTCACAAAAGAATTTCTGCGGTGAAGGAAAAAGATTCGAACTCGCAAAAAGGGGTGATTTATATCTTCTGCGGGAAGATTGAAGTCGCGCAAGAAAACTGGAGAAGTGAAGAATCTCATTTGAATAACAAAAGGAAAACGTATCAATCTGGGATACGGGGAAAAATAGAGAGGAAAAAAAACCCTAAATTTGAAAGTGAAGTTCATTATGCGGTGGTAAAAGGAGGGAGGGAGAGATTAATGGTCACTCGAGCAAACCTTAAGTGAAGTTGTTAACATAAATTGGGGACACTTAATATTTGTTTCAAAACCATAAAAAGAAGATCTGATGTTGCCATCCCTTGATTCTTAAGTTTTATTTAAAGTGAATGGCATCATCAGCAGAAGACTGTTTATCATAACAATGAAAGGGAATACATTATAATTTCATAGCGTGTGGGTTGTGCGAATGAGATAATTTTTCTTCGATTCTAGAGAGAAACATCTTTTATGAAACAAAACTCATCAATTTGTTAAGAGAGAACCACTTTGCTTAAGTACACTTGTGCATTAATTTTGAATGCCTTCTTCACTTTGTTTTTTGCTTTTTATATATATCGTCTTAAGAATGGATCATTTATGCGCGAAGAAGGTTCCGCAATGGCAGCAAAAGCAAATCAATATTTCTTAAAGGGATAGAAAATGTTTATTGCCTAAAAAGATACTCAAATTTATTAACTTTTCGTATTTAAAGTTCTAAATTTTAAAAACATTTTCTTCTTTTAATAATAATTATATACGTAAAAAAATGAATTTAGTATTTATGTTCTTTTTGTGCTAAACTTATTTTTCAATGAATAAATATATTCGTTACATTGTACATTATTATTTTTCCCTTCAATTTTTATCAGTAGATCTAAAATTTAATGTTTTTATGGAATTCGAAAATACATAAAAGCTAACGTAATTAATTCATAGAAAAACAAAAGTTTTATTATATAAATCTCCTTGATGATCAATTTCAACATATGCTTGTGAAACCTGGGCCATATCTTGTACGGATGAAGCTATGTTGGATACCTTTGAGAGAAAGGCCTTGAGAAGTATTTTGGGAGGAATTAAAAAAAAATTGTGTGGTTTAGAACAGTGTTTCCCAAAGTGTGGTACGCGTACCCCCAGGGATACGGGAACAGTTTAGCGGGGGTACGCGTTCTTATGCGAAATATCTTGCAACAAACGAAAATTTCAAAAAATTTTATTTAAAAACAAAGCTAGCCATGAAAATTTACGATTACGTAATTTTTGTTGGTTTTTTTAGCAGAGTTAACAGTTAATAATGAGTGGTGTCAACAGCCAGTTGTGATTTTTAACTTCTGTGCAATTTTTTTATAGTAAAAAATACATTCATTGTTTTATTAGCGGTACACAGTGTTACGAAAAATTTAGAAAGGGTACACTAAAGTAAAGTTTGGGAAGCACTGGTTTAGAAGAACAAAGCTAGACCTTTATCACTCATATAATGAACCTGACATTATTAACTTTATTAATCGACACAGAATAAAATGGGCAGGCCACGTTATCAGAATGGACGAATACCGTACCACAAAAAGAGTTCTCAATGCCAGACCAGTGGGCACAGAAAAAGATGGCATAGAAAAAGTTCTTTTTGTCTTAAAACTTAAAAACTGGAAAACACTAGCAGGAAAAGCGTTAGCCTGAAAAAAACTTCTTAGGAAAACCAAGGCCCACCCTGGGCTGCCGAGTCATTGATAATGATGATAAAATTTATACAAAATCCCAGCAACAGATCTCAAATTGTTGGGTGGAGTTTTAAAAAAAACGAAAAAATCTAAATATAATAAACACAATTTTTAATCTAATTTAACGTAAAGAATGAAAATTAAGATGCAAATGGTATGTGAGAAGTTAGAGCTAGAAAATAAATAACAAATTACTGCAATTTTTATCATTATATTTGAATTCGAATATAGAATTTCTACTTAATTTGTAAAATAAATAAAGATTTTAAATGGTTCGGTGGCATCGATACTCATTAGGTCAATTTGGTGACAGGAAAAATATTTACTCAAGTTAAACCAATACCAGAGGCACTTCAACTTCTCATTTAATAGTTTGGAAATGAGAAATATTTTCCGCTGCCATCATATTTTCGTTTAGAAGGTAATACTTATGGAGTTTCAAAGTAACACTTTTCAACGGTTGTGAAAAGAAAACCGAATGCTTATTTGACTGGCTTCTTAAAAAAAAAGTGATTCAAACCGTTAACGTAAATTACTTTGAAGTTTCACAAATAATAAATTGCATCGAGGAATAAACTTTTTGTTGCATTTATACAAATATCTCGCCTAATTCAGGTTTTCGGGCTTCAAATCTGAAATTAAATTTTTCTCCTAAACCTACGGACATTTTCAGTCTATTTTTTGTCGAAACGTGCAAGTTTAAAAACGGTAGATTTAACAAAAAAAGGGTAAATATTGCGACAAGCATCTAGGGAAATTAGAGCACATCATCAGAAACAAAATTACTTAGAAGCCTACGTCCGGCAATGTCGTTGCACGTGGCTAGGGGCGCTTTCCTATTATGGCTTGTTCAGAAGGGCACAAAGAAACTGATTTAAATAGGGAAGTGTTGTTGTTATTGTTGTTGTTGTTAATTTACGTCNAATTCAATATCAGTACAAAAAATATAAAAATTACTGACATTTG
The DNA here is from genome assembly GCF_043381705.1 of Parasteatoda tepidariorum. Taxonomy (NCBI): domain Eukaryota; kingdom Metazoa; phylum Arthropoda; class Arachnida; order Araneae; family Theridiidae; genus Parasteatoda; species Parasteatoda tepidariorum. Next base: position 12,076,570 of record NC_092211.1, read on the forward strand.
CATGCATAACATCAAACTAGGAATTTTCCTTATTAAAAAATGTGCAATGCGTCTTCACCATATATCGATACACATATTTTACGAAGCGCAGTAATGTCACCGTAATCAAATCCTCCCATATAATCTAATAAAGTTTCCACAGAGCAGCTGAATGAGAAATTGTATTTCATTCATTTACATCTTCTGCATCAGTTACTATCATCACTATTTGATTTAACAACATAACGATGTCTTCATCAGTCAAATACTGGAAGCCAGGCTCACATGCATCACTTTAAAACCAATCTTCTAAATTTTCTTCATCAAGAATTTCTTCGAAACCTTAGCTTGTTCGAGAATGCTGTCATCATATTTTTCTTGAACATCTGAAGAGGATTGTTCATAAAGCGGTATGATCTTTCTCCAAGATCGTGATAACGCAGACGATTTTACCTTCTCACCATTCTGCTGATGTTCCATATACTTTAATCCAATAACGAATATTGCTTCCAAAAATTTTGTAGCATTATAACTTCATGAATCAAATTTTTTTAATCTTGAAAATGTTTCTCTTCATAATTTCTGTGTGACTTCGGAATGAGCACGGATAATCCGCGAACCGGATAATCCGAGCACGTATAATAAAGAGTGTACTGTACTTAGAAGCCTATGCCCGGCAATGTCGTTGCACGTGGCGCTTTCCTATTATGGCTTGTTCAGAAGCGCACAAAGAAACTGATTTAAATAGGGAAGTGTTGTTGTTGTTAATTTACGTCGCACTAGAGCTGCACAATGGGCTATTGGCGACGGTCTGGGAAACATCCCGGAGGATGATCCGAAGACATGCCATCACAATTTTGATCCTCTGCGGAGGGGATGGCTCCCCTCTTCGGTAGCCTGACGACATGCGCGAAATCGAGCACCTTGCGGTAGCACGGTTTAACGAGGACCAAAACCCGACACCCTCGGTCCTTACGCAGACTGATCCAAGTGGTCACCCACCCGCACACTGACCGTAGCCAGTTATGCTTGACGTCGGTGATCTGCTGGGAACCGTGTCTTAACGATCAGTCCACTGCGGGACAAATAGGGAAGTGACCCGTAGTGGTGTATAACATTTCCGGCATTAGTTCCTATGCAGTTTTAACCCTTTCCCTTACAAATTTTTTTGAAGAAAAAAAATGGGAAAAAATCAACATAATTTTTAATTTCAATTATAAATACAAGGAAATATAACGAAACATAATACACAAGTTTTAAGTTGAAATTTTAATTTTTTTAAGTGTAAAAAATACTTAATTTATCATCAGTTTACTAACCCAAATTATGTCGTGCAAAAGAAAAAGTAAGATATTAGACTTTGTATATGTTCACATTTTCATTATATAAAAAACCACCTGCATTACTTTTACTTTCGCACGCGAACGCCATTTTTTTAACTCTTTTTTTTCTATGTAAATTCATCGACCATCGTATATACAATTGTACAAAAAACGTCTGCAGTCCCAGAAACAGCAACACTCCCAAACGATAATTGGCAAACTTCCAACCACAGCAGATTATCATTATTTTTTTTTTTTTTTGCTTTGCTTCCGGCCGAGTAAAAACGTAATAAAAACAAAACGTATTGACGAATTCTGCTATGCCCGACTTTACTCGGGATTATAAATATTTGCGATATATACATNTTAATTTCAATTATAAATGCAAGGAACTATAACGAAACATAATACACAAGTTTTAAGTTGAAATTTTAATTTTTTTAAGTGTAAAAAATATTTAATTTATCATCAGTTTACAAACCCAAATTATGTCGTGCAAAAGAAAAAGTAAGATATTAGTCTTTGTATATGTTCACATTTTCATAATATAAAAAATCACCCGCATTACTTTTACTTTCGCACGCGAACGCCATTTTTTTAACTCTTTTTTCTATGTCAATTCATCGACCATCGTATATGCAATTGTACAAAAAACTTCTGCAGTCCCACAAACAGCAACACTTCCAAACGATAATTGGCAAACTTCCAATCACAGTAGATTGTCATAATTTTTTTTTTGCTTTGCTTCCGGCCGAGTAAAAACGTAATAAAAACAAAACGTATTGACGAATTCTGCTATGCCCGAGTTTACTCGGGATTATAAATATTTGCGATATATACATATCCGAATTAACTCGGGATTATAAATATTTGCGATATATACATATCCGAATCAACTCGGGATTATAAATATTTGCGATATGTACATATCCGAATTAACTCGGGATTATTGGGGAAGCGGTTAATACTGCCCTATATTTTCTAGAAGTATAAACCAACATTTTGACCCCCCTTCGTTTTAAATTTGTACATTTCGACCAAAAAATAAATTAAAAATATCATTTTAAGAAAACTGTAGCGTGAAGAGAGAAACTGAATACTATTTTGAAATCAGCGATGCGATAGTATCTAAGATCTTTTAAAACAACTCATGCCGCGCAAAAAAGAAAGGAAAATTTCCTCAAAGTTATCAAATCATGGTTTCAGTTTGAATATTTGTTTGAAATATATGAAAATAGCTTTTGTTAAAACAGATTAGATTCAATTGTTACATATACTTTGCAGTTTATGGTTTAGTAGAATAATTTTTGCATTAAAGCATTTTAATTTTATTTATGTATTTGCTACTTTAAGGAAATTAATAATGAAATATTGCTAAGAATATATTTTGAAAAAGAAAAGTATTAAGCTCGTAATACTTTTTTGTAACACGAGAAAAACTAAGTAGTAGAATTTCTAAAATGCGAGAGTTTTAATATAAAAGTGCGTTGCTGAGTTTTTAAGAAAAGGGCCTTTATTAGAATTCATCAATAACTCAGAAAATATTTTGACTATGCCGGAATTTCTTTCTGGCACCCTCTTCCATTTTTTTCTTCGTCCAATAATGAGCTTGATTTCCTTATTACTGATAGGATGCATATCGCAAAGCTGTTTCATAAATTACTCTTTTTAACCCATCGGCAAAATGGGTCTTGGTTTGGGTTTGATGGCGTTAATACATTTTTCAACTGTGCTCAAGAGTAATAGTAAACAGTGCGCATGCGTCGTCATTGTATACGTTGCTATGGCGACCACTGCAATTTTTATTTTGACTAGCAGGCATTTTTAATGTATTTACGTAATAATAATTTAAAGTATTTCCATATTCTTTTTATTATTAACTTATAATGACTGTCTTGACGGTGATTTCAATATAAATATGAATACTGAAGAAGGAAAAAGTATTTTGTGACGTCTTGAAACACGTACATAGGGAAGGATATGAAAATCAATCCGACGACAAACATTCATAGAGACAGTTTTTGCAACCCATGATTTGAAATGTTTAACGGAGTCAATCCAGAAAGGAAAATCATTTGACCAATGGGCAACCAGTGATCGTAATAAAGCGATCACAATTTTTTTGTTGATTTTGTTTTATTATTTTTCATTATTTTCATTTGAAGGTTTTTGCTTGTTTAAGATTCCAGTACTTTTAATCTTCGATGTTTCGCTACAATCCGGATTTTGGATCAAAGAGCTGCAAAGGCCCAGTGATTAATATTCCTGGGCTGTTTCTGTGAAGGTCTGTAGCTCAATATTCAAGTCTAACAAGCTTCAGAACGTTAAGTATCAGCTTGTCAGGGAAGTAAATGCGGTGTAAAGTCTTAAAAATATCTGGCTAGCACAAGCGAGATCAAGGAAAATAAAAGAACTAGACAATTTATGGAACATCAGAGAGTTGTTGATTTTTGATGCGAATAGCTTATGTTTTGAATTTAAAATTCATACTAAACAGTTACGGGTTTTCCCATTTATTTTGCAATATTATAACTAACCCGTTACATGTATTTTTATTTAGTTTTGCTTAGTTTATGTGTGGTAGTCAAATAAATGTGTTTGTAGTGTATCTACCACTATAAAAATATAATTCCAATTCACTAGTATATAAGACATGCTAACTTGATTCAAGCTAGAGGTACCATTTGGTTGGCATTGTCTAATGGTCTATTCCCCACATTGGTGTTGTTCGTACGTGATGTGAGCACGCCTACCTTGGCAGAAACGACCACTAAGATTTGAACAAGCCTACTACGATAGACTGTCCACATTGAATAGTTGACTTGCGACTTGTAACTGCGAAATTGTTGCTTCTCAGTCTCGATCAAACACAGCGTCCAATGTATATACTCTACTGCTAAAGGCAAAACAGGAGCGACCAAGCACGTGAACTTAATACAGTTCTCACGATCAGCACTCATAAAGTACGGTGATCTTAATACAGCTCTCCTGTCTTCTCACAAAACAGCAATGATTCAACTAGTAGTATCCATTCAACGAATTCTATCACAGATATAATTCTGGTGGGGGATTACTGTAGTGTATCTACCACTAAAAAATATAATTCCAATTCACTAGTATATTAGACATATTAAATCGATTCTATGGGGGGTACTTTGTCAAATTATGGTTGACTACTCACACCAAGTTGTTAAAAAAAACATTGTTTCTTCTATGTAGCTTGATTCGTGACTACGGCAATGTATACAACATTGCAAATTTTTATAATCTTCAACTTTCATAATCCCTTGATTCAAACCAGGTTCTTCCGGGAATGCTTAATAATTTATTTTATATTATAACTAAAAATCACTGTTTTCCTTCACGAATTTAAATTTGTAAAATATTCTTACATTTTACCTTTAGCATTACACTTCAAGATTTTTTTTAAACTATTTACTTCAGCTATGAAAACTATGATAATCTGGAAATAACTAACAATCAATGTTTGATAAAAGTGGTTTGACAGCCTTTTATTATGTAGAGTTATTGTTATCGTAAGCATCCAATTACATCTATCTTTCTTCCAAGATGGAATTATCTTTATACATAACATTTTCCAATCCTCGTCGTGCACAAAGAATTGTAATAGAAAATCTTCCTTCAAAGAAAATAAAAGGGGATATATCTCTCTCCTTCCCGAAGTTGTCGCCCTCTTCCGCCGATGAGGTAGACTGATAACATCATCCACACCAATGGAAAGAAGCGCAACAAAACTCAGTGAAAAGAAGGGTTTGACGGTGGAGCATTGGTGACGGAAGCCTGCAACCAAAGGCGGGCAAAGGATGGATGGGTGAGAATCTAATAATTGAAGTGATTGTAAGATGGATGACGAATGTCACACTGGAGAACAGGGTAACAATTTTTTTTCTTTTTATTTTAGTCTCGCCCTCTTTTTGAAAGGCTTTCAATTCCGTTGAGCTCATTCAAAAAGAAACTTTCTTTTCATCAGTGTTCTCTATAGAGAATTTAGTGTCGAGAGTTGAGAAGAACTTCGACGAAAGTTTTTGAAATTCTGAACCATGGAAGAACAGAATTAGTTATTTTAAGTGTTTAGAATTTTCGATAATTGACCGATAGTGTCTTTTCATGAAGAGCTGAATTCCGCTGCAATTTAATCTAATCACCCTACATTTGATGCAACTTTAAATCGAGTGAAACAGATGAATTGTATTTTTTAATTTCAACATTGTTTTGAAACAGCAATTACAATAAAGGTCAATAAAGCAAAAATAGTTCAAGCAACTGGCTTCATTTTAAGCGAGTTTTATTTATAATATTTTTTTAAAATGGGTTTAATGTCTAACAATGTGTATTAAATGTTAAATGCTTCTGTATAAAAGTTCTGTAAAAAAAATTTCTGGAAATCTTAAGCTCCTACTGCAGTATTTTTTTCTTTTTAGACCCAGCAATAAGTTCACTATAAATCGATTCTATAGGGGGTACTTTGTCAAATCATGGTTGACTACTCACACCGATGGTATCCAAAATCTAAGATTAAATATGTTTTAGCATAACTCGGTATTGTTGTTGAAAATAGTGAATAATTTATAAGGGCTATTGCAAACACTGACTAAATAGAGCTACTACTTAGTTTCCTTTTAGTAAATCTCTTCCTATAATCCTTTAAAATGCCTATCACTCCAATTTTATTATAATTTCATTACTACATACTTTTGGACTTATCAAACTGACTTAAAATTTGAAACATTTCACAGTGGGCCAGCATCCAAGGTGTCGTGACCAAAATTAGTATTTTGACAACATTTGTTTCAAAATTTGGGGGTTTTTATGTGCAGGTAAATTGAATTCATAGTTGAAATTTTGAAATACAATAAAAATACCCCAAAAAACAAAATGGCTGCTGAAATATGGCAAGCAAAAATTTAAAAAAAATAATATAATGCCTTTTAAATAATTAAATATAACAAAGAAAATATAATAATTTTATATTTGAAAGGCAAATTATATTTCCGCAGTAATGTCACAAAATAACGCGAATTAATTAAAAAATAAAGCGAAAACATGAAGAAAAAAACATAATTTGTTTTTTGGCATATTTAGTCCACCTTTGCAATGCCGGAGGTTTTTTTCGAAAGAAGACAACAAGAAAAAGTTCAGCTAATTGCCTCGTGGAACTTTTTGGAACTAATTTCGAAAGGCATTCAAACATTGTAAAATGTCAAATGATTAGATATAAACTATAAGTTTGTCAAGAGTATTAACTAATCCAACAAATTGAAAAATTGTACTATAATTTCAGAATGAATACGGATACATAATTTGGGCTAGATTAAAACTGCCTACACATATTTTAGTTTGAAATTCAATTAATGACTTTTGGCCAAAGATCATGGTCTTCTGGCCACAGTGCATTTGCTTAAATATCTGCAAAAAAAGAACTTTTTCACTATAAATGAACTAACCATTTAATAGATGGACATATCACATTTGGATTTGAACTTATTACATTTGAACATAAAGCGTATTAGTATATTACACTAGTTAACCAATAGTTCGGAAAAGATCACTAAAAATATTCACAATAACATAGTATTCGTTATATTCCGGATTTATTATAGCGGGCTTAATTTGTATAAATATATTCTAAATTTTATTTATTCCTTTGAAATGTTTTACTTGACTTAATCCACCTTAGGCTGGGGAACGGCGCACGAGGCCATGGGCAAGAAATTATACCACCCTTTCCGGCACAGTGCTTCTTCCTCTCACCTAATTAAGGATAATTTTTAAAAGAATATTATTTGGCATGCTATTTTATCTGATAATAAATAGAATTAAAGCAAATATCTGTGATTTTAGTATAGATCAAAGCATTTCCAGATAAAGTTCATTTTTTTTATAATAATAAATATACTAGTAACAAGTAAATTTTAAACTTATTATTACTAGTTTGTAATACATAAGTTATGTAAAAACTTATTAAAAAATTATATAAAAACTTATTATTACTAGTTTGCAATACATAAGTTATGTAAAAATTTATTAAAAAATTATATAAAAACTTATTATTAATAAAAATCTTACTTGAGGATTACCTAATTCAAGTTAAAAGTTCTATTTTTAATGAACAGTTTAACACCTCATCTTATGTTCAAAAGTTCCAAACAACAACTTAAAATGTTTTCTATCTTCACAAATAACTTTTTGCTTTGAAACCTGGTTTCACACATCTTGCAATTGATTTTCTACACACACGACTACCAGAATAAAGTTACTTAATATAATTTAAAAAAGAACAAACAACCGCGTCGAATATTCTATAACAGTTGGCAAAATAATAAATAAATGGCGGGAAAATATTCCCCACTTATTGGTCAAATTGCGCACGTGACAAAGAAACGAACAATTTTTCAGAAAAAGACTTACACAAGTAACGTAACAACAGCTATGCTGTAAAAATTACATCAAACGTTTCTGTGAAAATTACAGCATTTTTCTACAGTATACTAAACAATGCATGCAGATATTTTCTAATAATTAAACCGTTGACTTCGGTTTAAAAAAAAAATGAGTGTTAAAAATTTCAAGCAAATGAGTTAATCTTGAGAATAATAATTCTAAAGCGATACGCACAAAACATACGTGACTAACTTATAATTTCAAAAATAATGCATCTAGTTTAAAAATATTTTCACAGCTTATTTCACATTATGTAACTCGAGAAAAATCAGTTTTTTTTTTATGGTAAAAGCAAAGACTCAATGATTGAAACGAATTCATGTGAAAAGTTATTGTAAAATAATGAAAACCGCTTTTATATAAATCGTATAGGGTGCATTTAGTTTGGAAAGAAAACTGGAAATGATGCTTTTGTATATAGACTATCATCTGACTAAAATTAGCAATGAAGTTTATCAGGGTGCGTAGCGAAATCTTTCAACAAAAATAAGCACCTTTTAAGCACTCAAAACATATTTTTAGGCACTATATACATTTAAAAAAAATGCCAGACTTTACATGATAATGATAAAATAACTAGTTTCTGACAAAGAACTCTTTTTTCTTGATTATATTAGCCATTATAAAAAGATGAAGTGGTTTTTCGGTTCGATATCAGAGGGTAGAAAATTAAGCCTGAAATTGAGAATATCTTACAAAATGCAGCAGAGTTGCACATGAGACAGCAATAATATCGCCTAACTCAAATCAGTAGACGTATATAAGGACTGGCAAGCATTTCAAACATGTAAAAGGATTAGCGCTTTCATACGATATGAACCGACGGTATGCCGAAATGGATTGTGGTTGAATAAATTGTGAAAACGTTGAATAGAACAATGTGAAAAGCACGTTTTGGTGGCGAAAATCGACATGGTGAAGAAAAAAAGTTTTATTTTCGAAAAGGGAAAATTAAGCACTTTTTAAAAACACCCATTAAAAAAAGCACCATTAAGAGCTAAGTAACGAAAATCGAAAATGAGCACCTTTAAATACTTTTTAAAAACGCTACGCACCATGTTTATATATGACCAAACTGATATTTAGTACTAAGATATTTCAGGCACTACGCATTTTAAAAAAATGTTTGATTATTAGATTTGTGGGGATGGTAGCTATCAACAATGTCAACCTTCATCTATGAAAAGGTACCCCATCTGAGAGTCGAGTTCGTCTTATATACTAGTGAATTGGAATTATATTTTTGTAGTGGTAGATACACTACAGTACTCCCCCACCAGAATTATATCTGTGATAGAATACGACGCACAGATACCACTAGTTGATTCATTGCTGTTTTTTGTGAGAAGCCGGGAGAGCTGTATTAAGTTTACGGTCGTGGTCGCTGTGTTGCCTTTAGCAGTCGAGTGTATGCAGGCCGACGTTGTGTTAATCGAGACTGAGTAGCAACAGCGCGAGGAGGTGGACAATGTCGCAGTCACAAGTAACAAGTCAACTGTTCAATGTGGACCATCCATCGAAGTAGGCGTATTCATATCGAAGTGGGCATTTCTGCCAAGGAAGGCGTGTTCACACTACGTCCGAAGGTCACCAATGTGGGGGCGGAGTTATAGACAATGTCAACCTTCATCTATGCAAAGGTACCCCTTCAGAGAATCGAGTTTACATGTCTTATTTACTAGTGAATTGGAATTATATTTTTGTAGTGGTAGATACACTACAGATTAATTAATTCGATGCGTCAACTGCGGAACAAAGCCATGGAATTTTCAGAAATTTAACAAAATCAAACTCCCTCCCCACCCAGAAAAAGAGGTTTATATAAAACTATTATAATTATTGAATTTCAGAATCAAATATAGATTTAGGAATTAAAATTTGTAGAGCTATGAAATATGTAATGCTGTAATAGCACAACAGTATTACGTTCAATTAACATTTAAAAAAAATTTTTAAATATTTTTGTGACTTTAAAACTATCAACCAATGCCTTACTTTGAAAATCCAATTTTTCAATCTTTTAATAAAGTGTCAACCTCGTCGGAAAATAAAATAACGAGAAAATATATTCAAGTTTGAGTACTGTGAAAATCAAAACAGAAAACATTTCTATGAGAAAAACGACTTCGGAATTTTTCTTTTCTTTACCGAACTCTCAACGAAAACTGTAGCTGAGAATTCGAAATTACGTTCTGCCCGTCGGGAAGTTTAATATGACAAGACCTTGAATTTCCCCATTCTTTTCTTTTCTCAACCTTTACCTCTGCTGTTCCACTGAATGCCCAGATAAAAATCAGCTTTTGTCACTGTTGAAATTCATTATTTAGCTTTGTTTGCGCTTGAGCCCAGAAATGCATTCCATCTGTGAGTTTTAAAATCTGGGCATAGCTCGAAATGCGTGTTTAAAAAATAGGCACAACTCAAATGCGCAAATAAAATAGGCACAACTATTATGAATTCATAGTACCTATGACAACCTTTCAAATACTACTATTGACTTTAAAAGTTTTTTTTAAAAAAAAGATCAATTCTATTAGTTATACCAAGTGACTAAAGCAAGTAGACATTACGAACTTATTTCGGTTAATTGGTTTTTTTCTTTTAAAAAAAGAGCAACTATAAAAGAAGTTTAAAAGATGACATCAAATTCTATCTCCATTTTCTTAAATAGCGATGATTATTTTCTTCAAAAGCACTATAAGCATTGTCCATTTTCTTAAGCATACATTTTGAAGTGTGCCCATTTTATTAAACACGCATTTTGAGCTGAGTCCATTTTTAAAAGCGGTCCATTTTATTAAACACGCATTTGAAGCTGCATCTGGATTTTAAAAAAAATCACCGATAATTTAAAAAAAAAACTATAATAAGCTTGTTTTAGTCTAATATTATAAACTAAATGTAAAAGTTAACCCACACAATCACAAATCATGTAATTTTTATTGAATGTTTACCAAACGTTTCCTTTATAACACACTTTGAAATGCGTTCCTCAAATGTACGAAACAAACATATGCACATTTAAAACTCTTTTAATCATACAGGCACTGTGACTTGTTTATGAAACACTACATCATTCATTTCCCGTTCTTGTAAAAATCATTAGGAGTAGAAGTTAAGGCACTAATCTGCCATTATAAAGGATCAGAGTTCTATCGGTAGCGTCAGATAGATTGGCACCAGTGTGCCTGAGAAGTTGAGGTGGCAGGCGCTTAATGATGATCTTATTGTCATCAGCATGCCACTGGCATAAAAATTCTACAGAGTTAAAGGGTTAAACAAACAAAAGACATACGTAACAACTCTACTTTAAAAATCAAGAGTTTTTAGAAAACTAAAGGTATATTGTACGACACTTTCGAAAAATTCATACAATAAAAATATTTATTTTATTTTAAAAAATAATAAAAAGAGATTTTTTTACTGTTTATCCCACTTTATATTTAACATCCTTAAAAACTTAAACATCAATAGTTAATTACCTTCTTTTAATTATTTATTTGCATAAGGTTTCGAAAACTTTTCTTCGCAAAAAAAAATATTTTTATTAGTTTCATACATTTTATAAAATACCAATCTTTAAAATAAAGCAGTATGATGATGTGCAATACGAAAATAAAGCTGAATACAGTCGAACTCGTTTATAACGAGCTCGGATTTAACGAGGACTCAGATTTACCGAGGGAAACGAGAATATTTGGTTGGATCAATGTTAAGTCTATGGAACAGAAGTCGCTTTTAACGAGCAAGACCCGGTTTTAGCGAGCAATATTTTTCTGTCTTGCAATCTTTTTTTCAAAATGATAAGAAATGCGCGCGAAATAAAAAAAAACCGCGAACTGAAACTTCAAAGTAAGCTAGCAAACTACTATTTTAAATATGTAGATTAATGAAAAAAATTAATGTTTTGGTAAGAATCTTTTCCTTTATTTTTCTTTCCGTTTATTGCTTCTTTCCTTTAAGACTGTAGCGCAACTAGAAATTTTTTGCTGGTTGGGGGGGATAGTTGTCATTAAATTAAGAAAATTATTTAATTAAATTAATTAAAGTAAGTAAGTATTAATTAAATTTTATGTAAACTCAATAATTTGACCTCCCCCCCCCCTCTTCTGGTTGCACGCCTGCCTTAAGAACCCGTTTATTACGAGCACTCGGATTTAACGAGTACATGCTAAGGTCCCTTTGTGCTCGTTATAAACGAGTTCGACTGTACTTTGAATATCTTTTTACCATTGATCGGATTTTCACTTAACACTAACTAAATCTTAATGGTTTAAGGCTTTTACCTTAGATATAATATTGAATTAGTAAGGCTATAGTTTCAAATTCAAAAATGAAAAAATTATTTTTCTGAATAAGCATACATTTTCTTCGAAGGAAGTGAATCCTTGATCCTAAAAATAAAGGGAATAGTAGATGTTTGGAAAATATGGTCCCAATAATTTAGGCAAGAAAGAAGTTGAACGTTTCGATCCCTTAATGCTGTCTTCATTTACATTTGTGCAGCTTAATTTTTAAACATTGGCAACGTAGGTGTTGTTTTTGGTGTGCTAATTATTTGGACGTCATCACACTTTTCAACTGTCGTCAAGAGTAATAGTAAACACAAGTCGTCATTGCATGCGTTGCTATGGCGACCGCTGCTGTTTTTCTTCTTTTTTTTTTTCACTAGCAGGCATTTTTAATGTATTTACATACTAATAATTTAAAGTATTTTTATAATATTTTTTATTATTAACGTATAATTACTGGCTTGACGGTGATTTTTAATATAAATAAGAATGCAGAAGAAGAAAAAGTATTGCGTGACGTCTTGAAACACGTACATAGGCAAGATTTGAAAATCAATCCGACGACAAACATCAATGGAGACAGTTTTTGCAACCCAGGATTTGAAATGTTTAACGGAGTCCATCCAGAAAGAAAAATCATTTGACCAATGGGTAACCAGTGATTGTAATAAGGTGATCACAACTTTCTTTTTTAATTTTTTGTTCCTATTTTATTTAATGTTAGTTTCATTCATATTATTATTTGTATTTTGCTTTTTATTGCTTTTCTTATTTATGTAGTTTAATAAAACTGAATCACAGAATTTACACCCAAACGATGTCGTAAATTACAAACAAAAATCATTTTGGAACCGGAGAAATTTATTTACACATAGCTTGCTGAAGTTTTTATACAAAAAATGCGAATTATTATAAAATGTAGCTTCATGGTTTTTCATTAGCATAATTTGTTAAAAATGTTGATGATTTAATAGTCATATCTTATATCAAATAAACTCGATGCGAAACCTTCTCCTCATGCAAGAGAATCAACAAGAAGTCATTCAATTGTATAAAAAAAAAGAAACTTCCTTCTCGTTAGAATTCTGTCTAAGAGCTCTATAAATATTCAAAATGAAATAAACAAATTAGGCATGCAAATTCCCCTTCTGCAATCGTAGATACAGACTCAATCCCGATCGTAACAGTTAAACTACTATTCATGAACTTTGGCCAACCATTCCTCTTGATAGGATTTCACCTCCTGGTGTCCAATAAAGAATAAAGCTATAAAGAAAACACGGGAGAGAACCAATAAAATCGACTTACAAACACCATTCTGTAAGTCCGAGTTTCCATACTTTTCTTCTTCTTGAGTGAAACAACTAGGGGAAGGGGGGAGGGTTGAGTGAGAAAATACGAATCAACTATGAGTAAAAAGAGAATACACAAAAGAGAAAACAGAGAGAAGAAAAGAAAGAAAAGTCATTACGACTGTTAGTGGGTACCGGGGGGATTTGAGTCCCACTTTTTGAAGCTAACATCCAATCTGAAGCAGTCATCAAGCGAATCAGGGGAGGCTTTAATAGCTCTTCTTTTGCCTCCACTTCCCTGGGAATACTCTGGAAATCCCGGATTGAGCGAAAACCTTCTCTTCAAAAACGTGGGATGAACACTCTTTTATTTTCAGAAGGCAGAATCTGTTTCTGGAGAAATGGAAGTGGGATGTCAATTCCAGATATCAAAATGGAAAAGATACTCTCTTAACTGTATTCACAAGATAGTTCTACGGTAATACTCTAGGAAGCAATGCGGAGTAAAAGATTAAATTAACTATGAATGATCTCAATAAGAAACAAAAATCAACAAAAAAGTTGTGATCACCTTATTATGATCACTGGTTACCCATTGGTTAAATGCTTTTTCTTTCTGGATTGACTCCGTTAAACATTTCAAATCATGGGTTGCAAAAACTGTCTCAATATATGTTTGTCATCGGATTGATTTTCATATCCTGCCTATGTACGTGTTTCAAGACGTCACAAAATACTTTTCCTTCTTCAACATTCATATTTATATTGAAATCACCGTCAGGCTAGTCATTATACGTAAATAATAAAAAGAATATGAAAATAATTTAAATTATTATTACGTAAATACATTAAAAATAGCTGCTGGTGAAAATGAAAAGAAAAACAGCAGCTGTCGCCATAGCAACGCATGCGCACTGTTTACTTTTACTCTTGAACACAGTTGAAAAGTGTGTGGACGCCATCAAATCCAAACCAAGAGCCATTTTGGCAATGGGTAATAATCTCAATCAAAAAAGGGCTTATAAACTTTCATAGAACTTGAAGGCATACATTTATTTTGATCTAAGTCTAAAATAATAGAAAGATTTTAGATTATTGCCTGTTCCTCTTATAACTCCAAAGCAGCTTGGAAATTTTTGACAGGACGATTTTCTGCCCCGATCCTAAAATTTGTCAAAAATTTCCATGCAGTTCGTTTTGTAGAGATATTTGAAAAATGGAATTTTCTCATTGTTTTAAAATCACTCATTGTTTTAACCCCTTGCCAATGTCGCCCGAATCCAGTTCGGGCAACTAATATGTGCAGTATTTGTGTTGCCCGAACTGATTTCGGGCAGGAGAGAAATTGTACCTATTTTGTGAAGCCCGAGATGAGTTACTTTAAGATACTTAATTCACTATTTTCCTACTAGATGGCATTAGTGGTCTTAGTTTTTCACCGAATACGATACTTGATCCACGAGTTCCCTTACTTTCTGGATTGTGTTCAAGGCAACGGAGTTTAACATTAGCAGTCGTAAATGCAAACTGTTCAACGACGGTTATAAAATAAAAATTTTGACCACCATGCATTGGATTTCGATCAATAGAATCATGGCAAATTATATTTAATACATTTAATCTTAATTTTGATGGGATGAACTACTAAAAACATGTTTTATTAATCTAATAACGATAAGCCTCCAGAACAGCAAAAAAGTATTAAAAAGAATTTCAGAATTATTTTAGCTTTATTAATTATTCTGGTATGTGTTTTTCAGTTTAAATTTATTGATATTTGATAATAAATTCGATAAAGTGGTCTCATCTTTCCTATTCTCAAGCTGGATTTCATGTGAATAGACCACTTTCACCAGAAGAAATCTCTCAGTGTCTCTTATAAGTACAGAAGTACTTATGCAATCGTCCTGGAATTTGGACAATTGTAAAAAGAAGAAATGTTCGATCCGATTTAAAAAATTCATTCAAAATTCGAATTCGATCGTTTGGGAGAGATGTTAGAAAAATATAGTTCATCAATTGGTTTAGTGTTAGACATTGTTATAAATTAAGTCGCAGATGATCCTGCGTTCTATCAAACATATAAAAGATAATAGCAAGATTTCACAAATTTACGATAGCTTCGGTACGCTCCTGTAAGATTTCAAGTAATTGCGCATGCGCATTTCCAGAGCGCATGCGTCAGTTCGGATGAAATGCGCATCAGTCAGTCAAAAAATAACAAGCTTAAGTAAGTGAAAATAAGAGATTTTGAAAAAAACCGTAAATTAAAAATTCTAACGTAGTAGAATATCATTTTAACTTCGACCACAAAATCAAAACAATCATTCACTATAGAAATGCACCATCTCTTCAAAGGTTTGACATGCGATTCAAGATATTCTTATTTTTATTATTTGATATTTTACCTGACCTTACTCTTTATACGTTTTTAAACTGTATTTTTGACACTTATATTTTTGGTTAATTTTACTCTTTTAGATGTTTTAAGCGCTTTTTAATCACTTTTAAGAATTCTGGTAAATTTTTATCTCCTTGATCTTTTCGATATTGTGATATTTTTTTTTATGTGTATTAATCTTTATTGGTTTTGATTTTACTTTACTGCAATTATGTAGTCTTCAGTTCACGGGGGCAACGGGTCAAGTCCTTATACGAAAACTCCTCCGGGGGTAGGTTGGTCACTATTAATCGTATACGATTCTATGAGCGGAAAAATTTGGTAGATTATAGATTTTGATGAGTTCTGCGATAAAGAACGTAGCTTATTCTTATTTGTAATATTGAAAAACATATCATTGAACTTCTGTTGACTATTTAACTTCTTTTAACTATATTTTGTAGTTAAAATAAATCTAATTTAAAATTTTAAAATAGCAAAAATATATTTAGTTTCTTAGGGAACTAGTGTAATTAGACAATCGTAATATTAAACAAAAACCAATAAAGGTTTTTTTATTTACGAACCATTTGTTATAAGATCACACGATTCATTTCCAAATTTGATCAATACATTTCTTCAAATTTACATTCTATGCTATGTTTTTAGTTCGAAGGCAAGCTTAACAGAAAACAACATTCATCAGTTATAGAAAGCTTGCTTGTAGCTTTGTCGCTGTAGCGTTAATCACGCCAACATAACGTAAAGATACGTAGTATCCAAAATAAGCACGGGCATGCGCAGTTGCTTCAATATTACGTATGGGAGCTTACTGAAGCTAACGTAAAAGTGCGAAATCATCCTAATACAAGTCATGTTACAGCTGTACTTATTCAAAAAGCGAATTTTTTGCCTTTTCTTTAATATTTATTTTTTATACGTCATGTAGGTTAAGATCCACGTTGATAAATATGATCGGCTACGTCACCAATTAGAATTTTTAAAGTTATCCGACACCACGATTTTATTTTGCTGACTTTGAAAAGCGTTTCTATAAGACCAAAGAATTAAAATTTAGTCAATTAAAAACACAAAAATGAATTCATAGTGAAGAACAATACTTATCCGTTTGGGGGGAACTCTTAAAAATCGCCATACTATTTTTGACACAAATGATTCTTTAATTTTGGCAATAGTTGCTACTGGTATAGTACAAAATGGTACTGTCTTAACAGATACCAAATACAATGCTCCCGAAATTCATAAGTATCGGTGAAAAAATTATTTGTTGGGATAAATGTTAACTATCATCTGTGGGCCTCAGGCTATAGCTTTGTACCAAATGTAGATTATCTTTGCTTTGGATATTTCTATAAATGTATTTTGCTTAATCTAAGAATTTAAAGTTTCTTGCAAGGTCAACAAATAATAATAAATAAAGAAATATCAAATGCTTAAATTTTACTTATCGTCACAGTTTTTCATGAGGCTGTCAATACTGTCTTATTAAATATTACTCTTTGACTTACGACCCCACGTAAAAAACGGGCATTCGGGTAGTAACTAATACAGGGTGCGTAGCCAAATCTTTGAATCAAAAATAAGCACTTTTTAAAAACTTTTCAAGCACTCAAAAAATTCATATTGAATCAATGATATTGAAAAACAAAAACTTTTAATGAACAGTTTTAGCGTTAAAAAAAAAGAAAGAAAGAAACTGGCGTAAATCGAAACAATCAGTACTTTCCCACATCACCGAGTGAATTCAACTTGACCCTGAACTCAGAACAAAAGTACCCTTACCCCCTACGTCAAAAAAAGTGTTAGAAGTAAAATAAAATAAACAAGAACAAAATTAAAATAAATTAAAAAGAAAAACATTTCATAAGGATCTGATATTCTCTATCCGAATTGGAGCACTCGGGTTTCGGTTTCAAGTGTGCGCGCATGCGCAAGTCATAACGTGGGTACGACATGAAGTCCGCGTGAATGATTACGTAGCAAACTCCCCATTTTTCGTGAAATGCATGGGATCCACCAGATATCACTGAAGGGAAGAAAAAAAATTATTCGAAAAAAAAGCACTTTTTAAAAACGCCAGCTGAAAAAAGCACCTTTAAAAGCTTTTAAAAAACGAAATCCCCAAAAAAGCACCTTTAAGTACTTTTTACAAACGCTACGCACCCTGTAATAAATAAACAATGTAGTGCGCAGTTTCTGAAAACAAGTTGAGTGAAATAGCTTATCTTGGAGTCGCTCCGGAATTCAAGTACAGTTTGTCAACGGTAAAAACTCCCCCCGCCACAAAGTCTGAGGCCGTCTGCTGCTATGAAAACAAGAATAGTGCATTTCAGGGAGGGTAGATTCTCTTCATTTTAGGGCTGACACAATAGACCGTAGAAAAATATTCCCGTTCTCTCGCCGACCAGAGTCAAAATTGGTGCTAAGGAATGAATACCCCCACTGGAATTAGTTATATTTTGTGACCATAGTCACCGCCACGGGTTCAGACGAATGTCTAGGGGAGTTCTTACTTTTGATAAACTATATAGCTGTTCTATACAGTGAAAAAATTCCAGAAAAATCACTGTAAAAGGTACCGGATCAGGATGCCAGTACTTTTTACCGTCTGATTTCAAGGAACAAAAGATCTGGCATACTATGATATTTACAGTATGTTTACTGAATCAATGTAATTCTTATAACTGTATTACCGTAAAATTACGGGCTCACCAAGTGCCGTTACTTTTTACCTTAATTCTTACAGGCTTTTCCTTGGCCAAATTTGTTCATCGTAGTTACGAAAATTTAGCTGAATTCCGCCCTAGAAAGCCATGAATTTACGAAATGTGGATTTTTTGTGTTCATAGAGTAATGAAGAAGCTAACATAAAACTCACGGATTTTACACTGCACTAATATTTTGTTTATAAAAAAGTTCATCAAAGAAGGAAATGTAAAATAATTTTTCTATTCGATTTGGGAGCCCCCTTTGATGTGGGAACACGGGGCAACTGCCCCGTATGCCCCTGCCTAAGTCAGGCTCTGAATTAAACTGCTGCATTGCTCAATATTAAATATAAGCAATTAATTCCGATTATATTTATGACGTAATTGTATAACGATTTGACAATAAAGTTGGCAATAATACTTATACAGGATATACAGTCTCTATTATACAGTATAACCTGTTACAGCATAACCTGTTAACCGAATGTACAGTATTAGGGGCACTGTAATATTCTACGTAAAAAATTAATTATCAGATGATTCGATACAGCTTTATTGTTTTTACGTAACTGAAACCGGTTTTCACTTGCTTACGTTCATGTATTAATTGGTTAAATTTGACGATATATAATACAAATTCGATGATTTCATAAATTAGACTATATATTATATAAACATAGAATAATTATTATATCGGGTATTATATTAGTATAATATAATAATTAGATCAAATTATAAGACGCACTGAAGTGTTTTAATAATGACATATTTCGCACGAGTTTATACGCAATACATTTTTATTTAAACATACATGTAATGGGTTTTTATTCAGGAGATTTTCTATATTCCTATTTGTACTTATTTTTAACGTATTGCATTACAATGTTAACCAATCGACACACGAACGTAAGCAAGTGCAAACCGGTTTCAACAGCGTAATAACAATAAAGCTGTATAGTATCACCTGATAATTAAAATTTTACATAGAATCGTATAATGTGTCTGGTAATTTAGCCAGAGACTGTAGTTTAAAACTTCAAGCAAGCGTCACTTCTGTTTATGCAAACGAGTTTACCAAACTAGAGCAGATGCACGAAATTTTCAAAAACGAAGTTAAATAAACGATGCTAGTATAATAATATTAATATATCTATGTAGGTCAGAGAGCTTTTAAGCACTTAAGACGTCATTAAACATGTCATAGTTCTTTATTTAATTTCTCGGCTTGAATAACTATGATTAATGACTTCAGAATACGCAATAATCGAATAATTAAAATAATGTGTGGCCCATCGTTAATCATCGAGTCATGAAAAAAAAAACTTTTACAGAACTCTTAGGACCACAAAAATTTGTTTTCATTACCACTTATTTTGACAGACAAAATGAAAAAAGGAAAGTGAAATATTGAAAACACTTCTGTAATTGCTCCCATCTTCGAAATTGATTTAATTCCTTTTTCATTTACCTTTTTCTTCAACTTCACTGTTTTCTGAAACTTTAATTTGAATTAATTCATCCACGGATTAGGACTCATTTAAAAATATGCACTGTTTTTTTTCTCCTTATTTCTTAAAAACAGAAGAGGCAGTGCATTTTAAAAATAAGCAATAAATATTTTTATTGAAATGATTTTTTTTTCTTTTTGAAATCGTAAAATATTTTGAATACATACGTGTTCTCCGCAGTTAAACAAATAAATATTAAGAAATAATAAAATTAAAAAGAAACAAAAATATTAGCAAAATAAAAATTTATGTCTCCGAATACTATCTAAAGTAATTCATATTTTTACATTCAAACAAGTATTTAGTCTTATAACTGTGTACAAAATGAATCAAGGAACGTCTATGGAATCATTGAACGTTTTTATCTGTTTTTAGCTAAGAGGAATCTATACATATATTTCTCTTACACGGTGACAAAAAAAGCCTCATTACAACTCCCCGAATGGCAACGCTAGAAAATCGACCAATGATTGCTTCTAAAAATGTCACATGCCAAATCTACTGAGGTGGCTCAACATATAGCGCTTTTTAAAACGGAAACTGAATTAACCTTAAGCTAGGCAGAAGTGAGTAGTCTTTGTCGATAGATCTCTATTTTAGTATTTTGTCGAAAGCGCTTTTTTTTACGAAATTATATATTACGAATTTATTTGACGATTTTTGATTTATATCACGAATTTATTTGCGAAACTAGNTAAACTGTATAGTATCACCTGATAATTAAGATTTTACAAGAATCTTATAGTGCGTCTAGGCCAGGGACTGTACAAAATAATGTACTGCAGGAGTCATCAAAAACAAAAGATAACTTACGCTAGAACAAAGTGCATTTTAACAGATTAGTTTGGAAGAAAATAACCGTAGTGTAGCCTAGCTCTTGGGAGATCCTTCAATGAGGGGAGAGGATGTAAGATAGATCTATTAAGATGTAATGATACATATTTTTTTAACTCGAAAGAATTTAAAAGAAAAGCATTCGCGCGTAAATTCATATTTTGTGAATGAATTTGTTTCAATCAAAAATTTAGAATAAGTAAATAACTACGAAAGAAAGCCGGAAATAATTATATCACTTAAAATTAAAACAAAAGTAGTTTTTGCATTAAGAACATTTATAAAAAATGCATTATAAAAGCATATTATAAAAAAAAGAAAGAAAATTATCAATTTATAAATAAACATTATGATTTATTAATTAAACATTTCAACCATTTAGATAAATGCAAATATTACAAAAAAATAAATCAAATTTTATTTTTATTAAAAAATAAAATAAAATAAAAACTTCTGTACTTTGGAGTCCCCGTTTTATTTTATACTTCATAACCGTCGTTGAACAGCCGACCCAACTTTTTAGATTTACGACTTCTAATATTTAACTCCGTAACAGTGTAATTTTGAACCCAATCCAGAAGAAAAGGGAGCTCCTGGATCAAGTATTGGGAGAAATTTGCCTTCGTGGAGGTTTCTTTGATGGAACTAACCCGCATTTGCATCACATGGAGTGGAAAACTACGAAAACGTCCCTCAGTTAGCTGAAGGGCTAGGGAACTCTAACCCATGATACGTCTACCACTGAGGATATTTTACGTCAGCACTGTGGTCGGTGCAATCCGGATGCGGAATTCGCATCAACCAGCTATTGCTGGGATTCGAACCTGGTTCAGCTCATTTAAAGGCAACGCTCTATCCCCTGAGCCATCACTGCTCGGGGGTCCAGTTTGTGTGACTTCAATTATTGCGAAACAATCATCGGGATTGGTGAATGTCAGTGAATGCGAGGCTCAGCCTCCTAATTCGAACGAAAATTATTCGTATTTATATTTTACAGGGGTCTGTCCAGACATTTTGTGAAAGGTCCGTTTTTCGTGAAATTGTGAAAAAAATTACATTCTTTCAACCAGGGTCCGCTTTTATGAACTTATGCAAATAGGGTCCGTTATTGCAACAAAAAAAAAAAGCTTTTTCAAGGAGTTTTCAAATTGTAAAGACATACAAGATTATGCTCAACACTGTAAAATTATAATTAAAAAAANAGTGAAAAACAAAGAGCAACTAAGAAAGAGGTGGGAAAAAAACTGCAGTAAATCTGCCCTCAAGCTGCAACATTCCGAATCGAAAATTTAAAAAAAAAAGTGTTAAATAAAACAAAAAAGGTAAACTATGAGAAAAAAAGTTGAAAGAAACCAAATGGAACGTAGATTAGAAATGTCAAAAAAGGGAAACATTTTAGAAAATTCCTCACTTTTTATCTTTCGCTTTCCGGTAGTCTTGAGATGACGTTGAATTAAATAACACTATTCAAACAAAATCTATCAAAACTCAAGCATTTCAACTTCAATTGAAATGGAGTCGTGCAAATTTTTCAACAATATTTTTTTTAAAAAATATCGAAAAAGGCTCTTTCTTTCTAACTACTAAATAACCTAACCATTCATTAGACATTTACAGTTCATGGTCAAATTATTAGACGCACTATTAGATTTAATGTAAAACTTTTAAATTATCAGGTGATACTATACAGCTTTATTGCTTTTACGAGACTGAAACCTGTTTATGTTCGTGCATCGATTGGTTGACATTGTAATGCAATGCGTTGAAAATAAATACAAATAGGAAGGGTATAAAAAATATCCCGAATTAAACCCCATTACTTTTATGTTTAAAAATAAAAGTATTTTCTACAAACTCGACCCGCAGCGGACTGATCGTTAAGACACGGTTCCCAGTAGATCACTGAAGTCAAGCATCACTGACTGCGGTCAGTGTGCGGGTGGGTGACCACTTGGATCAGTCTGCGTATGGACCGAGGGTGTGCGGTATGGATCTTCGTTAAACTGTGAAGTGCTCGAATTCGCGTGCATGTCGTTGGGCTGCCGAAGCGGGGGTGCCATCCCCTCTGCAGAGGATCCAAATTGTGATGGCATGTCTTCGGATCATCCTCAGGGATGTTTCGCAGACCGTCGCCAATAGCCCACCAATTCACCTCCATTACTTTAAAGCGCAGATCTTTTCCGTGTATTGTCAGTGTTATTCACAATTTTTTAAAAGGAGCATGTCACTTTTCAGTGCGTATTTCATTAATTTTGGAAAGTATGAAAGGTAAGTAGGTAGGACATTTACATCATACTGGAGCTGCACAATGGGCTATTGGCGTCGGTCTGGGAAACTTCCCTGGGGATAATAATAAGACCTACCCTCAAAACTTTAATCCTCTGCAAAAAGGGGATGGCTCCTCTGCCTTAGTAGCCCAACGATCTGCGTGCGAAGTCGAGCACTTCAAGGTAAAACAGTTTAACGACGACCTATACAGCATACTTTCGGTTCTAACGACAGCTGATCAAAGTGGTCACCCATCCGCTTATTGACCGCAATGAGTGATGCTTAATTTCGGTGTTTTATTGGTAAAAATGTCTTCACAATCAGTCCGCTGGTGGGCGACAATATGAAAGAAAATTTTAAAAAAAATCTTCCTATTTCTTTTTTACAATGGATTGTAAAAAAGAGCCGCTAAGGCTCACGGGATAGAGCGTTCGCCTTCCAATGAGGTGAACCGAATTCGTATCCCGGTGATGGCTGGTCGATACGAATTCCGCATCCGGCTTGCACCAACCACAGTGCCGACTTGAAATATCATCAGTGGTAGACGGATCATGGGTTAGAGACCCTTGCCGTCAGGCTAACCGTGAGATGTTCTCGTGGTCTTTCACTCTGTGAAACGCAATTACGGGTTAGTTCCATCAAAAAGTCCTCCACGACGGGCGAATTTCTCTCAGTACTTGATAAAGAAGTTCCCTTGTCTTCTGGATTGGGTTCAGAATGACAAGGCTACCGAGTTGAACTACAGTAGTCGTAAAGCCAAAAATTGGGTCGGCTGCTCAGCGACGGTTATAAAATAAAATANTTTTTTTTTTTTTTTTTTTTTTTTTTTTTTTTTTTTTTTTTTTTTTTTTGTTAAGATTCTTAAAACAAGCATCACGTGAAGAGGTTTTTGATACCTTCAGGTAATTTCCATTTCTAAATAATTGACTGTACATTCCAGATTCATTTTATATCTGTTCAATTGAAATATCCAGTGATTTTCTATATATTCTCGGGAAAATGTCTGTTATCTTAAATGAATTTCCTGAAATAGAGTTTTTGTTGATGAGGATTGTAAGTAAGAAAAAAAAGCTGCTATCTTTCCCTTTCATTTCTCATTCAACAGGTCCCGCCAGAAATTTCAATTCCAAAAATTCCGTAACATTTTTTTCCTTCACTCTTTCAAACCATTTAAAAGATGTGTAAATGAGTAAAATCGGAAAATAAATTTTACAATTCGACATAAAACTTCTTCAGTTCATAAATTATAAAATAACGAAGATGAAAATGAAATAAATGTTCACTCTTTATCCGTGTGAATGAAAAGAAAAAGAAAATCGAAAGTGTGATCTTGATTTTAAATTAAATTTCTTTTTTCGATAGAGTGAATCTAATCAAGTAGGAAACATTTTCCCCGTTCACATTTTTTCTCTCCTTATTTTAAACTTTCTTTTCTTTCGTTTTTGGAATGAGTTTGACTTGTTGTTTAATGAACCATTAGCACTTTACCTACCAAAATAAAAATGCTCAATTGCCTGAAAATTATACACTTGTTTTCTGGCTCCTTCTATCTCTATAGTTCTTTCCATCTACTATTGAAAGAGACAAATCGCTTTCTAAGTTTCAAGGAAATTAGAAATTTTTATGTTAAAAGGGTTGCTCAACACCTTATTTAAAAATAGTTGAATGAATTTTAAACTGCAATGCATATAAATTTTGACATACTTTTAAACTACGTATCTTTAAATGACAAATAAAAAAAATCAACAGAATTAGTCGCAAAGCTCTAAAATAAAATTTAGAAATGCAATTTTTTTTAAATTTTAAATTTATGTTCAAATTACGCATTTAAAATTAATAATTTAAAAATTTTTGCAATCTACAATTTAAAGCTTTTTTAAGGAAATTTATTAATATCTGCAATGGTTTTCCTAAAACATGATGAACTAAATAAATATTTCTTCAGAGGGAGTGCATTTTTTAGATTGATTCTTCACTTTATTTAATTATCAGCACTAAGTAATTTTTAAATAATTTATATTTTATAACCAACTCGTAATTTTGAATCCAATACAGAAGACAAGGGAACTCCTGGATCCAGTATTAAGAGAAATTTGCCTTCGTGGAAGACTTTTTGATGGAACCAATCCGGATTTGGGTCACATGGATAGGAAAGAAACGAAAACCTCCCATGGTTAGCCTGATGGCAAGGGGACTCCAGTCCATGATACGTCTACCACTAAGGATATTTTACATCAGCACTGTGGTCGGTGCAAGCCGTATCGAACAGACATCGTTGGAATTTGGAAGACGAACGCACCTCATTGGAAAGCGAACGCTCAGTCCCATGAGCCATCACGGCTGAGTACTAACTATTTAGAAAATTTGAAGTCAATTCTAAGCATTCATTACAGAAAAAAGAGCTATTTTGTTTTAGTTAACTATACATTACATGGGGTATCTACTGTATACATGTTGATTAAAAGCATACTCTATCCACTGAGGCAAGTGTGGATATGGTAAAATAAAATAATGTACTGTGAAATAAGATTCATATTAAATATTTCATAAAGAATACTTAAAACTATATAATTTCATTCTGAACCGGTTATTTGAAACAGGAGAAGATAAGTGAGTATGCCCAACTATATAATTTACTTCGGATTTCATTGGGTACCTGTAAGTGACGTCATGCTTGTATCGAACCTGATTGGCTTCTGAATCGACAAATGCAACGCTTTACCTGCGATGATGTCACGTTTAGGTATCCAATTAAGAAATATATTTTTTAAATAGCTGCAAAATTTAAAATTTTCTTGCAAACTTGAAATTCTAGAGCTTAAAAATTACACATCATGATCTAAAAAATATTCCAGATATTTTCATCAGATCTAAAAAGTACTATATTTTTTAAAACTGAAGCTCCTTGCCTTTGTATGTGATTACCGAAAATACGACAAATAGTTATTATACGTAACATTAAATGACTTTGTCAAACTCTTTAAATTTTAAGCAACTAGCAATCCCGGAAGTAAATCTGCCCTAAACAAGTTCCAATTTCTTTTTTATATTTTACTGATTTGCAATAAGTAAAGTAACTTCAAAACACTTATGTAGTTTGAAAAAATTCGTTTCATAATACAGCAAGGAAATGTCTTTAAAATTCCCCGATACACATTAATTGTTTTGTGCTGTAGAAGAGAAGAGTCCATTTTGTCATTGTTGTTAAAGAATAATATTTAAACTTACTCACAAGGGAAACTAGGGAAGTGTGACTCGCCAATTTTGAAATAAACTAGTGGGATGTATGCCTTATGAAGAATAATTTTAGGGGGCAACATTCGTTTCGGCCCATAGAAGGTATCTTGAGAAATAAAAAATAATTCAATATATAGAAAAATCGCTATTTTAGTACTTCAATGCAGACTATTAGTTATTGTAATTATCTCACACTATATAATTATCACGTACTATATAATGCATATTTATTGTCAAAATTGATTTCGAGAATTTTATATATCTGTAGTTTTTCAGAAAAACCTGTTTGGTTAATTCAAAAAAACAAATTGACAAATTTTTTAATTTTTTTTTTCAAAATATTTTCTAAATTAATAGGAGTATGTAATTGCAAATCAAATAATTAATTAATAATTAATTAGCAATTAATTATTAATTAGTTAGTAATTAATTAATAATTAAGTAATTAATTAATAATTAATTAATAAGTAATTAATTAATAATTAATTAATAAGTAATTAATTAATAATTAATTAATAATTAATTAATTAATTAATTTACCAATTAATTGGAGTATGAGACAATAACAATAACTAATAGTCTGCATTGAAGTAATAAAATACCGATTTTTCTATACATAGAATTATTTTTTATCTCTCACAGGACCTTCTATGGGCCGAAACGAATGTTGCCCCCTAAAATAATTCCTCATAAGGCATACATCCCACTAGTTTATTTCAAAATTGGCGAGTCACACCTCCCTAGTTTCCCTTGTCAGTATAAGATGATACTACAATTTTACCTATTGGTTAAATGGGTCTTGTTTTGGATTTGATGGAGTCATTACACTTTTTCAACTACAATAATCAAGAGTCATAGTAAACAGTGTGCATGCGTTGCTATGGCGACCGCTGCTGTTAGATAATTTTTTTTAGAATTCTTTTTTTCACTTTTAATTTTGTTATGCGTTAAGTTGGTCAGTTTATTTTTGAGATATGGGACTAGAGGGCTCCCATAAATATTTCTTGCTTTGTGAATAAAAGAAAATTTTATCACTTGAATGATAGTTTTTGTTGTTTTATTGAAGAATCAGAAATTCTAACCTACAGTTCAAACTGGCTCGCTTTCAATACTAATTCAGGTGCATATAGCAAATAAAGAGGGTCTAAATAACTGATTGACATGGTCCCAAAAGTTAGAGTTGAAGCAAGAAAAAAACGATACCAAGGCCTAAACTTATCGAGGCTGAAAAGGTCAAGGCTAAAGAACGTAGACGGGAATACCTTAAGCGGTACACACAAACGGAAAAACGAAAGGATTCCGTTCGCAAACGCAAGCATGAAGCCCGTCCCTCACAAAAGCATCAAAGTGGTTGAGATAATTGTACCCTAGAGAACTGGGTGTCGATCACCTGTTAGGGATAAAAGGATCCATTGTCAACGTACCCAATAACTTGCACAAGACCGTAGACTGTCTTCCATGCAATATAAATGATTTATTTAATATTCATGTAAAATTGAAGAAAAAAGCCTAGCTTTCAAATCATATTTCACGTATGAATTTGTGAATACAAAACAAGTGTATGTTGCAGCTTACAATCTGCTTCAAACACCATTGTACCCATCCGAAAATGTTAATATTGATCTAGATTGGCTGTTCAATGTCTATTCAGTCATCAAAAGAATTTACACAGAAGGCGGCTGAGCTGCATTTAAATATGTCTGCAAAATTGTGTACCGAGCTGTTCAGGATTAACAGTTAAATATGTCCAAGATGAAAACACAATAAAGTTTCTTTTCCATAAAAAAAAATTAAACAACAACCATTTTGCCAATGGGCAACCTGTGATCGCCTTGCTGCAATCACAATTTTTTTTCATTCTGTTCTCTTTAAAAAATTCAATTGTAAGTGAATTTATATTTAATTTTATCGAAACGTGATACTAAAATAAAATAATTTAACAGCCACTAAAAACAATTGTTTTAGTATTGCTTTCATGATTCAATATGTGAGAATAATCATTTCAAAAACAATCTTGAGATATACTTTTAAGAGTTTTTGGATTTTAAACCAGTAAGTACTTTTCTGTGTCACCGGTCGATTATCAACTTTTTAAAAATAATTAGTAAAGCTTCACTAACTGCTTGTCATAAACGAAGTAATGTTTGTAGTCTGTGAACTATATTTTGAGCAGTGATGTCTTAGCCCTAACTGGTAGCAAACAAATTCCGTTAAGTAAAGTTGTCTGTTCTGTTACTGTTATCTATATATGAAATTTTCAATTTAATAATAACTTAGAGTCTCTGGCCAAATTATTTCACGCATTGTAAGATTCTATGAAAAATGTAATTATAAGGTGATACCAGAGATGGGCATTTGTCATTCAGAATAATGAATAAAGAATGATGAATAATTATTCAAAATCTGAATAATGAATAATGAATAAAGATTTATTCATTAGTCAGAAATATTTTGAGTAAAGAATAAATCATTCATTATTCAGTATCCTTTATTCATTAGTCAAGAATAACTGAATAATTTCACTGGTCAACAAAAATGGGCACGAAATACTCTAATTGACTACGATTATGACAACTACAAACAAAACGTTAATCCTTTCCAAGTATATTTATATAATATTTGAGAAAATTTACTTTTGTCTAACATAATGCATACTTTTGAGAAACGGTTACATGGCAAAAAAGCATTTCATTTTTTAAGTTAAAATTTTATTTAAAAATTTAAAATAGTATTATCGTTTGTTTTCAAAAACTATAAAAAATTGCGTTTTATAGACTTTAGAACAAAATTTTAAAATTAACTATAGTAACTAAACTGTTATAAACCTACTTTTTAGCACAACTAAGTATGTTACACTGGAGTAAGTTAAAATAGCATAAAATAGTCATTCTTAGTCTTAGTTTTATAGTTTATCTCCTAAAATAAGACGTTTAAGAGCAAACGATGTTTTGCATCTCGTTATAGACAAAGACATATCGATTGCATTTTTTGCTGGTTATTCAAATTTTATTCAGAAAAATTAGTCATGACTAATGAGTTTATTCATCAATCATTATTCAAAAATTTTTATACATTTGCATAATGAATGATGAATAATGACTAAATTTTCATATGAATAATCATTCAGAATAAATTTATTCTGAATAAATTTAGTCATGAATAAAATTTTCGTGAATGATGCCCATCACTGGGTGATGCTATACAACTTTACTGTTTTTACACAACTGAAACTGGTTTGAACTTGTTTACGTTCGTGTATCAATTGGCAAAATTAGACTATACATAACATAAATTTGACGATTGCATAAACTAAACAATATATTATATAGATATAGAATATTTATTATATCAGGCATTATATTAGTTTATTATAATAACTGGGCCACATTATTATACGCACTGTAGTTTTTTTAATAATGACCTGTTTTTCACGAGTTTACAGGCAATACTTTTATATTTAAACATACATGTAACGGATTTTTATTCAGAAGATTTTTTATATACTTCCAATTTGTATTTATTTTTAAGGTATTGCATTACAATGCTAACCAGTTGATACATAAACAAGTGCAAACCAGTTTCAGTCGCGTATAAACAATAAAGCTGTATAGTATCACCTGGTAATTAAGAGTTTACATAGAATCTTATAGTGCGTAGAATAATTTGGCCAGAGACTGTAAAAGATTCCCACTGCTCAAACATTTGCTTTAATCGTGATGCTGAATATTAAAATGTGCAATGTACGCATATACAAAAATCAATGTTTACCCCTAACAACAATCAACTTTAATTTAATTTTCAGCGTTCTTTCAGTTTTAAAAAAATGCTTTACATTTAAAAAAACATCCCCGCAAACTTTAGTCTTATGAGGCGCTGTATAAACTCTCATAACGTTCTCAGAGGGGGTGATTTTTTTTTTTAATTCTTCGGGCCTATAATCGAAAATAAGTGGATATTTAATTACCAGATTACTCAGTCTATCGACACTTTTGAGTTCTTTTGTAATATATGAATTAACAGTGTATTTTATTTTGGTAAAGGAAGATGAGGGGGAGAGAGGAAGAGGGGGGGGGGAGAAGGAATCACTCAGACGGAAAGAAAGAAAGATTACACGCTTCGATGAATAGCATTCATTCAATTTATTTATACTTCTCATAATTTAAAGATAGGTAAGGATATAGAAAAGGACGGGGGGATGTGAGAAAAAAAAGAGAGATAAATGAGAAAAGAAGAACATTAAAGAATTATAAAAACAAAATTTACTAGAAAATTCATTCCGCATTAGAAAGCAAAATGGCAACGAATCGAAGATGAAAGATTTAAAACTTCCAAGCAAAATATGAAAGTCGCAACCGTAAAAGAGATTTGGGGTGGTTTTTAAAACTATGTCTGATTATTAAGAGTTTTTTTTTTTATTCTTATTGAAAATGATACTTTTTTTCGGTTTTCTTTTCCAATGAATAGATAATTAAGTTTTGATATTTCCCGCTTTCTAAGCGGAAAACTGATTAGTTTTCTATGTCGTTGTTAAGATGCAGCGATTGATTCTTTTTTTGACGTAGAATAAAAAAAAATACTATGCCTTATATAATTCGATAAAATATATCGAAATGCAGTATTTTAATCCGGATTAGAGAAATTTTTAGAAAAATATCTTAATTTATATTCAAATATCGTTCAGATATTCAAGCTTAAAACTGCATGCTTCACTTAATGAAATGATTTATTTTTGAACCCTTTTATAAATCCCCCTCTCGTAGAAAAAAATAAATTTCGGATCTGAGTTTTACGGTGTTTAATCATGAAACCATTAAATCAATTATGTCCATCGATTTAATCCTTAAAGCACTAATTTTATATCGTCTCAATAACTTGTAATTTATTCAAATTTTCACTCGCAAAGAAATGTATTAATCAAAAACTAATCTATTTTTAATATATATGACAACTACAAACAAA
>NC_092211.1:12108467-12137921 GCF_043381705.1 Parasteatoda tepidariorum
GTGAATGAACAGTATGTGTTAATATGTTGACACTTTAATTTTCAATTCATGATTACAAAAAAAAGTTAACATTTTCCAAGTATTTATATGTTATAATTTCAAGAATAGGCTTGTTTTAAAATATTTGTATGGCTTATAAATTAATAAAGAGCATTAAAAATAACCAAAATTAAGTGTTCCTTTACTGGGTGTTCATTCACTGGTAAGAGCTGTTTCTTCACTTGGTCTTCTTATTACTTGTTATTTGAACCTCCAAAACTTTAAAACAATAATATGTAAATTCTCTGCAATTTTTTTACATAATTTACAATTAGTAACAAATATGTTGACACTGTCATTTAACTAAAATTACGAATTTTGAAATTAATATGATTTTTTAAAAGGCAAGCGAAGCTTAAGTGTTCCTTCACTGGTTAGCTTACCCTAAATGTTAAAAGTAAAAACTAATAAATTAACATTCATAAAATAATTACTTAAGAAATTATTACTGTCCAATTTAGTAAGAGAAATGCGTTTTTGGTTTGATATAATTATACAGGGTGTTCCTAAAATATATGTCAAAAATGTAGAGGGGACCTAAATAGGCATATTTCGTATAAGATTGTGTGTGAGGTAATGCCGCCTTGAGCCGGTAGGGAATCGAATTTTCTTACGTCTTTACTTGTCTGTTCAGTTTCCTTTGATTCATACTGCTTTACAAGCTAGTGCTTCAATGTGCCATTACCGCACGCGTATACATTCCTATCCGAAATATGCTTATTTATGTCCCCTCTACCTACCTTTACATTTTTGTCATATATTTTAGGAACACCCTGTATAGATGTATTTTAACAAAAATAAAGTCTTAAGAAAAGTCAGTCGTTTTAGAAGTCTAAAAGTTTTCGTCTTCTCAGAAGGTGATGAATTCTGAATGATATAATTTAACAGTTTTCCAAATAGTGCATCGGGTTCATGTATTTTGTTTTCGTGAGAATTCATTGGTTCAGGTTTAAATATCGTATTTTGACCATTATTTCGTCAGTTTGCTCATTAAAAAAGGCCCGTTTCAAGTAATTCTAAAAGCACCAAACTCATGATTTAATAAATAATTTGAAAAATTGCATGAAACGTATTAATATAAAATAAAGATTATTCAGCATGGTTATTCATCCTTTTTTGTCCTAAATATCTAACAGAAAATATCGGAAAGACACAAAATGAAATTTGTTTTAAAAAATTAAATGAACAGCTAGTTTTCCAAACACCTACAAAATTTGCCATTTTATTTTCTGTCACTGAACCCGTTAATTGAAACAAATGCTTTCAATGATTTACGACGTCGAAATCAGCAGCGACGCTTTTTATCTCGTTTGCGCCAATCGAAAAAAAGAAAAGAGTGAAAAGTTTTAATTAATTGCTGAAAATCTGCAGTAATCAACCCCTAATGAAGGAATGTAAAAAGAATAATAAGCTTTCTTCCCTTTTTTTTCACTTCGCGCAAAGATAGCATCTTTAAGTAATTAATGAAGCAATGAAATAGTAAGAAAAAAATATTGTGTAAAAGATTTGTACGAAATTTCGATTTAATTTTGCAGAAATGAAAGAACGACTTTTTTTTCCCCTTTTGTTTCAGTTAGCGTGGCAAGTTTGATTTAATTATTGGCACACTAAAATAATGCTAAGTATCAATTATTTTGTTTTTGAATACACAAAAAAAGAATCGAATATGAAGTAAATGAATTGGGGGAGAGATTGCGGAGAAAACAGGCACTTTTAATAGACTTTCATTTATCAGAAATCGAGTGAAATTTTCGTCTTCATATAATCTATGAGATTTAGATAAACGAGATAAAAGAAATACAGTGTTATTTAGTTCTTTTTTCAACACCAATGTTCACAAACACTTTCTAGAGAAGCTAGAAGAAGTTGCCCCACTAATTTAATTTTTAATTATTTACAGGGTAACAAAAAAATATAGGGATCATTTTTGAATGTTTATATTTCCAAAATTTATTACATAAATTCAGCGATGCTTCTCAATATGTCGACCTCCGGCATAATAGATTTGTCTACAACGCTTCGGCCATGATTTTAAAGCCCGCAAAATGATTTCCTGGGTGATTTTCTTCACCTCTTCTCTAATAGCTCTTTGAAGGCCTCTCAATGTAGAAATTCTTCGCTTATTCAGTTTGTTTTTCAGATATCACCATAGGAAATAGTCACATGGTGCAGCATCAGGACTGTTTGGAATCCATTGTTCTAGTCACAGGAATTGCACTTGCTGATCTGTTAGGAATTTCTGGGTGACCTTAGATGCATGTGATGGGACAGAGTCCTGATGGAACACAGCATCACCATTAGGGTACATGCAGTAATCATCCTTAAGAAAGGGCTTTAATATCTTCTGTATATAATACTCAGAGTTTATTTTGGCCCCAGGTTTCACAAACCGAGGTTTGGTCACACCATGGGAGGATATGCCCATCCAAACCATTACGCCTTTGGGATGAGGCACCGTGGTTGATGGTGTCAAGTCTCGCCTGTTCTGCCCCCGCGACTAAGATACTGAACTTTAGATTTAGCATTGGTATCAGATAGATAGATCCAAGTTTCATCAGTTGTAATGAACTTTCGCCATCTGTCCTTATGGAGAAGCTTGTAGAGGGGCCATGAACGTTGCCTCCTAATCTGCACCAATCTCTCACTTAAATGATGACATTCAGGTTTTTTATGGCATTTTTTCTTCAACTTTTGTTTTAGTTGATAGCTTACAACTTGCTGACTCACGTTAAGAGCTTTAACCATGCTTGCCTGTGTTGGTGGATCCAGTTTTGATGTCATCTTATCAAGCTTCTGCAAATCTGATTTCTTCAATTTGCTTAGCCTTCCACTTCTTTCTGGTTTTGCATTATTTTGCATCGATCCGAGTTTTGAATTCTTGATGCGACTGATATGGCTGAGTGAAATCGCAATACCTTTCTTTTTAAAATGGGTTTGTATAACCCTGTGGCTCCAGCGAAGTTCTAAAAATGCTTGTACTTGACCATATAGCATTTTGTCAAATTTCTTCAAAGGCATTTTTGTGATTTTGTGAAATACTATTGTAATCGAAAATCTAATAGCAGAGCTTTAGATCAGTAAGCTATATATGTAAAAAGGTTTTAAAACTTTAGTGGTAGATAGCCACAAAAGCGATCCCTATACTTTTTTGTTACCCTGTAATTGTTTGAAGAGTCGCTTTAGACAAGTTCAATTTCTGACAACGCCTTATTTAAGCTATTATTTTAAATAGTAAAAACAGAATTTACATTACGTTTAAAATATGCTAAGGCTTTTTCGATGTTAAATGGTCGTATATAAACGGTACTCAACTTTTCAACCCTCCAGTCGGTCATAAAGCAGAGTACTAAGCATGCTAGGGTACTAAGCGTTCGGCTGACCACCCAACTGGAACAACTTCTCCTGCACCCAAGAGCCCAAAATCAAGAAAACTGAGATGGGAACAGTAGGCCCTCGTTGGGTGTTCCGTTGGCGAGATTAATTTTTAATAGTTATTGTCTTACTTTAAATAACTACAAATCTCTGTATAAAATTCTTTTGAATAATGATATCTTAATTGGATTTGTGGAGAAATATTTGGTTTGGGCTTTCGGGTCAAAGTCAGTAATGCAGCCTTAGCTTTATGCAATGGTCCCCCTTACATTGAAAGTTCAATCAGTTTGCCTCGATTATAATACAAATTTTTGTCCATACATTCAATCAGTTAGTTTGGTTTTATATGCCTTTCAATTTTACTTCCTTTCATTTGAAATTTTCAATTTTCCTTTTACATATACAGGGTGATTCATAAAAGATGGGCCAAAATTTTAGGAAGTGATAGTACACACCCAAGCAAACATTTTTTATCAAAGAAGGCATGGTCGAAAACAAAATGCAAAGGAGCTGGCGCATTTCGAAAGTTGTTTCATGCAAACGAGAAAGCTCCATTCCTGTTGCGAGTTATTATTTGCATGTTAAGGGAAGAAAAGCCTTTAGCTAGGTGGTCCTTTAGCTTGGCCACCACGCTCACCAGATCTTTCATGTCTCGATTTCTTACTGTGGGGGCAGCTGAAGGCTCTTATGTATTAGACTCCGATTGAATCTGCAGAGCAACTTGTATCCAAGCTTTAGGCCGCTGCAGGGGAAGTTCGCGATATGCCTGTTGTGGTTCAGAATGTTCGCCAATCTTTTATTCGAAGTTGTACTGCGTGCTTAGCCACTGTTTTGAACGCTTATTGTAATCTCATGACATTAAGTTTGCTTTTATAACTTAACTTCATTGTTCTTTGTATGTTTTTGCCTCATATAAGAACATAACTTTTGACTCCCGCTAACGGTTTTGGATTTTCTTTTCGACTATGCATTCTTTGATAAAAATTTATTGCTTGGGTGTGTACTATCACTTCCTAAAATTTTGCCCATCTTTTATGAATCACCCTGTATATATAGCATAATAAATAAATACGAAAAAAAAACGCGAAGAAAATTAAGAAAAACAATTCGCATTATTTATTGCGCATAAGCTGCAAGTAAATAGAACTCATAAAATAAGATCAAAATGTAGAGAAAACATGGAAAAAATTACAGAACAATGAAAATAAAAAAGGCGGGGAGAAAGAAAATATTAAAAATAAAAATAACAGGAATCCGGAAGGAAAAAAAATCCGATAAAAAGGAATATTTTTTGCATTATTATGAAAAAAATTATACTCTTAATATTAAATTTGTTTTTAGATTTACTGATGATTTAATTATCTTTAATTTTCAAGATTATACTATTTTATTAAATAATATTTACCCCGAGGAATTAATTTTGCTTCGTAATCATGACGATAATATTAATTTAAATTTTTTGGATTTGGGTATTATAAAAGAAGAAAATATCTGCTTCTTGATTTATACGATAAAAGAAATTATTTTAATTTTAATAGAAATAAACTAATTACTTGGAATTCTAATGTTTCCAGGAACATCCATTTAACTATCACTTTTAATGAAATGAATTGAATTAAAAGAATATGTAGTAATATTTATTTATCCAAAAAACATAGATAAACTCTTTCAAAATTTGATTAAAAAAAACAAGGGATACCCAACTAAAGTAATAAAATTCTATATAAAATCACTGAGTTAATTGTATATTATTGAAAATAAATTTACTAAAAAAATTTCTTTGTTAATTTATATAATTTTCACCATGTGCAAATCCATTTCGGGCAAATCCGTGACTAAAATTATGTGCAAAACAGGCAATTCATGTTTCTTTCTCTTTTCTATCTTTTTTTCTTAAATAAATGTTAATTTTCTAAAATTATTAATTTTCAACTTCTTTAAATTATCCAGTATAATATTACCTTCCGCACATCAATTTTCGGGCCCATCCTTGGTAACTAACAAATCACACGCACTTCAATACTGCAGTAAGAACGCACTTTAATACAAAACTCCTTTATTTACGATTTTAGCTCAGTTTGCGCTTTTGTTTTCATGTTTTGCAATCTGGCAATCTTGTTACGTAAATATTTTAAATCATTCTAGAGAAATTTCCCGTTCATGTAAGTTCATTTGAATTCGCGACTCGCCTTATAGATTTCATTTCATGTTTTATTCTGTTTTTTCTTTACATTTTATTTTCTGTTTTCACGTGGTATTTTTACTGATTGTGTTTTATTTTAATCGCTGAAATTTTTTTGGAAACTTTTTTGAGTGCTTCTCACACTATTGTATTGGTATATTTTTCTTTGACTATATTTATACAATATTGGAATGCACTCCTTTTTGTGGATATAATCGTGCGAGCTGATGAAAAGATATTTTTTTATTTTCCGAATTTTTATTAATTTTTTTCGGATTTCTTTTTCGTCCGGATTCTCGTTATTTTTATTATTATTTTGCTTTCCGCTGCTTTTTTTCATTGTTCTATAATTTTTTTCATGTTCTTCTATATTTTGAACATATAATATATGATAATCGACACGAGAATATACATAATTAGCTTTTCTCACTGGTGGGTAAGCATGAATGTTCCTGTCAGCCAGTTTGGAAAGAATTATTGTCACTCTGCCTCGTCGAAATATTTTAATGCACTTTTGAAAATCGGCAGACCGTATGGATTTGCAGAGAGTGAAAGATCCAAAGTGAAATTCCGTCCATCGGTTCTTCTCATGAATATATCATTCCTCTCTCCTGTTTGTCTAGGACACACGCATATTTCGCGGGAATTTTACAAATTTGATAGATCTGAATATCTAAAAAAGGGGAAAATATCCCGAGGGCAATGCAGAAAGGGGGCTGTGCAATATATATATATATATATATATATANTTTTTGCAATAATAATAAAATGTTGTTATAAAAAGGCAATTGAATATGGTTGTAATTTTGAGTGATATATATATATATATATATATATTTGTCCTTATTTATTCCTGCACTTTTCTCGTTTTGACATCTGTCAGCTGAGATTTCTGGGCCACCAGACTGGAATATTAAAGATAGGGAAATGTTTCGGTTTTTTTGTTTGCCAAATACGGAAGCTTTTTTCCCACACTGTGGCGAAAAAAATTGTTGCGCTGTGAAATGTCTGGTTTGAGAAAAGAAATTGGAAAAATTCTTTGGTTTTGAATATTGCTTCCGGTGCTACTGAATTGCCTCACCTGAAAATACCATAACCTTATAACTGTGTCCAAAACAATATTTTTAAATAAAGGTGCTTTGTAAAATGCTAGCACGAAATTAAAAGTGAAGGAAAGAAAAATTAAACTCCTATTGATGTAAAAAAAGTTACTTTTTCGTATTTAAAAATGTTTTTACTTTACAGAAGTCTCTTTAAGAAAATTTTGTGGATTTTGTTTTTAAAAATAATAATTTACTGATAGGCAATGCGAAAATAGTATTTTGAGATTTATCGTAAGGTTTACTCAAGACAAAATAAATGCAACTGAAATGCTTTACCTATAAATGCATAACATTAAAACACATTTTTTGATGGAACTTATCCGCATTTACGTTACACTGAGAGGAAAACAACAAAACCTCCCACGGTTAGCCTGACAGGCAAGAGGGCTCTAACCCTTGATCGGTGAACCACTGAGGATATTTCACGTCAGTGTGAGCTGGGTGCGGAAATCCTATGGACTAGCTATCTCTAGGATTTGAACGTAAAACCACCGAAAATTGCAACATATAATATTAAATAAAAAATTGCAATTATTTTAACCATATTAATTGAAAAACTTGGTTGAAGAACCAGGTAAATGACATCAACAGAACGAACAAGGAAGTTGTATTCAAAATTTTTTAGCAATTTATTAGAAGGTTGGACTGCAGCAACGAAACAAAATTAATTACAAAAATTTGATGTGTAGATCAAATTTTTCCTCTAAAGAGATAGTAGGATTTCATGAAATCTTACTATCTACTACTACATACAGTACCTTGCCAAATTATTAGACACACTATAACATTCCACGTAAAATCTTAACTAGCAGATGATACCATACAGCTTTATTGTTTTAGCGCTACCGAAACCAGTTTGCACTTCATTACGTTCGTGTATCAATTGATTAACATTGTAATGCAATACGTTAAAAATAAATACAAATCTGAAGCATATAAAAAATTTCCTGTATTAACACCCATTACATGTATGTTTAAATATAAAAGTATTGCATATAAACTTGTGCAAAACGTATAATTTAAAAAAAAACTATAGTGTGTCGAATCATTTGGTCTAATTATTATAATAAACTGATATTTTTTTCCAATGCCCGCCTGGATAGTGACCTAGGTCATACAGGCACCTGAAAGGCAAATTTGTTGGTTACTCTTTCATAGGCACCATATGAGGTGGGTCAACGTTGCTCCCACAGTAAGAACAGATAGTACAAACAGTAAGAACAGATACACATCCATTCCTTGCCCGGGATTCGAACCCAGAACTTTTCTGATGCAAGTGAAGTTCCCTAACCCCTACACAGGCCGGTCGGCTAATAAACTAATATAATACCTGATATAATAAATATTCTACATTATTATCGCCTAATTTATTCAGTTGTCGAATTTATTCTATATATGGTCTAATTTGAGCAATTGATACAGGAACGTTAGCAAGTACAAACCGGTTTCATTAGCGTAAAATCAATAAAGCTGTATAGTATCACCTGATATTTAAGATTTTACATAGAATTTTATAATGCGTCTAATAATTTGGTCATTGACTTTACATCACTAAAATTTTTTTGAGATTCATCCTAAGGTTTTCTTAGTCATGTGAATCCTTTTTTATTGTATTACATTTTTTACATAAAACAAATCGTTCAGAAAAATAATTTAATCACAGCTTGCCGATCCTATGTTTGAATATTCCAAATGGTTACAATAATTTTTTTTTGCTTCTAAAGAGCGAGAACTTTTTGCATCATGCCTTTTCGAATCGAACCATTTCTTCAATCGAATGAAGGAAAGAAATAGCCTCGGAGTAGTATAATAATCTTTGAGATTCACGAGAAAAGAATCAGGAGTTTCTCCTCAGGAGAGAGAGAGGGAAGGAGGTACCAAAAAAAAAGTACCTGCAGTTGGGGGAGGTGGATGATCTGTCCCTTGATTACCAGTCCCGGGAGGCACAACAGCAAGAAAGAGAGGAGGTAATTGCCCAGATGCTGATAAATCTGGGGGTATCAGCTGGCCTCTTCTAGGGGTTGGGCATTGTCCTTGAGGCAACGGAGATGAGCTGGGTGGATCTCACACCTGCTTACTCCGGAGGAAAATTTGGATTCATCTCTTTTTCATGGAGGGAACGCTGATTAGTTGCCTCCAAAACTGGAAATTGGGTGGAAAAGAAAACGTTGCCGCGGATTAACGTCCTACGTCAATAGTTTATAATAGTTACAACGAAAAGAAGGATGACTTTTGAGGTTGATTAAAGAATATAGTTTGCTGTTGTTTCTCTCAAAATTTAATTTAAAATGGAAGTTTGCTTTTGAACTTTGCTTTGAATTTAAAGAAGAGAAACAGCATTCGCCCCTAAAACAGTACGATTGTTTATTCTTCCTTCATTTGCATGGCTACCAGCGAGAATCTTGTTTCGCGTATTGGAATTTCTTATGCATAACATTTTGTTCCGAATGAAAAGAATATTGGGCGAATCTGCATAAGTATGAATTTCCCATTTTGCTGGTTTTTAAAGTAGTACATTTGCTTTTTAATATGCTTTATAAAGATTTATTGCAAAAAGATATTTTTTCTTAGATGAAGGGGTGAGGTTACAGAGAATATTTCTTTTTCCGTTGAAGAATTTCTTTCTCACAGTGAGGCCAGGCACTTTTTACACACTTTATGCGAATGAATTTATCAACAATTTTTCACAACAACGACAACTATCTCAAAGCGACCAGAACTTCGAAGAATATAAACTAAATCTAATAGTTTTTCCATATAATGAAAAATTACTGCACACGCAAGCAGAATTTGGTTGTTTTATAACCGTTTTTGCCTTGAAATACCTCAAAAAATATAAATATCATATAATTTCAAGCTTTTTGTTTTCTTTAGGTTCTAAAAAGTACAACACTAATACATTTTCTTTTATTTCATTATAGTTCTAGGTTCAACGTTTTAGAAAATAAGAAAACTGCTGCAACTTTTATTATTTAAATAGTAAAATCTTCATGAAGTATTTTATGTGTGAGAAAGTATCATTTCCTTTAAACATACATTCAAAGCCAACACATTAAATTCTGAGAAATATTTAAATCAATGAATCACGAGCATTTTTCAAATTTCAAACAAGGCATTTCTTAACAGAAAATTGTGACTTAACCGTGATAGTGTGTATTGCAATTTTTTTGCCATTAATAACAAAATGTATGTAATACTCGATTTTATAAAAATATCTAATATACAATTTTAAGTACATGATTTTTTTGTAAAATTCAATTTCTCAGGTACTATTCAATCGATTTCGCACAAATTTTGTATTTTCCCATGCAAAGTTAGATATTTTAAAATTATGCAAAAAATTGTATACTTTAGAATTCAAAATTTCTTCGACTATTAATAATTAAAACAGTTAAAAAAATAAATACACAATAAAATTGTTTGTATAGAACTATCTTTGGATATACGAATTTCATAATATGTAGCGAACAACGCAAAAATTAAAATTAACATTAAGGGGTACAAGCTTTGGATCGTTCTCTTGATCAAACTATGCGAAAGTACATTTTTTGTCTTATTTCGTAACTTAAAATATCGTCTGCACTTATTAATTAGCATATTTGAGATCGCCTTCTCGAACCATTGAGTCCTAGAACGTGAAAATCCGATCGTTAAATTAAAAGTTATTCAAAGGGGTCGGCTATTCTTTTCCTTTATTTTTTTTTCTTTTTGGCTCACTACCTCAGGAGGAGAATCGTAGAATTAGTTGTTTATACTTAGAATGTTTAAAAATTGAAATAATGTAATATATACCAGTGATTCGGTATTTAATATTTATAGTGGTAGATACGCTACATTACCCTCCTTCCAGAATTTTATCTTTGATAGAATTCGATGCATGAATACCACTAGTTGATTCATGCTATTATTAATTATTTACAACAATTTTGCTCATATTTTTTCTTCATATTTTACTTTTGTTTTTATAGCAATTCGCTTTTTTTTCCTTCATTTTTTTTGTTTGCTTATTGACCGAGAGACTTAATTTACTTCACCGGATTTTTTTTTCTTAGATCAGTATATTTTCAAGCAAATCAACTGTTTAATGTAGATCATAAATCAATATTGGCAAGCTCTTATCACGTCCGGAGGTCAATATATGGCAGTACTTTAACTTTCGTTACTTGTACCGCCGGTACAAGTAAAAAGTACATACTTTTACTTGTACTTCGTTACTTTTTAAATTTAGTACTTTTACTTGTACTTTCGTTACTTTTTTAGGGAAAAAGTGCAAGTATTTGTAACGGAAATGTCGAATGTAATCGTTACTTTTTTTTCTAAAACTCGGTAAGCTTTCTAAAAAAAATCCAATCGATATCCAATCGTAAAAAAATTATATGTGAAATATAATACTGCAGTACCTTCTAGTGCTCCCTTTGAGCGCTTATTCAGCGTGGCTAAGCACGTTCTGAGAAATTCTCGCAGCAGACTCAGTGACACCCTTTTCAAAGTGCAATTATTTTGCAAAATGAATAAAAAT
Organism: Parasteatoda tepidariorum; assembly: GCF_043381705.1. Lineage (NCBI taxonomy): Eukaryota > Metazoa > Arthropoda > Arachnida > Araneae > Theridiidae > Parasteatoda > Parasteatoda tepidariorum. The sequence goes on from NC_092211.1 coordinate 12,119,683, forward strand.
ATTAATTAGCAAGTTATTTTCATTTATTTTCGAGTTTTATACATTTATTTAATACATTTTAAATAAAAAATGTTGGATTTTGTTATTACGTTTTCCAATTTTCATTTTGAATTCACTGATAATACATTTTTGTCTTAATACATTTTCTACTAAATACATTTTTACCTAGTACATTTTTTACTAAAATTATGTTTATGCCCGACCTTGTAAAACAACGCCCAGTCAAATCTCTAAGAACTTCAGAACTATTTGCGCTATCGAAAACTATTATAATTAAATTACTATTTTAACTCTTGAAAACTCGAAGGTATCAATTTAGGCGCTGATACTAAAATTCGTTTACAAATTTTAATTATTCCGTTAGGCGGAAATGCTCGGAAAATGATTTTCTCGCATGACACCAGCATTAGCCATTGTTACAAATAAAACTGTAGACTGTTCTGTTTCAACTTATACTGCACATTCACTTATTTTTTACTAGCTCAAAGATCACAAAGCTATCCGAAACCCCGTATTTGCTTTGTTTATGTTTGTGCTTTTAAAACGCGTTTCTATAGAGTAAAACAATTTTAAATCAATGGTAATTTAAATAAATAAAAATAATTAACTAAAAATTAAAATCTACAGATAAAATTTCTTTTTTGTTCGAATCAATAAAAAATTTGATATTAAAATTATATTTGATTTTAAAATTACATTATAAAATTAAATTATAATATTCTTCCGAATTTAAAAATAAATTTATGTCCATAACTTTCAAATTTAAAAATAATTAGATAAATAACAATTTTGCAAAAACATTAAAGAACATAAGAATATTATTCAATTGAATTTTAGGTTACTTTGAATTTTCGATTTCCTAGAAATGTACTTTTAAATCGTTACTTTTTTTTGTTTAGTACTTGCAATTTTACTCGTACTTTTTACTCGTTACTTCTTAAAATAAGATCTTTTTACTCGTTACTTTTGTTAAAAATACTTGTACTTTTACTCGTTACTTTTTAAAAGTAACGTTGCCATATATGCCAATGAGGGAATTACATATCGACGATGTCAACCTTCATCTATCAAAAGGCACCTCCTAGAATCAAGTTAACATATCTTATATACTAGTGATTCGGTATTTAATATTTATAGTGGTAGTTACGCAACAATAGTAATGAAAAAAACTACAAGAATCTCCTACAAAACAAAGCTGAGCTAGTGGAAAGCATTAAATCAAAAAAAAATTTAAAAAGAAAATTTATGCTTTATTCTGTTTCTTTTTTTAAATTTAAAAATACTGAGAATTATGTAGATTTGATTCACTAATCATGCAATTTAATTTAAATAAATAAAAAAACAAATAAAATAAGACTATCCAACATCAAATTTTTCAATTATTCTAATATTTTGAATCAGAGCTAATATTTTAATCACTGGGTTTAATAAAAAGAAAGTTATAAATCTTATAGTTAAAAGATACATTTTANCCTTCTCGAACCATTGAGTCCTAGAACGTGAAAATCCGATCGTTAAATTAAAAGTTATTCAAAGGGGTCGGCTATTCTTTTCCTTTATTTTTTTTTCTTTTTGGCTCACTACCTCAGGAGGAGAATCGTAGAATTAGTTGTTTATACTTAGAATGTTTAAAAATTGAAATAATGTAATATATACCAGTGATTCGGTATTTAATATTTATAGTGGTAGATACGCTACATTACCCTCCTTCCAGAATTTTATCTGTGATAGAATTTGATGCATGAATACCACTAGTTGATTCATGCTATTATTAATTATTTATACCAATTTTGCTCATATTTTTTCTTCATTTTTTATTTTTGTTTTTATAGCAATTCGCTTATTTTTTTCCTTAATTTTTTTTGTTTGCTTATTGACCGGGAGACTTTATTTACTTCACCGGATTATTTTTCTTCGATCCAGTATATTTTTAAGCAAATCAACTGTTTAATGTAGATCATAAATCAATATTAGCAAGCTCTTATCACGTCCGGAGGTCAATATATGGCAGTACTTTTACTTCCGTTACTTGTACCGCCGGTACAAGTAAAAAGTACGTACTTTTACTTGTACTTCGTTACTTTTTAAATTTAGTACTTTTACTTGTAACGGAAATGTCGAATGAAATCGTTACTTTTTTTCTAAAACTCGGTAAGCTTTCGAAAATAAAATTCAATCGATATCCAATCGTAAAAAAATTATATGTGAAATATAATAATGTGAAATATCAGAAATTTAAGATAAGCTAAGGAAGAGTTGGTGACTCAGGGGATAGAGGGCTCGCCTTCCAGTGTGATGAACTGGGTTCGAATCCCAGTTTTTACTCACTGATATTCAGCACTTCAAACACTGTAAAAATAGTAATCACTTGCCCACAAATCAGTGACTCATTGTCAAGAGAGATCATAACTCAGTACACAGTCAGTTCGTATAAATATTTAAACTGTCATTCTTAAGTGTGAAAAAGGAAGTTTCCAGCGATAGTAGTACTTGTTTAAGCCGTTTGAAAATTCACTTAAATTCTAAGGAGCTAAAAATATTTCAAGGATTCAATGAAAATAAATTAAACTGAATTAAACTAAATTAATTAATTAAACTAAATTAATTAATTAAACTGAATTAATTAAACTGAATTAATTAAACTGAATTAATTAAACTGAATTAATTAAACGGAATTAATTAAACGGAATTAATTAAACTGAATTAATTAAATTAAACTAATTAAACTGAAATAAAAAAATATACATCTGAAGTAAGTTATTCAACAGCAAGTAATGACGAACTCCTCGGAACATTTTATGTAACGAAGAGAGTTATTTTACGAACGATTTTAAAAAAAAAACTAATGCTTTCAGTTCTATCGACCAAGAATAGAAATGTAATTGAAATATTCCATCGGAAATCGTTAATTTGAAAATGCACCTATCGATGAAATCCGTGAGCAACAGAGGATTTTAGTTTCCAATAATCCAGAGAAAAAGTTCCCTTTTTTTATACAGAAATTTTAAAATAAGATGCATGAAAAAACTTGGATTTGGAAATTCAATTTTTACGCATCGGGTGATATTGAAATATAAAAAGGAAATTGAGTTTCAATTTCAAAATTTTTTAGATTATTCATAAGTTACTTAGAACATCTATTTTATGGGGCTCTTTTCTCATTAATATCAATCTCTATTTCAGATTTGTTTAAATATATGAAATTCTTTTAAGAAGTAAAGAAGATATGAATCTGCTTTAAGAGCATCCCTTTAAAATACATTTATTTTGAATACCTCATACTCATGTCTACATATTCAATCCCCTGTTCTCTTTTCTTTTGTGCATAACATTTTTATGCCTCGTTAGAATTTCACAGGAAAATGGCAGGAATCTCACAGGAAGAGATTTTGAAAATCTGCCATGTTTTCCTTTGTTTAATTACAGGCGCAGCTAATTGCAATGAATTTGAAACGTGTTGTAAATTTCCATATAGCAACAAGTTGATAAATCTTTATTAGCAATGAGTCACTTAAATGCGTTAGTTTTATATAAATAAGAGGAAAACCTTTATGTAATTTCAAATAAAGCTTATTAAATCATAAAAACGCGGTAAAAAAATGACAAATTTTACATGTTATGTAAGTCAAAAAGAAAAAAAAGTTTCTTACTGATTTAGCGAATTTAAATTCTTAGTTAAAATCCTCGTGGATAAAGGTAAATTGTTTAATTATACAAGTTAAGTAATTACTCGAAAATGTGCTCTTGAGCACTGGGGGCTCAGGGGCTAGAGCGCTCTCCTTCCAATTTCGAATCCCAGCGATGGCTGGTCATTACGAATTTCGCACCCAGCTCACACTGACCACAGTGCTGACGTAAAAATATTCTCAGTGGCCGATGGATCATGGGTTAGAGTCCCCTTGCAATCAGGCTAACCGTGGTAGGTTTTCGTGGTTTTTCCCTCCATGTAACGCGAATAAGGATGAGTTTCATCAAAAAGTCCTCCACGAAGACAAATTTTACCCAATACTTATTCCAGGAGTTCCTTGTTCTTCTGGATGGGGTTCAAGAATTTAAGGCTATGGAGTATTACATTTGTAGTCGTAAACTCAAAAACTTAGGACGGCTGTTCAACGATGGTTATAAAATAAATGAAAAATGCGCTCCTCCTTTCTAAGATATGTGTAATAAAAATGTCAATAATTTAATAAATCATTCAAGAAATTCTGTGCAATTGATCAAATTCCAGGGAAGTCTGCGCCATTTCAGTCAGAATTTCTCCCTGAATTAAAGGCCTTATTTCAATTGTGTTCCAACTACAAAATGAAGTGAGCATTCCTTAAACATTTGCATGCTTATGCATTCTTATTATTTTGAAACCAGAGCACTTGCAGCTTATTTTTGTTGCTATTAAAGGGCACCAATACTAAAGGCTTAAAGATTTATACTACTGATGATGATACAAGTAAACAATCGAAATTACAAGACAGAAAAAAAGAACGTTGGGAATTAGCATTCTAGGTGCTAGCCACGCTTAGAGTCTTTACGCGTCATGGACACGTCATGTTACGAATCAAACTGGTTCTGAATGTAATTTGTGCGAATGACATTTCATGTTTTTTCGAAATGACGACAAAGTTCAACCTTACTGTGTGCCCCTTGAAAGAGAGGCTGACTGATGAGGTCTCAGGCATTCTCAATGGTTTACATATCCGGAGACGCAAGTAGTGGGCCATGGAAAAAACGATACCTGTTGTTCACTAAAAAGTATAGTGGAGACTTAGAAACGTGTGCACGGGCAACATCCTGCTGAAATGCGGCGTACGGAATGCTTTAAAGAATGAAGAGGACCTTTGGCTCCAGAGTTTGATTTATGTAGAGTTTATGTTGAAGTTGCTCACAATTTCAGATAGACGGGATAGACAATTATACCCAATAGCTCTCCAAACCATAATTCCATGCGTTTGTGAGCTATGATGCTGGATAAAACAATATGGGAGCAGATGTTCAACTATAGAACGGTCCCTCAGTGGACTGATCGTAAAGATACGATTCCCAGTAGAATACTGAAGTCAAGCATTACTGTCTGCAGTCAGTAAGAGGGTGGATGACCACTTCGATCAGCCTGCGTAGGGATCTAGGGTACACGGTATCGGTTATTATTACCATGTTCTAACGACTTCACGGGCGGGTGGGTCATCTGGTTATCAAAGCAGGGAAGCCATTCCCTCAGCAGAACATCAAAATTGAGATGGCAGGTTTTTGGATCATCCGGAAGAATGTTTCCTAGAAGGTCGCCAATAGCAAAGTGTGCAGCTCTACTGTGACGTAAAGAAAGTACCTACCCATCAACTCTGATACGTCTGATGCGCACTTTTACGTCAGTCATTGTACTCCAGATAGCGAGATTTAAAAACGATGTATTGCCACTGGGAACGCCATGGGCTGTGTTGCTGAGCATACCATGACTGTGTTGCATTTAAGTCGGAGAAGTTGCTGATTCAGACTCTTGTGTAGAGGAATCCTTGCACGCAGTAGATACTGCACCAGACCGGAATGAACTACCGAGTTTGACAATAAAAACACTAGTAGCGGTGCTTCAACTTCTTACTAACCCACGAATTGAAGTTAGACTGTCCGTCACAGCCATACGGATGAAGTGTCTATCGTTTCAAACTATTGTACTATTGAGTGCTCCCCTGCCAAGTGTTCACAGTAGTTGTTTCTCCTGTGTCTATTTTTTACAAATGCTGTTGTGGTATTACATAGCTCGCGGGCTGCGATTTCTAGATATGAAAATCCACCCTCTTTCATATCGGCGATTTGGCCTCGTACGAACTTCGTCAGCTTTTGATCTGGCACTCTTCGATTTGGACAAAGCCTATTGACCACTAATTAAACGTTTACCGCAGACTAGAGACGATAAACTGATTTCAACTAATCTTCACAGTCCTTTCTATATATGAAACAAATGGTCCTTGTTCACGCACGCATGCGCAAAATTACTTCGTAATTGGTTTTTGATTTGTTTTTTATTCTATTGGCAGGCACTGAACTTTTACGTCCTGCGCCTAGAAAGATGCTGAGAGTATTATTGCTTTAAGGTTACCCAGTGGGCATCTGTGAACCTAAGTCACGGAGGGGAGCAACATTACCTACACCACACTGCCATAGATACCCGTTTATGGGATGGGCCACATTCACGCATCACACAATAGAGAACAACACGCAGAAATAAACATCCATGTCCTAAACGGGATTCGAATCCGGAGCCATTGGATTTTATAATTGTAATAATTTGCATGTCTGTTTTTCAATAAAACAATAAAAATCTTAATGATTTTAAAGATGTACTTAAATAAAATTTCAATCATTTTTCAAAAAATAATAAATAAATAAAAGTGGTTTGCTGAAACTTGAAAAAATAGTAAATAGAGGTATGTAAATAAATTGTAGAAAGACATTTTCGCCCTAAAAAATAAAATTATTAAAACTGCATAAATTAATAAAGTCGTTATAAAAAAAAAGGTAAATTATAATTACTTCTCAGGTCTGTTTTTAATGTTTGTGTTTTTAATATAACAACAGTTTATGTTTTTCTTTAAAGAACTTATCTGAACAAAACATAAATTTCATTCATAATTTTGGAGAATAATTTAAAAACCAAAACATTTAAAAGTCGATTTATTAAGTTGGACAATGGTCAGCAGTCCGAATATATGAAATTGCAAGCACTTTTCCATTAAATGCTTTCTAGCTATTTGAGTAAAATTCTGTTCGAAAACACATTTTTACCGTCTCTCGATGAGTTGTTTTTGTAACAATCCAAAGAATTTTGAGATTCCACTCTTAAGTATTTATCGAACAAATAAAGGAGAAAAAAAGGTTAAATGTTTTAAGGAGAGTCGGGGATGGAGAGTGTGGGGGAGGGTGGCACTTGAAATAGTGATCCAACGAATGCCAGTTTAAAAGAAACAGATTAGAACAAATCTTGTCTCACGCATTTTGATTCCCTTCGGTCTCTCTCTGCTTGTTTAAAGTGGAATGTTCATTGTGAAAGAATTTTCTCTCATGAGGATTTTTCATTCTCAATAGCACTTTTTTTTTTATTTCCGTCCGAAAGAAAAGTGGGATTCTTTTAACAAAGACTACTTACATGATTTTATGTCTGTAAAAAAGTTCCTTTTAGCCTTTCTTTCTGTAGAATTTTTAAAATAATACTTTAAACTTTTATGAACTGAACTAAAATGGTTTTATTCGAATGATTACCTATGTTCCATCATCGTATATTTCTTTAAAACTGAAGATACCAACACTTAATATATACCTATACAGGGGTCTGTTTAGAAGAAATTTGGGTCCGTTAACGGACCCTTCACAAAATATCTTTTCATAAAAACGGACCCTTCACAAAATATCTTTTCATAAAAACGGACCCTTCACAAAATATTTTAACTTAAAAACGGACCCTTCACAAAATGATTTTTCTTTTAATCGGACCCTTCACAAATTTGTTTATCTTCATTATTATTTTGTTAATCGAATAAACCCTTTCCAGGGCAGAAAACAAGAAAGATGGATGTAAACGAATTAAGTTTTGTCTTCGGCAGACGATTCTTCCATTATTCGTCCGAAATTAATATTCTGCGTTCAGCAGTATAGGCTAAATACCAAATATTTGTATGTTGCATCTCTAATTTAGAAGCAGCAATTGTTGTTTATTTTTTAAAATTTAATTTTTTTAATTATAATTTTACAGTGTTGAGCATAATCTTGTATGTCTTTACAATTTAAAAACTCCTTGAAATTTTTTTTTTGCAATAACGGACCCTATTTGCACAAATTCATAAAAGCGGACCCTGGTTGAAATAATGTGAGTAATTTTTTTCACATTTTCACGAAAAACGAACCTTTCACAAAATGTCTGGACAGACCCCTGCTATATCTATCATAGCATAATATGAATGCTGAGACGAATGTAAACTTAAAAAAAAACTTATTATAATTAAACAAAATTGTATATTGCCGATTTTTGTGTGTTGCAAACACAAAGAATAAGAATTTTTAATTCATTGCTAAACACATTTTTTACATATACAGAGTGTTTCCTTTTTACAGTTTCGGCATGCATATTTCTTCTAATTATTATTATTCCTATAATTCTTATAATTATAAGAATAAATAACAATTATGAGAATTATAATTCTTATATTTATTCTTATAATTAATATTATTTCTTCTCAGAACTTGTGCTGTCTTGATTGTTTCGTCATTTTTCTGGGTTAAAATTAACAGTTTGTTAGAAATGAAGTAAAGCTATCAAAATAAAATATAAGCTACGAACCATAACATAGTTTTTGTCACTTTTTCTAACACAAAAATTCCATTTAAAAATTTTAGGTACTTTCTTGAAATTTGAATCCACAGTTATTCTGATTGAACAAACTACGCAACAGTCTTTTCAGAAATGTGCCACTAATGGAATGCAATATACCTTAAACACGCTTTACATCGTAATTTCTGATCCGATAACTTTATAAAGCAATAAATTGTACTCCCGGACAAATGACCGGTTGTGGTAGAAGTAGGTATACGACAAGTATTATTTGAAACAAACAAAATACCCCAAAAAATTAATAGAATATTAATTGTATATCATTGTTAGAGAAAGTCATGAAGTCAAATGTGCAAAAACGATAAGATAAGAGCATTTTCGATGCAAAAGTTCTTAAACGGTCATTTTACCAGTTATGGTATGTTAAGTGTTAATATTCGAAATTTTATGCTTACAAATTTATTTTCAAGTCTTTTGTATTTTAATTTTTATTCTCATAGAGACTTTCTGTTTGACGGAGTCCTTAGATAAATAAAAAAATTTAAAAAAAAAAACTAATAATTATTTTACACAAGCTGAACAAAATAGTCTAAATTAAAATAGTTCAATTTTACACAATGTTAATTTTTTGTATTAGTGAATTGGTATGCTCTGTGACAATTCCAAGGTATGCATAACATCTTCAATAGCATTATAGACAAACCTTTACCTTTTTTTTTTTTCGGAGAGTGCTGTTTCACAGATTAACCTTTTTTTCTTTTTTGATCTTGAAAAATGTTCAAAGAAAAGGCGAACTGAATTTTCAACTACATTGGATATATTTTTCTTATTAAAAACTAAACTCAGTGGTGCGACAGCTCATAGAGGGTCAAGGCCTACTGTACCCATCTCAGTTTTCTTAACCTTGGGCTCTCTCTTAAAGCAGACAAAAAATCGCAAATAGTGAAAAGAAAACTGCATATTTGAAAACAGTGATGCAAAAGTAAGATCTTTTACTAATGCAACAGAAGAAAACAAAAACTTATATCTCAATCTAATGATTATTCACTTATCAGGAAAAAAAATATTTCGAGTCACCTTCACATTTAATTAAATATTTTTAAATATATATATAGCTACCTTTTACAATATTTGAGCATCTTCTTTGTCTAAATTTCTTTTATAAATTAATATAAAAACTATCTTCCGCAAGGGTGTAACGAGATACACTTTTAAGTTTTAATAATATATTTTTTAATTGTTTCAATACTTCTTTTTCAGTGTCTTTCATACCTGAAAAACGTCTTACACTTGAGAGGTGAAAAGTAACTCTGGTGCTAAAAAAAAAAAGAATAACTTTTGTCAGTTCTATTTTTTATTGTAAAATCTTAACAAAAACCGGTCGTTCAGAGTAATGCAGTAATGTTTTGGAAAGAAACTAAAGCTTATGGATTTAATGCTAAATTAAAAATGAAAATTATAACCATAATCCATTTCATTAAAATAAATTAATCAGCATTTTATTTTCCTACCCGGTTAGTGTCGAGTAGCAAAAGGAAATATTTGGGTATTAAGAAAAATTCCGATACCCTGCAACGCAAAATAAAACTACTAAAATGTTTGAGAAGACACTGTGGTGCTGCCATCTATTAACAGAAAAATGAAATCAATAAGAGAAAAGGAAATGAGCCTGTCATTTCCTGATTCACACTTTTTCATGTCTGTTATTATCCACAGTTCCTGCACTCTTTAAATACCATTCTTTTCCTTTAACATTCTATTCTATTCGAGTGTTTCCTATTTCTGTCATCTTAATAACTATTCAGAGCTGAAAATCGTGGTACAAAAAAAAAAAATCAGTCAGCCATTTTTCGGCTTTCATAAATGAAATATTCTGAATTGCACTTGTGTATTGTAATAACTGCACTATCTAAATTGCACATTAAAATTGTAACCGTATGTTACAATGGACAATATATATTTTTTTTCAACTTTAAATTTAAAATTCTGGAAGAGTAATACATTTAGCCCTTTTTTTCTTCCATAAACTCATTTTTGAATAAATTTGTATCTGTACACTTAACGAGCGATATTTTAATAGTTGATTTAAGAAATAAAACATTTGGGGTAAAGTTTTTTCTGTTTTTTAAACTGATAGCAATATTTTTTTTTACGATCTTGCATTTTTTCAAAGTACAGAAACAATAAAAAAAGAAGAACGAAATTTATTTTTCGAAAACAAAGAGCTTTTTCCCTCAACCATATGCAATTAACTTAAAAAGTACGATATATCCTTCCTGTAAAAGTGTTTCTCCTTAATAATATGAAACGTTAGGAGAAACTATACGGTGCAGAGATGCATGCATCGTTTTCTCAAAATGGGGAGAAAACGCTGAAGGAGAGATCACTTAAATGACTTTTGATCAAATGATTCGATTATCACGTACTATGACTTTATATTAATAGTTTGAGAGATTGACCTTCAATATGCTTTTTAATCTGTGCAAAATGAAATCTGATGCAAAAAGGTTTTTTTTTTCTTCCTTTTTTTTTTTTCTTCCTTTTTTTCTTTCCTTTTTGTAAAAGGTTTTTTTTTACATACCCAGAAAGCATGTAACCTTACGTCAGAATTTTTTTTCTTCTTATTGTCGCAAAATTTTTTGCACTAAAAACCTTTTTTCAATCGAGCATAAATATTGAAATTTCAAATTTTTCATCCTAAAAGGATTAAAAATTGTTTTTAAAACTTTTTTAAAAAGTATTGTCCCTTAGTTTAAAAAAAANAAAAAAAAAAAAAAAAAAAAAAAAAAAAAAAAAAAAAAAAAAAAAAAAAACGAATGGTAATCCTTTTTATTATAGTTGTCATGATAAGATAAATAGAAATACAAAGCGAGAAGTTACTTTCAAGGGAACGAAATAAACCTTTAGCACAAAAATATTAATTAATATTTAAAAAAAAAACTTCATTCAAGGAAAGGCAAAACAAAACAAAAGTCTAACAAAATACCTTTTTTTATTGTTTTATTATGTTCTGCTAAACAATATTATGCGGAAACCTTATTTTAAAGTTTTCACGTAATCACTAATTGGATTTAAAAAATAAGGAAAATATTTCTTATCGATGAAATATTTATACTGGACACAACTCAAATTGCGTGTTTAAGAAAATGGACACATCTAAAAAGGCGTGTTTATGAAAATGGACTCGTAAATGGGGTGGAAAAGAGAATTTTTCCACGGAACTAAATGCTGTAAAGAGTATAATATAAAACTAATTATAGCAGAAGCGTGCAGAATCATGGAAAAGTGACGTCACTTCCAGAATGACGTTTTAGCTCACGTCACACGAGCGATAGGATAATATTGCACTGTCGATTAAAATTTCAAGACTGAAGTGGATTTTAGCATAGCATTCCTTCCGCATACAAGACGTTGCGAAAAGAAACCTTATAATTACCTAAATTTAAGATTATTTTCACCTTTGGGCTAGCTTTTATCAAGGATTTTTTCATGTTTGAAAACCCTAAGATATCTTCGATTGAAAGTTTTTATATATAGAAGGTTGTTTTGCAAGGTTTTGGACTATTGTAACATTAAAAGGTTTTTGCTAAGTTAAAATAAACTTATTTTACTATCTGGCTACTTTTATTTCGAATAATTTCGATATTTGACGCTTAAATTATGAAAAGTAGCCTCAATCTGTGAAATAGTTTGGCTAGGAGAGTAAACAAAATTTTGAACCCCTGTGTAATAATTTCTTTCTCTGCGTACTTCGCTAACTCAACAAGTCGTAATTATAAATTTTTATTTCGCCAAAACTATTCGACAGATTCATTTCAAAATTTCGATTTATCATTTAAAATTCGTAAATGAAATTTATGTAAAAATTTATAGTTTTCAAAATTCAAAATTTTTCCACGATTGGTAAATTACTCAATGAGAGCTGAATTAACATTACAGAACTTAAAGTATTTCACAGTAAGGAACTATTTCGCATTATTTAACATTATGGAACTTAAATTAATAAGGAACTTAAACTATTCCACTTAACCCCTATGTATTTATGAATGAACTTTATGAATGACATTTTAGAATGCAGTTAATTCTTTCTGAGGATCAGGAACCCGAATTTGGCGAGAAAAAATGCAGGTTTATTTATAGGAAGTACATTTTTGCGTGTGATCTCTTAACTTAAAATGGATTAATTAATTAGCATATTAAGATTAGGTCTTTGCACCATTAAGAATTATACCTAGTTGATGATAATTCGATCATTACATCAACAGTTATTGGGGTATTTTCTTTTTTGCATACTGTATGATTTTTTTTTAAATTTACAGAGGGTCAAGGAGATTTACAGACAATGGCGCAAATCGGGAATGGTTTAGTTTTCTTTTGGGGCATTGACAAAAAGCAATCTTTGCATTTCTTCTGCTGAGCAAAATAAGAATCAGTGGGATGGAAAGTGTTTATTAACAATAGTTATATAGTATATAGTACTATAGTTATTAACAATAATAATACCAGTATTATAGTTATTTAACAATACCATTTTCCAAAAATTTAGCTTGAAAATACAACTGATGGGAAAAGAATATATAAAAATTTACAACACAATATTAAATGTATTTTATATTCATTAGGTTGATACTTCACTTGCGTACAACAATTATTTATTATTTGTTATTACATATTTTATTTTATCTATTTCTCTTTTAATAAAATCATAAAATACGTCATTTCCCTAAAAAAATTTTAAAAAAACTGTATAAATAAGTAAATAAATAATTAAAATGAATTAAAAAACTGCGCATTTTTTTATTGAAAGCCTTTCAAAATTAAAACAACTTTTAACCCATTACATTAAAAAGCTTTATTAGTTAGGAAAAAGGATTACCGATTTCTCTTATTTTTAATTAAATCTGTAAAATTCTATTTAAGCACTTGGTTATTTGTTTTATTTTTAATTTTTTAAGATTGGCTTTTATTTTTTCCCTTAAAGAGTGTTAACGAAGATAAACATATTTTTATTTAACACCTAAATTAAATTACGGTTTAATGCAAATATTTTAATTTATCTTTTTTTATTTCGAAATTAATTTCTATTCTTTGAAGAAAACCAGCAGCTCATTGAAGTCAAGCTTCACTGGCTTCTCGAAAGAGCTGGAAGCTGACCAATTTGATAAGCCTCCGAAGTGACTGAGGATACGCGGTATCGGTCTTGTTAAACTGTTCTACCTTCCTTAATGTCTAGATAACCAAAAATCCCGTATTATATTACCGGGTACTAGTGTACCCTACCAGAGGAATTAATTGTAGTCTNTATATGTTTGAAGTGGAATTAATTGCATGTAATAGTTTTATTTTTCTCACTGTGAAAAAGAGAATTCAAAATATAGTTATTGAAGTTACGTTTTATTTTTTTAAGCATCATAGCATAATAAAGTACTGAGATAAGGGGGTGTTTATTCACTGGATCACCAAACGATGAAAAACCAGTGAAGGAACAAGTGTTCCTTTACTGGTTTTTTTTTTCTAAGTTAATAAAAATGAAATATAAACTTTAATTTTCTTGTACCGTTAGTGATGTTCCACATCAAAAGTATGTTAAAAATACAAAAAACAACTTCTAACCAGTGAGGGAACGGGCACGTTCCTTTACTGGGCATAGATTTCCCAGTGAATGAACAGTATGTGTTAATATCTTGACACTTTAATTTTCAATTCATGATTACAAAAAAAAGTTAAAATTTTATATGTTATAATTTCAAGAATAGGCTTGCTTTTAAATATTTGTATGGCTTATAAATTCATAAAGAGCATTAAAAAATAACCAAAATTAAGTGTTCCTTTACTGGGTGTTCATTCACTGGTAAGAGCTGTTCCTTCACTTGGTCTTCTTACTACTTGTTATTTGAACATCCAAAACTTTAAAACAATATTATGTAAGTTCTCTACATTTTTTTTACATAATTTGCAATTAGTAACAAATATGCTGACACTGTCATTTAACTAAAATTGTGAATTTTGAAATTAATGTTTTTTTAAAAGGCAAGCGAAGCTTAAGTGTTCCTTCACTAGTTAGTTAACCCTATCAAATGCATTTTATATTCATTAGGTTGGTATTTCACTTGCGTACATCCAATTATTTATTTTATCTATTTCTCTTTTAACAAAATCATAAAATACATCACTTCCCAACAAAAAAATCCAAAAAACTGTAAAAATAAGTAAATAAATCAATAAATCAAATAAAAAACTGCGCATGCTTTTTAATTTAAAGCCTGGCAAAATTAAAACAATTTTTAACCCATGGGTAGAGCAACCCACTGCATTAAAAAGTTTTACTAGTTAGGCAATAGGTTTACCGATTTCTCTTATTTTGGATTAAATCTGTGAAATTCTATTTAAGCACTCAGTTATTTGTTTTATTTTTAATTTTTGAAGATGGGATTCTATTTTTTCCTTTAAAGAGTGTTAACGAAGATAAACATATTTTGATTTAACATCTAAATTAATGCAAATATTTTAATTTATCTTTTTTCATTTCGAAATTTAGTTCTATACTTCGAGGACAATCAGCAGATCATTGAAGTCAAGCATCACTGGCTTCTCGAAAGAGCTGGAAGGTGAAGAATTTGATAAGCCTCCGAAGTGACTGAGGGTACGCGGTATCGGTCTTGTTAAACTGTTCTACCTACCTTAATGTTTAGACTACCAAAACGAGTAAGTCATCCCTCTTCAGAGGATCAAAATTGTGATGGCTATGTCCTGATTTTATCTTCTTTATTATATATTAATAAATAAAACAAACATTTGGGGAGTAGTTTAGAAATCAAAACAAAAAATATTTCTAACTTTTGGTTATTTTCCTGAAACTCAAATGTTAGAAAAATGACAGTTTTAGTTTTATGGCTTTTTACTTCCGTTTTCTTATTTTAGAGCTAGCACTTTCTCTGTGTATCGTGAACAACATGGCTTTTATAAGATCTCAGACTGCATAATGAAATTTATGTTACTACAGTACAGAACCCGTTATCCGGAAATCAGAAAACCGGAAAACCAAAAAACCAGAACGAAATTTGGTAAATTTTCCCCGCCATTTTTAAAAAAAAAATTTTTTTTCCTCGTAAAATTTTAGGATTTTTCTTTTTTGAAAGATGTTTACCTTACCATCATTTTGGAAATAATCATTAGTGTATTACTCCATCGTTTTTTCTTCTTTTTAAGATTATTTCCAAATATTTTTCGTTTTTTTTTAGTTGCTTTTAACAATAAAAAAACTGCTTTTTGTAGCGATTCAGAAAACCGGAAAAATCAGTTATCCGGAATAGCGATGGTCCCGATCGTTCCGGATAATCGGTTCCCTACTGTATAATGATTTAAAGAATTTACGAAAATGACAACAAAAAAATGTACTTGCTTTTTAAAATCTCTTTAAATTGATTTATCTCTGAAAGTCTTTTCTTTGTTCCTACTGGAAGAAAAGTTCTAGCAAAAAGTTTACTAATCATAGTTTTTTTTTAGAAAATAATTTCCATTTATGCAGGTTATTCAACAAAGAATATAAGTACCTAGGAAAATGACATTTTCGTCAATGTTCTAGGAAATGAAAAAGACAAGTATTACAACATTAGATGTATTACAATATGGCCCTATATCTCCCCTTAATATTATAGTCCAAGTATAATATTATAGACCAAGTATTATATTACAGGGTACTTGTGTACCCTACCAGAAGAAATTATAGAATTTATAAGGGGCCCTATAGGTTACTATTTATGTAGATATTTAATAGCGTTAAAATGAGGAAATTCGAAGTCAATATTCGGTATTACAACATGACCCTATATCTACCTATAATAATCAAGCTGGACCACGTGTTATATTACTGGGTACTAGTGTATCCTACCAGAGGAATTAGTTGTAGTCTTAATAGGGGGCCCACAATGTGGCCCTATTAGTTACATTGTAGGTATATATATAATAGTGTTAAAATGAGAAAAGTCGAAGTCAACTCAATAGCAACGATGTTTTCTGATAGCTTTAGAACGACCTACGATTTAATATTTTCATCCAGTTTAGCAATTATTATTTCTAAAATTAGTCACCTGAAGTTTTATTATTTCATTTGCTCCTTACGTCTTCAAAGGTCATTTTAAAAACCATATTTCTTATTCGTAATTTTCTATCAAAAGTTATGCATATAATAGAGTATGAATTACCAAAAACAATAAAGACTGTTTCTTTTTAGAGCGAAGAAAGCTTTAGTCTCAAAACCTTACCACTTCATTTGCTTTTCTGAAATAAAGTGTTTTAAAGTTCCGTATCTAACAATTTTACTCGAACATTTTATTTTTTCATCAGAAAACACTGCATTCCGCGAAGTACTTAAACTGGTTACGACAATCTCTGACGAAACGAAAAAGTTTCGTTTTTTTTTTTTCCTTTTTCGTGTCGCTGGCGGGGTGTGAAGGAGAAATAGGCTTTCCCAGCAAAGAATGCCAAAAGACATTGGACAAGAGGCGCATTCTTTCGTTGGGGCGCACTTTCTTTTGCGAGACCAGTTAAAGGGGACGCGTTGGGACTTGTTTTGAAAAATCAAGCATGGGAACTCACTTAAGCATGGATTGCCAATTTTGTCCCCGACTCACTTTACATTGAGATGAAAATCCCTAAAAGGAGAAAAAAAAAGAAAGGTGATGTCTTCGAATATAAAAACAATGAGATGGTTTTGCGTTACTGGATATTGGTAAGGGGGAAAAACAATCGGTTTCAGTTTTCAAACATCGAATGCAATTTTCTTAGAGGAAAAAAAGAAATTCATACTAAAACAGTTTTAAAGCGCCGTGATAGTCTGAAGCAAAGTAACAAATTATTTTTCGGCATCTCAAGGGAAAGAAGTTGAATTTTTTAAAAATCGCAATTTACCCAATATATTCCTTATTTTAACAAACCTAAATTCTTATAAATAATTATACTTGTCCCCTTTATTTTCTTGATGGAGTGCATAAAACTTCTCCTCAAAATAGCATTAAATGGAGCTCAAAATTTATTATGCAATGTTTCGTATGCTGTAAAACCTGAAGTATCTCTAATTTGGTGTTGAAGAAATCAAATAATTGTATGAAGAAACACTATTTTTTAAGTTAACACCAAATGTGGTGAATGTTGAGTGCACCTAAATACCACTAATGGAGAATGCTTGCAACAAACTCCCTCGCATTCACACCATTTATGAATTATTTTTAGACTTCGGAAACACTGATTATTTTTCGGGAGTCTATTGTTGTCTTTCAACTGGCTATATATCAGGGCTCGAAAAAACTCAGAAATTTTACCCGTCCCAGAGGACGGCTTGTCCAACAATGCACCCGTCCTTCGTTGAAACTAACCCGTCGCTTTTAAATAAATAAAAATATAAACTTCTCCTATTTATTACAAACATTTATATAAATTGGTCGTTACTAGGATTACATTATACAGTAATAAAAGAAATACTAGATTACTAATAGTAACCAAGTTATATTATGAAATAATTTAAATGACAAGGGTCAAGTTATCTGGAATGTCAAGTTATCCGAGGGTGCTACGTTTTTTAAATGAATCAAATATGACGTTTGCCAGTTCCACAATCAAGCCAATGATTTACAGAGGTTTCTGAACAGAAATCGGAAAGGGGTTTTCCATTTAGGTAGATGTTCATAATTGCTTTTAAAGCTTCTTGTTTAAGACCAGTACGTTTTGTGTTTTTTTGTAAGTTTATTGCTGCAAAGCCCCTTTCAACCGCTGCAGTACTCCCAGACAGAGAAAACATCAACATATGCGCAGTATGTTGTTGTATTGTGGGTCATTTTGCTGTCTTGTAACTTACAAGACTCTTGTAAGATAACAAAAATTGAAAATGTATCACGAACATTAACGAGAAAATGGCCGTCCGCGCGGA
>NC_092211.1:12138710-12164896 GCF_043381705.1 Parasteatoda tepidariorum
AGGATCTTCTTCTACAATTAACGTCGCAGGTTGCGAAGTTTAACTTCTTCCGCGCGGAGAGACTCCATGCACTATTTTTCTTTTATTCCCTGTGATTGGATTAAATTCTTTAAATAGTATATGAAAGTTCGATTTTGTGTTGTTATAATAAAGTGTTTCTTCACACTATTTCTTGTAAGTCGTCCAACATCATATTCAGAGAGATATTACAATTTGTACAGTGCAATTAACTTACTAAGTCAAAATTTGGTAATCGGTTTCATCATGATATTTTGCTTTAATTCATACTAGCACTTCAACGTTGGTAGATATTTTATTTACTTAATTTTATTTTCTTCGTAATTTTTTTTTGCTTTTAAAATTGAAAAACAAAATAGACAAAGAACTTTAAATTTCAGCTATGAAGAAAATTAAATTATAAAAGTTATTTTTGTTGTTTTGCAAAAAAATTTGGAACTTTAAATGAGAATAATAATTTTCAATATTTCAAAAACGCTTAAAAATGTGACATTAAATTAATTTTAAACTGATGTAAAAGATTCTGAATTATGACTTATTAGTAAATTTTTAAGTTTAGTAAATCTTAAAAATTTACAAGTAAATTTTTAAGATTATATTTAGTAATGGAAAGCGAAAAAATTTGTACGTTGGTATTTTCTCGATGAAATCAAAATCATTTAGATCCCTTGAACCACATTGAAATGTCTACAAACTGACGGTATTTTAAAAGAAGGTTAAAGGAGATAGAGTGGAGGTTCCGCTTACGGTTGCTCTTATTTCCCTCTCTTGTGATATCCGTGTGAAACTCGAAGTTTCCAGAACCACCATTTTGTCTCCAAAACGGTCAGCAAGAATCACCAAGTTACCAAGATTATACCCAATTCAACAAGAATGTCGCCAAACCATATCTTTTATATGGAATGGATTAAGCGTTATTTTCTTTCTAAATGTTAGAATTCCGGACTTGGCAAGTTTTCTAATTAAACTTCTTATTCAGGTCCAGTCTGAGATATTTAGCCCCATATCACAAGAATATTCACAAAATTATTCACATATCTACAAATTCGTAACAATATTAAGAAACAATTGTAAATAAAAAGAATTAAGTGATACATTTTTCGAAATTAGTAAAAAGATTTTCACAATTAAGGGAAATAAAAGATTTGTGATGAAAATAAAAGCTGAAGGTTGAAATTCAGAAATCGTAGTTAAAATTGCATGCAAATTTTGATACTACTTTGAAACATCATTCTCAGAGCAAGAAAAAGAGACTGAAAAATGGTGATTGAAAACACAAAAATAAATAAATAAATAAAACTGAATAAGAAAAATTGAGTCAAACGACGTGAAATAAATCCAATCTTTTGAAAAAAAGAAAGATCAACGGAAGTGACAATAGCAAAATTTATTAATCTAAATTCTGCCCTCTTATTAATCTAACTAATCTTATAATTCACAAGATTTCTTTTTTCATGGAAAGGGTTTCCGTATACTTTTTATTTTATTTTGTAGCCAACGTTGATCCATTTTTGGGTTTACGACTATCACTTTTCAGTTCCGTAGCCTTGTGATTTTTGAACGAAACTCAGAAAACGAGAAAACTCCTGAATAAAGCATTAGGCGAAATTTACAATCATGGGGGACTTTTTGATGAAACTAACCAGCATTTGCGTTACATGGACATGGAGGACTTTTTGATGAAACTAACCAGCATTTGCGTTACATGGAGAGGAAAACCACAAGGTTATCCCGACGACAAGGGGTTTCTAATACATGATTCGTCTACCGTAGAGGGTATTTTACGTCAGCACTTTGATCGGTGCGAACCAGTTGCAGAACTCCTATCAACGAGCTATAGCTGGGGATTCTAACCTGAGTAGCATCATTTGGTTTTTAGCGTTCTATATACTGAGCCACCGTGATTCGTTTCATATATTTTAGAATTTATACTATATTTTATACTTCAGAATATATTTTATATTTTTAGTTTATAATAGGTTTTCATATAATGGTTTTGTAAAACTGACGTTTCTTCTTCGTGTCTCGTAATTGAGCTTATATACACACGATGACTTGTTTAACAACTGAATAAAATATTAAATATTAAATTTAAGAAATTTATTTCAATCTTTTTTCTGACATATTTATTCCTTTATTTTAAAGAAATTCTATTTTTAAACTACCAATAATGACGTGAAGATTCGATCTTTAAATCAAAAGTTATTCAAGGAGGTCCGTTTAATTTTTGAGCACTGTGCATAAACGTTATTGATAGTTTAAAAATAGAATTTCTTTAAAGTAAAAGAATAAGTGTGAATGTAATAATTAGTCCCATTTTTTTAAAAGAACTTTATTGTTTCGTATCTAAAACAGAGCTTTTCATAGAAATTGGTCTTCGTAATTACAATTCTTATATAAACTATTTTTTTTAAAAAGATTAGTTTTTGATAATCCATTTAGATAAAAAGTACTAGTATTTAACCAGACAGATGGCGCCACGAAATATTGCAAATATATTTTCCTTCCTTCTTATCTTGAATTAAAGGAAAAAAAAAACACATAAAAAAAGTACATCTTTCTCGAATTCAACAAAGAATTGAGAAGTAAAGAAAAGAAAATGGATGTCCCTTGGGTTAGATAAAGTGATACAGAAATTTCGAAGGGCCTCCACAAGAAAAAAAAAAGAAAAAAGAAAAGAGAAATAAAATATAAAAGTAAACGAGAATTTTGTCTTTCTTAACCTCTCTAGCGTAAGGACAATGTTCTGGCTTCTTTTTAAAGAACATTAAGATTTAAGATCTGTAGAGCAGTGAAAAACTGAGAAAATAGGCCCAAAGGATTTTAAAGTATTGAGTGTGTAACTGCAAACTTTGTGTTCCTTAATGGTCGCTTATTCTCAATGCTAATTCTACTTTTATGTCGTAATGTTTTTTCGTGTTTTTATTCTTTAAAGCGAGATTTTGATTTGTATCAAATACTTAAAAAAAATTTCATCAGATATTTTTCCATATTGTTCGAAGTAAAAAACCAAGGCAGTATCCTCTTTCAGATAAATAACTTTTTCTTCTGTTTTTAAAGCAGCTTTTAAAATGCAAATAATTTTAGAGAAAAAGAATATTTTCCCAGAAAAAGTTAGTTTTTTTTTTTTACTAGCAATTTAAGCATTCCTTCGGAAAGCCAGAGAATGTTTAAGTCAATTATAAAATGCATAGATAAATATTTATGACCAAATTTACATTTTAAACTTGCCTTATGACAGTGAACTTTGAATTAAAAATTATTCTGAAAAATAGCATAAATGACCGATTATTAACAATTTTTGTGAAAATATACAAAATATAATCCATCATTACGAAAAGTTTATAACTTCTTGCCAATAAATAAAGTGAAATTTGAAAACCGTACCCTTTTGATTCAACTTAAATGGCTTTAAACACTTCCAAAGTATTATTTATGTGATTTAGTTTCAATTAAAAAATTTAAGATCCATTCTAAAGACATATACGTAGTGTTTCGCCATTATTATATACTTTTAGAATCCTTTTTAAAAAAAATACATTTATTGCGAGAATGAAAATAATATTTAAGCAAAAGAAATTTTGATCTCGAGACTTAAAACGGTTTCAAAATCCCTGGAATTATGGGGGAGAAAAATGAAACTAAAATCATTTAAACCTCTTTGATTGTCGGTACATCTCATAGTACAGAAACGACTTCGTTTAATAGAAAGATTCAAATTTACTCAGGTAAATAAACAGCAAAGTAAAAAGTACAATATCTTACTAATGATAAAAAAAATTTAAGATTCATTCTAAATGTGTAATAATTCAGATTATGTTGATAGTACACACAATTTTACTCAATTTAACTTATTTAACATGAAGTAAATTATTATGCATAAACGTGTGGCTAGTTTGTAGGGAATATTTTTAACTAAACACAGCAAATTAAATAATAAAAAAAAACTAAAACAGAAAAGGGTGCTTAACTCCAGATGGTCCAAGGAAGTCATTTTGACTGTTTTTTAATTTCAATTAGAAGAACAGTGTCGTATATAATGACACAATTTCATAGTATTTCGTGACTTTTTGTAAAATATATAATTTTTTTAATGTTAATATTTGCTTTGGGCTATTGGCGACGGTCGGGAAAACATACCTGAGGAGGATTCAAAGACATGCCATCGATATTCTGATCCTCTGCAGAGGGGATGGCTCCCCTGCTTTGGAAGGCCAACGACCTGCGAACGAAGTCTAGCACTTTATTGTAGAACAGTTTAACGAGGACCGATACCACGCACCCTCGGTCCCTACGCAGACTGATCAAAGTGGTCACCCACCCGCTTACTGACAGCAGCCAGTGACGCTTGACTTCGTTGATGTGGTTTGGTTTGTAAATACTTACGCCTTTACGGAGTCATTTAGTTTAGGAACAACATCGGAAATACGGAGTTCCATTGAACTCATTGTTACAGATCAAACTTATCTTTTGAGTGTATTATTTGATTGTCAAGGGGATTGGGAATATTTTTCGCATCATTTAGCGATAATTCCATTGCTGTAAGAAGAGTTGCTCGCATTTAACATTGAAAAAAATGTGTTCTCATTACTTCAATGTGTACTGTCAAGAAACAGCATCGTTAAAAACTTTTAAAATAAAACGAACGAAACGAAATTTTTAAACGAAAACTCGCTAGCTAAGATCATATTTTAAATGAATTAAAAACGCTTCCAAGAAGCAAAATATTTACTATCAGAAATTAAAGAAATACTGTATTATATCTAACCGTCACAGATAATCTCAAACCAAAGAAAAATTTATAAACAATTTCCGCTCTGATGTTAGAGCATATAAAAAGGCGTTTTATTTTGAATGTGCAGTAAAATGAGTGGCCCAAACGGTTTTTATGCCACGCTGCGGCAAAACTCTTAACTACTGGTTAAATTCATGAGTTTATCGTTTTCATTTTTTAATTATCACTGAATACATGAAATATTCGGTCACTTGCTTTATTTTAATTTTAAGAAATGCTTAGATTTTAATTTTTTAAATATGTTGTTCTCTAGAGATGAGTAAAATACATTTTGCAATGTAAATTACAATTTATTTTAATTTCTTTTTCTTTATTTAAATAATAAATAAAATTCATATTTATAAGAATGAAAAGCATCATTACTCTTTTAAACGAAAGAAATTTTTTCAAAAAATATTATTGAAATTGATTTTTTATTTTCTCCGTTTATAGAAATGTTTATCATAAGGCAGAATGAAATGATGGAAAGTAAAAAAAAATAAGACAGAAATCCTTTTTATAAATAATAAAATTAAACTCTAAAATAAGATTTGAAACTATCTAGAAAATATTATGTTTGAATGCATGGCCAGAAAAAAAAACCTTATTAGTAAAACGTCACGATGACGTCAGAGTGAGTCGGTCCTTAAGTTCAAGTTTCAAAACATAATCATTCGTATTCTTATTTACTCATACGGCATTTTAATTTGAATACGCTTATATTTTTAAACACTAATAATGAAATTTTTGCGGCGAAATGTTAACATTTATTAGTTTTAAATACAATTTAAAAAGAAAAATGTAAGGATTTTTTAGTTTAAACTTTTGTAACTGCATATCATTCTCCTTTAAATAAAAACATAAATTCGATAAAAATTATCGCAATTTTATAAAGGCGAAACACTGAGCACCGAAACAGGCTAGATGCATTAATTTAAGAATTATAGCACTTAAATCAGCATTTAGGACTTAAGACATTTAAGACTTACATAAGGTAAATCTCAAATCTATGACCAAACTATTTATCAAAGAAAAAAGACGAAATATTAGTCTGTGTCCAATTATAGCACTTAAATAAAATAGATTGTTAATCAAAAGTCATTAATTACCAACTTTTGAAGGTGATTTTAACTTTTTAACGTAAATACTCATTTACTTTTTAATGATTTTTTTTTTATTTTTTGCTTTTAAAATGCTTTTGTGTTTTAGATATGTGTATTCTTTCAACATAAAAAAGTAACATCGAAAGTTTGTTTCGTCTATGAAAAAACCCTAATTTAATTGGTTCGCATTACAAAGTTTAAATGGCTAGTTTATGATAGCAAATAGTAGCACAACGAAAATTAATAACAGAAAATTATTTCCCAGTTTAATTTCAATGGTTGCTAATTTGTTTTAATATCGATTAAAAATGCAATTGAGTCAATTTGCTAATTTTTTGTTTTCTTTCAAAGTTATCATCTGCTGTACGGAACATTTTAATAACAAACTTTTCACGATGCTCTCTTAAGTGAAATCGGAACAATAATTAAAATGAAAACATGTACGAGTTAAAAATTAAATCCACTCTCACTTCCTATAAAGCATGTAACCTTACAAGCAACCTTGCGTTGGAATTGTCACGAAAATGTTAGCCCTAAAAACCTTTCTGCAATAAAGCAAAACTATTGCAGTTTCAAAGCTTTCATCCTAAAAGGATTAAAAATTATTTTTTAAAGCTTTTTTCAAAAGGATTGTCACTTAGGTCCGTAGTGACGTATTAGCTGACGTCACACTAGCGATAGGATCAATTTGCATTGTCCATTAAAATTTCATGACAAGGTGGATTTTAGCTAAGCATACAAGACTTTGCGAAAAGAAAACCTTATCATTACCTAGATTTAGAATTATTTTCACCATGAGACTAGCTTTATTACAGAATAAAACCCTAAGTCAATCTGGATTTAAGGTTTTATATAGCATGTTGTTTTCCAAGGTTTTGGATTAGGGTAGTGCGTGTAGAATAGAGCTGATAGTCACAGATCTCGTTTCAAGGTTAGAAGGTTTACACTTAAACCGCATAACATAACTTTTTAGGTTTACATTAAAAGGTTTTTGCTGAGTGAAAATTAAACCTTACTTTGTTATCTGGGCTTGTGTTTATGCTTACTTATTGTCCTAATTTTTGAATGTACGATAATTTCTTTTCCAATGCCCACCTGTGTTAATATTTTTCGTCAATTCAGGCATTTACAGGGCAGTTTTGTTGGCCTCTCTTTCAAGGGCACCCTATTAGGTGGGCCAACGTTGCTCCCACAGTAAGGAAAGATAGTACAGAGAAGGAAAGAACATTCATGCCTTGTCCGGGATTCAATTCCAGAACCTTTCTCATGCATGGGCAGTTCCCTAACCCCTACACAGGCCGGTTGGCGACTGCACTATATTAAATCTAGGAATACTTGAAATTCGTATTATTTAAAAAGCCTGAGTGATTTGTTGCCAAAGTTGATTAGTTTAATATGTTATAAAATGCTAAAATCAATTTTGTTTGTAGATTTTTGAACACCATATTATGTCTATATTTCACCCTTGTCTCAAAAAAAAAAAAAAAAAAGAGGAAAAGAAATCAAGCTTCTCAAAACTTCTTTAGAAAGTGTGTTAGTTCACGTTCTGAGTTTTCTAACATTTCGTATTCTGCCATTGCTGGGAAACGCCAAGAGAAAAAAGGCACCAAATATGGCATTTTGGATTGAAATTACAGAGGTACCAGGTGTGCCCGTTTATGCGAAGCGAAATCGCCATGAAACAATAAAGAATAAGAAGGTTAGAAAAGAAAACAAGAAAAGAGGAGAAAGAAGGAAAAAAAGGGAAAAACTGGAAAAGATTCCAGGATTCCTCCGTTTCACTGTCACATTGATATACTTCTCGTTCCTATTGGTGCCGGAGTCGCACCTGCTACCCACAAACCTTCGCTAGCAAAGTATTGTTTCAACCCTTGTTGTAGGCTTGAGAGTGGAAGGGGGGAGGGTCAAAATTTAGGGTAAAAGAAAGCATGTAAAAGAGGGAGGGCTTGAATGAAGGTTACTTACGGTACTTTTCCCCTTTTCCTTACACTGTTTCGGTTGTTATTATTTAGTTTGGATCGAAGTTACTCTTCCGA
Source organism: Parasteatoda tepidariorum (assembly GCF_043381705.1). Classification (NCBI taxonomy): domain Eukaryota; kingdom Metazoa; phylum Arthropoda; class Arachnida; order Araneae; family Theridiidae; genus Parasteatoda; species Parasteatoda tepidariorum. The sequence goes on from NC_092211.1 coordinate 12,146,642, forward strand.
TTGATTTGGAGAAGTGAATTAGGTCAGAGTTAAGTGGTGGATTTTGTGTTGTTGTGTTTGGTTTGATAAATGTGAGAGAGTCAGTAATACCGAGGGCTTAAATGTTTAAAAGATTTATTTTGGAAGTTTCTTTAAAAGAGTGATGAAATGGAATGAAGGAAATCTATTAATCAGCTTGTTTACTATCATTGAATGTGACATGTAATGAATAAATAAAGATGCGGCAGATGCGTGATTTTTTTCGTATCTCTGAATACATTTAGGTTGTTTTTTTTTTTTAATCTGATTATTACTTTACCAGCATTTTAGCTTTTTTTCTTTTTTTTGAAAATGAGTAAAGATTGAATCGTGATGGCTCGGATAGAGCGCTTGCCTCCCACTCAGGGGAACCGGGTTCAAATCCCAGCTATGGCTGGTCGATATGAATCAGCTTCCTGCTTGCAACAACCACAGTGCTGACGTGAAATATCCTAAGTGGTAGTCGGATCATGGGTTAGAGTCCCTTTGCTGTCAGGCTAAACATGGAAGATTCTCGTGGTCTTCCTCTCCATGTAACGCAAATGCGGGTTAGTTCCATCAAAAAGTCCTCTACGAAGTCAAATTTATCTCAATACTTAATCCAGGAGTTCCCATGTCTCTTGAATTGGGTTCAAAATTACAGGGCTGCGGAGTTGAACATTATTAGTCATCGACCAAAAAATTTGGATCTGTTGTTCAGCGACGAATTTAAAATAAAAATGAGTAAATATGAAGACATGACGGCTCATGGAAGAGAGCGTTAGCCTTCTAATGAGGTGAACCAGGTTTGAAGACCAGCGATAGACGGTCCATACGAATTTCGCGTCCGGCTTGTACCGACCGAAGTGCTGACGTAAAATATCCTTATTGGTTGACGGATCATGGGTTAGAATCCCACCGCCATCAGAGTAACAGTGGGTTGTTTTCGTGGTTTTTCTCTTCATGTAACGCAAATGTGGTTTAGTTCCATCAAAAAGTCCTCCACGAAAGCATGTCTCCCAATCCTTGATCCAACGGTTTTCTTATCTTCTGGGTTGTATTCAAAATTAAAAGTCTGCTGAGTTGAACGTTTGGAGTCGTAAGTCCAAAAAAATTAGGTCGGCTGTTCAACGACGGTTATAAAATAAAAAAAAATTGTAAAGAATAGACTCAAAGGAATAATAGTAAGCTTTTTTTATTTCTTTACGACATTTATTATTAACTTACATATTTGGTGCATAACTGCCTTTATAAGCATCATTATACAAAAAAAATTTTTACGGTTTCAAAATTTTTATTTAAAACTTTAGTTAGTTTGAAAAACTAGGTTACGTTTTTTTTATGTAAAATGCTGACTTAATTTAATTGTTTTTCATCCTTTCAGAATATTATGTGTTAATTATACATCAATTATTTATCAAAAGAGTTGTTTAACTTAATGATATTCCGATATACTTTATGAACGAGTTTTCGTTTTATTTCCAGCTCCACTGATTTGATTTTGCGTTTAATATATTTGTAGTCAATACGCGTCCATTTCGTATTTTGAATCTGATCACAACTATATAAAATTTAAGAACCAGATTTTTTTAAGAGTTTTAAATATTTAACATTTTTAATTTTATTGATAGTTTTAGAATATGTTCTTAGCGTAAAACTATTAGACACGTTTTTTTTTGCGAAAAAAATTACTCTGGCTTTTGAGAGGTCAAAACTGAAAATCTTCTGGAATTTTGAGAAAACGACATCTTTTTCAGACGGTAATACTTTTTGAGAAATGAAGTGAACTATGAAATTGAACCATTATTTTGTGCTCAACTACTAATTTTGATGTCACTTACATAAATATTTCCTTTTTCCCGGTAGATCTATTCATTCAAAATACCGCCGAGAAAACGCTGTTTTAAAGTTTTGGCAGAATTTGTTTACCATTTTATATCAATGGATAAACACAAGAAGTCAAATATGCAAATCAATTCAGCACAATCAATTAACACGCTAAGATAGATAGTAAAATGCTTCTTTATAACTAACACATTACTTTTAAATTTATAAGCATTGCTGAAAATTCTTACAAAGTTGTGATTCAAATGACTTTGAACAGATGTGAGATTAACTCAACATTTTGATAATGAATATAGATTAAAAAATTAGTCCCTATCTGGGAAAAATGGGGAATTTTTATGTGTGTGATCAGGCATTACCACATTAAATCATGTTTCAGTAAATAACGATCCCCCAGACATTTCTCCCCCCTTCCCCATAAATGGGAAAGAAGAGATTTGATATGTAAGGGTCCATTACTATGAAGCTTCATCTCGGCAGACGCAAGCATCGCACGACATGACAAATAAAAGATCGAGAGGGAAGAACCCCCCCCCCCCTTCTCCCCTTGAGGGTCTTATACTGAGACTGATTTTATCGTCTCCTATAAAAATGTCCACCACCGGCGTCTCGTAAAAAATATCGAATCCAGAAAATCTTTTCCGAGTCTAAGAGCTTAACGTTTTATACGAGACCCACAGTCAGAGTGAGTGAATGAACCCGAGATTTTTCTCTTAAATGACTTCGACAAACTGAGTTTTGATGGCATTAAATATGTCATCACGCAAATTAATGAGACTTCGGAAAATCTCCAAAATATATCTAGATCCGATTAAAATATCGAGCTAAAAATATCGAATCCAGAAGACTTTTTTCGAGAGTAAGATCACGCAATTTAATGAGACTTTGGAAAATCTCCGAAATACGTGCTAGATCTGATTTGAATATCTATTTTATTCATTGATATTTGAATATTCATTGGATGTTTTAATATCCAATAAGAATAAATTAGAAAAAAACAGCAGTGTTGGAAATACTGGACTGGTGTGAGGACATTAAATGGTATTTTCTACTTTCATGATTTTAAAGATGGAAAATCTTTATCCTAAATTCAATTGTCGGCTATTCCCCATCCTGGTGTTATTTTAAAGTTAAGTGTCATACATCAGTGAATAAACAAATATCAAATCGGACATGTAGGGCATACCGGGTATGATGTAAGGCATACCGGCCAAATGTATATCGGATAGTGGCACTGAATCTTAAAAACAAATCAGCAGTGTAGTGCATACCGGGCAATGGCACTTAACTTGACCTAGTATATATTTAGGACATTCACCAACGCGACCATGTAATAGACGACATTCACCGGTGAAATTTGATGATCACCTATTTTGGTCTTTCATGGTAGCAACAATGTAACTAACTAATGTCTGTATTTCTGAATTTCTAATTCATTTTAGCTGTCTTGAGAATAACAAGATTTTTCCTCGAACTTTAATAAAATAGATTACAAAAAACTTTACTAGGCTATTTTTCTTTTCATATTTCATCCTGAAAAGCACTTCACAGGAAATGATTTATGCATAATATACTATGTAAAGCTCTTTAGCAAACAGCTTTTTAAATTATTTAAAACCTATTACAATATTCAAAACTAATTCTTTTCGCTTTCCGAGCTTAAGTTATTAATTTGTTATTGATTTAAGATCGTTTGAAAGCAATTAAGAGATTCCATTTTGTTTCTGTCTACGTCACGAATAAGTAATGTAATTCTTATTGCTAATGACGTTAAAATAGACGCGTGTTTGCAATATAAAACTGTAAGCTCAGTGACATAGATTTACTTTGACCATTAATCAATAATTATTTTTATCGTTGTCTGTTTCAATATCGAAGAAAAACGAGTTTTTTGCTTCTGTTTTATGGCAATACATTTATTTAAATGTCATTTATCATATTGAAGTTTTTTAGGACAGACAGTTCAGTTCTTAATATCCTTAACAGCAAGTAAATCTGAAAGTAGTACATTTAAATAATTAAATATTATTTTTTAAATTTTTTATAATATCATATTATTTTTTTAAATAGTCATAAACATCTGTATATTGGTGATATTTTGAATACGATGCAAAACATCATGTAATATTTGCTACTGCTATATTATGCATACGATTACCCCTGTTAAAATCCAGTCTATAGTAAGGCAACCGCAGATTTTTAGTCTTAATGTTTACATTTTTTCTTTAATTTGGGTTTCAAAGCTAGACGCTTTATACTTAGATGCTACGGTGCAATTGTTTACTCAAAAAATGTTTTTTTCTTCCAATTCCTACTATTAGTTCATACTCTCCCTATATCTTGTTCAAATTTTCAACCTTTAATAAAATACTTTATTCATCCACTTAAGTTCAAATACATTTTTTAAATTTGTAGTGAATGACACTTTATGTGAATACAGTATTTTCAAATATGAATTCATTCATTAAATTTAATTCATTAACTTTAGATTTACATTGGAGAAAAACTGTAATTATTTAATAAAAAGTAACTAAAATAAAAATTTTCTTTGCTGTTCTACGTAGGAATTAACTTTAATTTTTTTTTATATATTACTTGTTTTTTTTTCTAACTAGTTTAAGAAGAGTATCAACTGAGAAGAAAAAAAATTTAATATCGCAATGCTATTACATTTCACTTAAATATGAAACCTAACTTCGTAAACATTGATTAATTTATGTTTTTTCTTGAAGCCAGATATCAAATTGCCGAATATCTTAGAGGTTTTAATTTTAAGTTCATGTTCCGTTTTTCGCATTTAAAACACACTGTAGGAATCCTTAAAAATTGGAAAATTTACAAACTTTCTAAATGTGATAAGTTCTACATTAGTCAAAACAAATATACAGCAAAATTCTTTCTCAGAGAAAATATGCATTACACAAGAAATCAAGAAATTAAACTTTCGTTCATTGCCCAACATAGCTGGTCTCAGAATTATAAATTATTTTTTAAAAAAGAAAAAATTCTCTCCTGAAGACTTAGATTTCTGGAAAGCTTATTACATCTCCAGCACTTCGAATATTTATAGTAGTTATCTTTCTGTCAAACCATTTTCCCCTAATGATGGGTAGGGTTTGTTCATTTTTAGAGTATAGTAGATGGAGCATCATAGAAGAATAAATCACTTTTTTTTTTTTTTTACCGAATGAGACACGTTTGTTTCGGTTATGAAAGAGGGATATTTATCCCTAAATAATAAGCAAGTTCATTTTAGAAAAATTGATTTATTATTTGGATAATATGACCATACTTAGAAATAATAAAATAAAGTCCCTCAAAGCAGGGTTTGTTGATTTAAATCAGCTTGATTTAAATCCCGATTTTAATCATGATTTAAATCAAATGATTTTTTAAAAAAAAATCATTGATTTAAATCAACTGATTTTTTTAAATATATATTGATTTTAAAAGTTAAAAAACAGTGTTTCAATTATTGATACTTTTATTATTTTCGTTTCTTAGTTTTAAAATTTATTTTAAATGAATTGCTACATTAATTAATTTTAGTTAGCTAATTTAGTTACTTTCTTTCTTGATGTGTGTTAAATTCCAACACATTTGAAATTACATTTTTAAAAATATTTTGATTCTTGAGATTGAAAGTACAGATTAAAGTAAACATTTAATACTGTCTTAATATAGACTTGCATAGCTGTAGAAAGTAATAAATAAACACGAATTGTTTTCAAAACAAAATGCAAATAATGTTAATTAAAATTCTACCTTCTGATTAAAAAAGCATGGAGAATTAAATCTGCGTTATATTTTATTGATGTAGGATTAAAAATGAATATTTTAATATAAAAATGCATAGATTAAATATTTATTTATTTTTTCATGAACGACTACATTTATAAACGCAATTTGTTACATTTATTTTGTCATTTTAAAAATAAAGAGGAAAAAAAAGAAATCATAATTTTAAAACAAAATTATGGTTTGCTAATTGAAACTTTGCTTGAATAGTTAAAGTATAGGGGTCTGTCCAAGCCAAATTTACTACCGTTTAGCGGTACCTTCACAAATTCAACTTTTGGAAAAACTGTAGAATAATTTCACAAAATATTTTTTCTTAAATTTTTATTTCTGTGTCTCGTAAGAAACGATAAATCCATATTTTTACAATATTTTTGTGTTGATTTTTTAATATAATTTTTTATTTTCACAAATTATGTTTAAATTTTCACAAAATAGGTGCCTTTCAGAAAAACCTAAACAGACCCCTGAAGTACACTTTAAATTCTCTATTTCATATAGTCTTTAAATTTCAATCATGCATTTGTTCCAAAATGGTTGCAATGCATTCAAAGCTATGTATCATAACGAAAAATTATTTTAGTAAGTTAGAGCTCCTAAAATATTGTTATTATATAGTTTTATATTATAAACTATATTATAACTATATATATTATTATTATATATAATTAATTATTATATATAATTAATTATTATATATATTTAGTCAAAATGAAATGTTAATTTAATTTTGACTAAACATTTATAAAGTATTTTTATAAATTAAATTTCTTACAGTGTATTTGAATAAAAATCAAAAAAATCCGATTTAAATCAAAAAAATCCGTTGTTTATCCCATATGTTTTATCCCAACTATATCTATTAGTTTTTTTATTCAGCACATAAAGGAGGTGAAAATTTCGCCAACAGATAAAGTCACTGACGTTTTTTTCTTTAAAGGTATTTTAAATCCAGTCTTTTCAACGTCTTATCTGTATTTTCAACTAAAACATAATATCTTTCACAGTTATTTCTCAAAATGTATACAAAATACATTGAAACTTTCATGTTACACTAGTGTCAAAAAAGTTTAGAATAATTCGTAAAATGTGAGAAAATTTTGATACATTTACCCAAACACACTGATAAAAGATGAAAGAGTGTACAAATGCAAAATAGTCCAGTTGACGTCAGAATGTGCAAAACATGAGCGAACAAGTATGGTTCCGCCGATTCTCGCGCCATCTGGAAATCAGTTCGGTTAATTGAACCAAACAGAGCTGAAGAGTTAGTTAAACGATCAAAAAGGCGAAAGATGCCACAAAGGGCGAGTTAATTATTGGAATGCTATGAACGATTTTAAGCCGAAGTCTTTCAAATTAAGAGTGCGCTTCAATGCCAGCTCTCAAGAGAGTGGCAGAGATTTCAAAGTTATGGGCATGTTATCCGATGTTGCCTAAGAATCATTCATAAAAGCCTATATTTGGCAATAACTAAGCTACATCAGAAAGACAGATGAGCTAGAGATAGTTCAGTTCAACGCTTAAAGCTGTCGTAGGAGTATGGAGACAGAATGTTTATGAGAGTTGTACATGCTGTACGCCTATCCATAAAATATGAATATGTTTGCTACTTTTATTCAATGCTTTTACTCTTTTTATTGCTCTTCGTTTGATGCCTCGCCTGTTTTGTTTGAACACTCAATTTCATAAATTTTGTTTTTTGAGTAACCACTTCTGTTAATTTTAAGGATTCTCTAAATTCTTTGCTGCCGTCTGGTAGGGAGGAGGGAATCTTTGGATCTTGGTGATGTTGCTGTTCTGCTCGAGTATCACCCAGGGTTTTCCCCAGGAGTTGCTTTTGACACCCTTGCCTATTATACCGACGTGTCGTCACCAAGCCTAACTTTAAGAACATTCTTTTTTCTAGCTGAGCAAGCACGTACGCGCACTTTAAGTCTACAATATTCTCCGGATGCCCCCCTAACGGTGGCGGGACTAAGTTAAGCTTTGATAAGCCTAGCCGAATTTGAAATATTAGCTATAGAGTTTGTAACAATGGGCAAATGTAATTTTTAGTGACAAATTCTGAACATTCATTCTTATTGTATCAATAATGCAGAGNTACTCAAAAAATGTTTTTTTCTTCCAATTCCTACTATTAGTTCATACTCTCCCTATATCTTGTTCAAATTTTCAACCTTTAATAAAATACTTTATTCATCCACTTAAGTTCAAATACATTTTTTAAATTTGTAGTGAATGACACTTTATGTGAATACAGTATTTTCAAATATGAATTCATTCATTAAATTTAATTCATTAACTTTAGATTTACATTGGAGAAAAACTGTAATTATTTAATAAAAAGTAACTAAAATAAAAATTTTCTTTGCTGTTCTACGTAGGAATTAACTTTAATTTTTTTTTATATATTACTTGTTTTTTTTTCTAACTAGTTTAAGAAGAGTATCAACTGAGAAGAAAAAAAATTTAATATCGCAATGCTATTACATTTCACTTAAATATGAAACCTAACTTCGTAAACATTGATTAATTTATGTTTTTTCTTGAAGCCAGATATCAAATTGCCGAATATCTTAGAGGTTTTAATTTTAAGTTCATGTTCCGTTTTTCGCATTTAAAACACACTGTAGGAATCCTTAAAAATTGGAAAATTTACAAAATTTCTAAATGTGATAAGTTCTACATTAGTCAAAACAAATATACAGCAAAATTCTTTCTCAGAGAAAATATGCATTACACAAGAAATCAAGAAATTAAACTTTCGTTCATTGCCCAACATAGCTGGTCTCAGAATTATAAATTATTTAAAAAAAAAAATTCTCTCCTGAAGACTTAGATTTCTGGAAAGGGAGTTGCTTTTGACACCCTTGCCTATTATCCCGACGTGTCGTCACCAAGCCTAATTTTAAGAACATTCTTTTTTCTTGCTGAGCAAGCACGTACGCGCACTTTAAGTCTACAGTATTTTCAGGGTGCCCCCCTGACGGGGGCATGACTAGGTTAAGATTTGATAAGTCTAACGTGTTTGTTTAAACTAATTCGAAATATTAGCTATACAGTTTGTAACATTGGGCAAATGTAATCTTTAGTGACAAATTCTGAACATTCATTCTTATTGTATCAATAATGCAGAGAGGACATGGGAATCGATTTACTCAAGAAAAAACCCGGATAGAAAACTTTTTACTTTAAACGGAATCTTGGTTTGGCACAATGAGTGGCCACTGACCTCCATCTCTTCAAAAAGGGATCTACAGATGCTAAGAGTTAGAGATGCGAAGCCCTTGAGCCTTATGTTCACCTGTTGTGGATTCTAGATCATATTAATTCTATTAAGAATGAGTAGAACATTCCTGATAAATAAATAAAGTTTTTTCGCACTTACCCATTCCGTTTCAAATCTGGAAAAAACTCCCCTTATTGCTTGGTACACTTTGAGTTCGAAACTCATCCTTTGTCTCATAGTGCAGATGGAAAATCTTGTTGAGCTGAAAAATAACATTAATATTTTACTTTTTTTCACTGGTGTATGAACAATTAGTTTGCACAATTTTCCTTCAAACAATTTCTTTTGCTAATAGAACTAATTTAAATTATATTTTTTAATTATTTTCTTATGGTATAACCACATTGCACTAGCATATGAAATTTACTACTAGTCTGATTTAGATTTACTTAAAAATTTATGTAAATATCAATTATGATTAACTTTTGGACATCAGTGTAGTTTAAATTTTGTTCAACATATTCGTGATGTTTAACGCTACATTTTTCTTTTACTGCTTTTCTGAAGGTTAATAAAAAATCGAGTTTAATTAGCCAAAGTAAATTCATGTATGTAATTTTCTCAGTATTATCTACTATTTTCCAGTATTATGTATTTTCACAGTCGATGTATTTTTCTCAGTATTTCACAATTATGTATCGCTTTGTTCTTATGTATCAATTTAAAGAATTGTACCACGAATTGAAAGAGACGTATTTATACATCAAGTATTGAAACACGCGTTAAGGATGCTATTACGATTATAATATTCAGTCAAACACGGCTATAGGGAACTCCCGGATATAGTGAAGTAAATGTTTTGTCCCGTGCCTTGCTACACATGTATGTTATTTTTGCGGATATGGTGAACCAAAAAAAGAGAAGAAGTCGGACATTATGAACTTCTTCTGTTTTCGCCTGATTTTCTTCATTTTTGTAATAATTTTGAAATTTATACTTCAAAATAAATGCATGTACCGATTTTTAAAACCACCTATATCATAGAATGTAGCAACAAGAATTTTTTCTTGTTTGCTTCATTATTGAATCGGTTCAGCATTGAAGGAAGCCTCTATCTTCCAGTATCTGGACAAATATGCTTCAAGTCAAAGCCGATGAATTTGCTAAGCAATTTGGTGAGAGTACTTTTATGTTCTAGAATGGTTGGTTCGACAGGTTTAAAAAGCGGAATAACATAAATTCAGGAAAAATTATCGGATCTTGGGGAAGTGTTTCACAATGTCTGATGTTGAGGATGGCTCATGAGCTAAAGATTACAATTTTTTTTGTATCCAAGACGAAGAAAAATAAAAAATAAAAAAAAAGTTAATACGTTTTTGCTACTACGTATTATTTTCCGGTCATTTTTGAAATTCACTTTATTGGTTATTAAACTAAATAATGTGTAATAAAAGGGAGGATATTGGAACCATTAGTTAAAATTGTTTGCGGAACCGATATATGAAAGTCTCGGTTACAGTGAACCGAAATTTCCTTACCTTGAAGGTTCCCAATAAGGGGGGTTTAACTGTATATATTCAAAATTTTTATATTCTCATACAAAACTTCAATCGTAAGAGCTCAATAATTTGTTACTTAAATAAACTTCAAGCCTAACCACGAAATTTGCAGCTATAGCAGAATATATGAAATTACTGGAAAACGTCTTCCGCAAACAGGAAACTGCAATGTCTCTTAGATATCTGTCATAAGATTTCCCCCCAAAAAAGTTTTCCCTCCAAAACATATGAATTCTTTTCTCTCCCCATCGATTCCTTGTTAGCAATTCCATTCAGCTGTGTATCCGAATTAATTCCTTGTTGATCAAAGCAACACCATTCGACTTTCAGAAAGTAACATGATTATATCAAAGCCTTCCAGAAAGAACATTTGCAAAAGGAACCACCTTGCGAAGTGAGAAACCTCCCCGGAAAACTCTCCGGGGACCCAAAGAGTTCCCGATTCGATTTGGGAGTTGGGATCCTTCTAATCAGAAGACCAATAGCAGACTGCAGTTGCAAAACAATGCGCCAAAATAAAAACAGACTGCTGGGTTTTTTTTTGTCTTCTGGCTTTTGCCGGCTGCTTTCTCATTCCACTTGGCGGTACTCTCTCTTAGGAAGTTCACAAGCCCAAGATTAGACATCATTTTTTGGACGACAGGAACTTGTCATTTCCTGCTTTAATGGCGCCTGTTTTTAAAATCTTTAACTTGTGTTGAGCAGTTGAGTCAATTAAACCTTACTTCTGTTAAGGAAATGACACTTCCATCCAATCGGAAACGTTTTAGTAAATCTGAATTTTTTTTGCTTATGAAGACATACAGTCACTGGCTAAATTATTAGACGTACTATAAGATTCTATGTAAAATTTTAATTATCATGTGATACTATACAGCTTTATTGTTTTCACGTGACTGAAGCCGGTTTACACTAGTTTATGTTCGTGTAACAATTGGTTAACATTCGAATGCAATACGTTAAAAATAAACACAAATGGGAAGTGTAAAAAAAATCTGCATAAATACCAATTACATGCACGTTTAAATATAAAAGTATTGCCCATAAACTCTTGCAAAACATGCAATTATTAAAACACTACAGTGCGTCGAATAATTTGATAGAATAATTATAATATACTAATTTAATACCTGATATAATAAATATTCTGTATTTATATACAGTCGAACCTCGCTAACTAGAACCTCGATTTCCCGAATTTTTCGATATCTCGAAGAAAAAAAAATTCTCTTCAAATTTCCTATACACTCAATGTTAAAAAAAATTTATTTCACGAATTCTGCTGAAAACTACACCGAAAATGATTGGAACTGATTGACCGGACTCATGATACTTGATGACATGGAATTTCACGACTTTGTAAACGTAGATGATGCAGTCAGTGGGATGACAATGATATCATCGCTCAAACGAAAGCCTCTTGTGAACTATCAGAAGATGAGGAGGAAATCGAAGTTTTACCGCTCAATGTTACTAAGAAACAAGCACTTTCTGCAGTGGACACTGTAAGGAGATTTATTGAGTGGCAGCCGAATATGTCAGAGGAGACATTTAAAGCTCTAGTTCACTTAGAAAGTTTTATAGACAAACTTTCTTACACATCTCTAAAGCAAACAATTGAATTTTTTTTAAAATGGAAGTGTAAAAAGTGTTTTTAGAATAAATATGGAATAGTAAATAAGGTATGTAAAGAGAATTTTTCTTTATTTAAACATCGATAACATGCGATTTTCGATAATTCAAATTTTCGATATCTCGAATTTTTTCTCCTCTCCCTTCAAGTTCGAGATATCGAGGTTTGACTGCAATATATCGTCAAATTTATTCAGTCATCGAATTTATATTATATATAGCGTGGGCGTCAAATTTAAAAAATTCATGCACTACCTCAAACAAGTGCAAACCAGTTTCAGTAGCGTAAAAACAATAATGCTGTATAGTAATCACCTGATGCTTAAGATTTTACTTAGAATCTTTTAGTGTGTCAAGTAATTTGACCAGAGACTGTATTTTTGCATAAAAAACTAAAGATCAAATGTGTAGATTTGTTTCAACTAATGGAGGATTCCCTGAGGTTGGAAATATTAACGTTAACAGCAATGAAATGGATACTTCCAAGCGACGTGACGCGCGTGTCGGCCATTCAGATTCGGTCGTTTGCTGCCATCCCTTTAAATCTGATCAAAAAATTTATTCAGCTTATTAATAAACCCAAGCCTTAAAGCTGTATTTTTATACACCATGAGCAAACACGTGATTTGACACAACTACGTGATTGGTTGAAAGGACCCAATTGAATTGGTCTTTATTTTATGTGTACTAAATATTCCCTATTTATTAATTAATTATACTTTTCAATTTTAGTAACATTCACACTGTAATAACTTTCCCCATTAAATTTTAGGGCATTCTATTATCTTAAACAATGAACTTATAGGAAAACTTGTTAACATTAGTAAGTTATGTAGCTATATGTTGTTAGTTATGTAACTAACATTAGTAAGTATGTTATTAGTAGCTATGTTATTAAGTACTTACTAACAATGAAATTTCTACATAAGCTTAAAATGTTTTACTGCAAATGAAAAAGGAACCACGTCTTACTTAATATATCATCATTACACATTTTTTACCTTCGCGTATCTTTTAAAGAGATTTAAGTTTAAGAGTTGGCAACACTTTTCTTTTAAACAGCTACTTCTTTTGTTTCTGGTGTTATGCTAGATATAATAATTATTTAATATATTTTTCATCCTATTTTCTCTGCTTCCACATGTAACATTCGTAAGATGTTTAAGAATAATAAAATTACGTTATGAAATGAGATTAAAAGTATTTACACAAGACCCATTTATAAAAAGTAGAAACATTAACCAACATCCCCACTTGTATGGCTTTGCAGTAGGATCTTATGATTCCAAAGTTAACGTTATTTTAAATCTGTTTTCTGTAATATCATTCAATGCTGTGCAATTTTCGTTAATGGAATTCATGAAACCGCTTCAACTATGCGATTGGATCAATAACTCATATTCATTATAATATAATGGTATTTTCCACTTTAATTAACTTGAGGAAAACAGATTAAACAGCTTAAATACTTATACGCATCATAATATACTCTTTTGTGAAGTTAAAAGGCAGTGTTAAAGTAATGTATCGTGTGATATTCATATCAACAAAATGATATTGACGCTAGTGTTAAGATTCTGTGTTTATGTAACTAAAATCTGCCTGTACGCCATTCCTTCACTTGGAACCACTGTTTAAATAAGACAAGAAAAAAATTGTTTTAAGATTTGTCATTTTCATTTCAAATTGTGAGATATGACATTCAGAAAATCTATTTTTGATAAAAATATTGGCACCAAATTTTTTATTTTTAATTTTGTGAATTGCATCATTTTTTCATATCAATAACTTCATAAATCAACCTAGGATAAAAAAAAAATTCAAAAAAACCAACAAAAAAGCAGTGATCACCTGATTACGATCACTGGCAAATGATCACTGGTCAAACGCTTTTTCTTTTTAGATTGACTCCGTTAAACGCCACAACATAATCATGAATTGCAAAAACTGTCTTCATTGATGTTTGTCGTCGGATTGGTTTTCAAATCCTGCCTATGTACGTGTTTCAAGACGTCACAAAATACTTTTCCTTCTTCAGTATTCATATTTATATTGAAATCAACGTCAAGTCAATAATTATACGTTAATAATAAAATAATATAAAAATACTTCTATTTATTATCATGTAAATACATTAAAAGTGCTTGCTAGTGAAAATAAAAATTAAAAACATAAACAGTCGCCATAGCAACGCATGCAATGAAAACGCATGCGCACTACTTACTATTACTCTTGAACACAGTTGAAAAGTGTGTGGACGCCATCAACTCCAAGAGATGACCCATTTTGCCAATGGTTATTAAAAAAGAATTTAAAAATTCAAAATGTATCATTGCTTGCGGCTTGAAAAAATCACTGTCACAGGTTTTCATTTTCGAATATTTTTTTTAAAGTGAAATAAAAAGGATTTGTAATAAATTGTTTTCTTGTATGAATATATTTATGTATGATTGATTACAAATATTATTTTGGTTAAATACTATTTTTACGTTTCAATAAATTTGCTATTTTTTCACTTATCTATGAAGTGTTAAAGTTCGATGTGATGCATGTTCGATGTAAATTCGCATGAGTTGCGCGAGCGTCATCAACGAAACCACTTTGAAGCTTGCTGCTCTTCGGTATCAAGACTAAAAGGCGATCCTTTATTGACCGGATAGTCACGTGTGATGAATGTCACGTGTGTGTCACGTGGCACAATGGTTGAACAAAGATGAAGTGCCAAAACACACCCAAATGCCAAGTATACACCAAGCAAAACTAATGGTGTTTGTTTGGGGGTCCAGCGCGAGTGTTATACACTATAGTTTTATGAGACCTGGACAATCGATAACGGGGGACCTCTACTGTGAACAGTTAGAAGAAATGATGAGGCAGCTGCAAATTAAGCAGCCGAGATTGGTAAACAGGGACAGACCAATCCTCCTGCAGGACAACGCTCGACCACGCATTGCAAGATCGACGTTAGTTAAACAACAGGAACAGGGCCTGGAAACCTTTTGTCACCCACCTTACTCGCTAGATCTCGTGCCAACTGTTCCGAGCTTTGGACAATGTTCTTACAACGAAAAATATTTAATTCCCAACATGCAGTGGAAAATGCAAATCGGGATTTCATCACTAGCTGCTGTCCAGATTTTTTCACTAGCGGTATTAATAAGCTATCGTTAATGATAGTTTAGGTGCATATTTTGATTAATTATATTATTTCTTGCCCGAGATATAATAGACCAAACTTTCGGTCTGAAATCGGACGTTTCCTACTTAATGACCCGATAGTATAGTATAATAATTAGATCAAATAATTAGACGCATTGTAATTTTTTTAAAAATTTCATGATTTGCTCGAATTTATATGCAATACTTTTAGACTTAAACACATATGTAAAGGGCTTTTATTCAGGAGATTTTTCATATACTTCCTATCTGTATTTATTTTTAACGTATTGCATTACAAATGTTAACCAATTGATACACGAACGTAAAGAAGTGCAAACCGATTTCAATCTTGTAAAAACAATAAAGCTGTATAGTCTCACCTGATAATTATAATTTTTCATCGATTCTTATAGTGTATCTAATAATATGTTCAGGAATGGTATAGAATTTTCGTACACTTGAGGGATCTATCCGCTGTTATCACCCAAGCTTTCATCTTGTACTTATCGATTATAAAGACCACGTGTTGGTGACTGTTTTTTCGAGTAATCGCCAACACGCAAACACCCATAACAAATAAGTATAACTTTTTAACACCGCAATTCCTTGTCAAAGCTGTATATCTCAATATTTTCCCTATTAATCTAATTTCTACATTGATGTCGATATGTTTTTTACTCAAATAAAATGTCATCTACAGTAATATTGTATGCAATAATTATATATTTTTTAATAATATTTAGACTATCGTCATATTCAATGCAGCTATGTGTATTATAGATAGCCAATGAGCTGTGTGAATAAGAGCTTGGGGTTGTTCTACTTGTTGGCGAACTTGGCTTAATGGTATCAATAACCGATAAGTACTGATAAATTTTATTAAGATTTATGATCTTTCCATTTAAATGATGAGAATATACAATTTGAGTATTTAAAATTCGCTATTAAAAAGATATGAACACGTTATTATTATTAATAGTTGATAATAAAATGCTATAGCATTAAAATTTAATTCGCCTGAATAATTGTTTCTAGCACGCTTTACTTTCGTAATAAAACTATAAAATAGCAAACTTTAAAAATATTAAAACTTTTTTAGTCCTTTCGCCATTTCTATTTTTTTTAAATATTTTGTGAAACTACTGCTTCCATGACAGCACACACTTTAGCCAATGTTTAAATTTTAATTATTTTCATTAATAAATTACGCATTTTTGATATTGTGCCCAAACTACATAACGCCGGAAAAAAGTTATTGTTTTAAAACCACCGCTTTGAAATTTGCGAACTGTTACAAAAACAGGAACTTTTATATACTATACTTTACTTTTTATAATATATCTTTCAGTGAACATTATTGGTTTTGCTCCAGACAACAGATAATCTGTATAAAATAGTAGAAAAATATTTAAAACGATGGTCATTTCATGACTGGTCATAAATTCTTTAAACATTAGACAAATATATATTTGTTCGTAAAAATATAAGTTGAATTGAATTTTTTTTCTAGAATTAAGTCTGAAGGCAAATTAAATCTCGATAATTTGAAAGTTTTGAGTTGTTTTAATTAATGTTAAGAGAATCCATTAAGCAATTCAATAATCCATTAAGTAAATTAAAAATTAAGCGAAGCTAAAAATTTTAAATTTCTTCTAGACCCATATTTGATCATTCATAAATATCTCCATCCTTAAAATTTAAATATTCAGTTATATTACGATTTAGATATTCTTACGAAAGACTCATAACTCATATAACAACTTTTATTTATTTTTGAAATTTATTATAAAATGATTCAAAAGCTCTTAATCCATAGAAACCGATCTCGAGCGCTTTATCCAGGGCCCATCTTTTCAAATCTCTGTCATTCACAACGACTAAAAAGAGTGCTAGGGGGCGGGACGGCCTGCTCGGTAGGGCTCTCGGCCCCATGTCCGAGATTGCGTGGGTTCGAACCCCGCCGGCCGAAGAGTCTCCGTGTAGTAAAGTGACTGATGCACGTTAAATCTGTCGAGTCGCAAAAGTCCACCATGTTCCCATAACAAATCAAAACCTCTGGGGGCACTGGATTGGAGATCGATCGTTCTCTGATTCAGGTCGAAATTGTGATCTGTGGATGAATGAATGGATGTATGAATGGGTCTGCCCTATAAGCGGGTGTGACGTATGGGTGTGGCAGAAGTCGATTCAATGGCCATAGATGGCGCCATTGAAAAACAAGAACAATCGCACCCCTTCTGCCTAAATAGGCAGAAGGGGTGCATCAACAACAACAAAAAGAGTGCTTTCTAATATATACATTTAAATTTTGCTTTTTTATTTGTAATTTTATTTTCTTGTTTTTTCATTTATTTTATATTTTCTAGTTTTTGCCTGAATGCTTGAATTTGCATTTTTTGTTCGATTTCGCATATTTTGTCTCTTTTTGCGTTTAAATTTTTTTTTTTGTGCTCCTCACCCCATCATTGTATTGATATACAGTGAATTCGCGATAACTCGAATCTAATAGGACTGACGAAAAACTTCGACATATCGGAAGTTCGACTTACCGTTAGTTTATAAAATTTTGTCCCAAATTCCAGAGGATCCGTGGCAGAAAATGGGATCAATACACTCAACATCAACTTTATGCCGATATTGACTGCAGGGAGAAAATCATCGAAATTCTTAAATATACCCTCGATGATCTGCTTGCCCCTGCGAGCACACCTGACTAATTTTATCTGGTTTTATTTTTAAACGTTCGGCTTTTAGGTTTTCTGGTTTTAAATTTCTGCTTTTAGTATTTTACTCCGGCACTTGCCGTTTCCATGACTTTATTCTCCCCTTAAACTGGCATCTTCCTTATACATGGGACATTCAAAATGAAATCTTGCTCTTGGTCAAGTTCAGCACCCTCTGTCTTACCTGGTGTCATCTTTGAGTGTTATCACCTCAGTGAAACTTTGGTTTACCTTAGAACATTTTAATCTTAGAGGCACTTAGCCTTGAAAGGGAGACACTTGAACTTTTAGTCGACTATTTTATTTATTC
>NC_092211.1:12165145-12222018 GCF_043381705.1 Parasteatoda tepidariorum
TTAGCGAAGAATTTCCGATCCAATTTTCTTACATAGTCTTCAAATAAAACTGATGTCATCCAAAACCTTTTGTTAGACTTGTAATCCAAAGGATACGTTTTTACATTTTTGAAACATCGGGGATTTCGGTATTTTCCGATAGCAAGTAAGGGCAATTTCTCTGTTCCAGACGCATTTCCTCCAACTAGGACTGTCAAACGCTCCTTGCTCATTTTACCCTCTGAGCAGTTTTCATCCTTAAACATCATAGTCTTATTTGGAAGATATTTATAAAGTAAACCCATTTCATCAATGTTGAAAACATCATTTTAACTGTATCCTTGAAGTAAATTTGGTAACGTTTCATTGAACCACTGTTCACATACTTCAAGTGGGACAGCCTTAGCTTCTCCATGAAGAGTGCGAAAGACATTGTGTGTGTGTTGCAAAGGAAGGGGCAAGATATCAGCTCCTAGGTTTTTTTTTCTTGCTTTAAAAGATCCAAAAAAATCGAGTTAAAGGGAGTAAAATTCGAGTAATCAAGAATAATTAACATGAAATTGAAGATAAAAGGGTCGGGACCTCATAAAAAATAGAGTTATAGAACATTCGAGTTATCGTACTTCGAGTTATAGCGAATTGACTGATTTTGCTTTGACTACATGCATACAATATTAGAAAGCACTCTTTTTGCGGATATAATCGTGTGAGTTGGTGAAGAGATTATATATTTTCATTGTTTGTTATCAATTTTCATTGTTGAATTGTTTATTTTCATTGCTTTTAATTTTTTTTAAGTGACGAAAAATATTTTAAATATTATTATTTTTAATTATTTTTCTTCTTTTCTTTTTATAAATCTTCATATATTTTTCTATGTTTTCTCAAAATTTTTAACTTTATTTATATATATAAAAAGAATTTGCTCTTTCTTAAGTTGCACAGTTTGTTTCCTGAAACTGAACATGACAAAAATAACGATGATACTTAAGAAATCATTTACGGCAACAACATTCACCGAAGATTTTTTTCAATTTTTCATTTAGTAATTCTTTATGTGTACTAATTTATCACTGACAATAACATGTGCTATGTTATTATTTGCGAATTAGATTTCTTTTTAAAGAAAACGGAGATAAATTTTGCATAAAATGGAAGAATGTGCTACGCTAGTTTTCTTTTCAACCATTCAAACATATTGCAGATATAAATTATTGTATGAAAACCCCGAACGGAATTTACCTTTTCTATTTGCTTTGATGTATTTTTAAGCTTTGTTTGGTCTTATTTCCTATATTCTTCAGTCGACTTTGTGAAAAATGCCTGATACAAAATGGTAATTATTAAAATATTGTAATTTGGTGTTTCAATTTCTATTTATTTTACACTCTTTAATTTATGAGGAAATAATATTTAATATTTTGAAAAAAATATATTTGTTTATTTCAAATAAGTGAAATTTGATTCTTCTAACAAGAATAGACTCTTTAAATGTTGACTTTTTTTAGTTTGTATTCATTTTTCAATTGTTTATAAGTATTAAAATTAATAGGGATTTTTAAAATATTATATTCCTACTAGAAAGAGAAAGAATCTACAATAAAATAAAATACCATTATTTCAAAAAAGATGCATAATGTATATATTGTATCACAATACAAAATAAAATCTTAAAACGGCATTTTTTTCTTATTCGTATGTTTTCTTGATACACGGAGATAACAAATTCTGGTAAAATTACCGCACAGAAATGACATTTCTGATTTTAAAAAATCTAATTCCGGTAAAATAAAAAAGTCAAAATATATGGTATTTAAACTTTTCACTAGCGGAAATTCTGATTTTCAAAATTTTCCTTAAAACTATATATTTTGTAAAACATACAAAAATGAGATATGTAAATGATAAATAATTTTCATAATCTATATAAATGTAATAATATATCTATAAATGTAGATATTAATATAATAAAATAATATCTATAAATGTAACTGAATAAATAGTTTTATGCCCTGCTCTAAAATATCATGATAAATATATCAAATTTTATATAATTTATAAGACCATATTTTTTTGTTAATTTTACATAAATGATCACCAAAGCGCTTAGATAAAAATTACAGAGGTTTTAGTGTTCCCATAGAGTAACATGGTAAATGTAAATTTTACCATATTCATGTAGCTTTGAGCGTACTTTCCTTCTAAGGAAAATTAAATTGTGAAAAGTTTGACAGCATATAATTGT
Organism: Parasteatoda tepidariorum; assembly: GCF_043381705.1. Taxonomy (NCBI): domain Eukaryota; kingdom Metazoa; phylum Arthropoda; class Arachnida; order Araneae; family Theridiidae; genus Parasteatoda; species Parasteatoda tepidariorum. The sequence goes on from NC_092211.1 coordinate 12,167,370, forward strand.
TCACAAATGCTTATAAATTTAGATGGAAAATTCAAAATTCAAAGAGATGGCGGTACATTTTTTAAACTGTTAATAATAAAACACAAATAAGTCTAAAATTTTAATCAAAATCCAACAAAAACTAGCAAAGTGACACGAGTGTATATTTATAATTATCAGTAAAATATTGAATATTTTGCTACACATAAGATTTTTTGTAGTTATTATTAATGACGCATTCAATCTCAAATAAACTCATAAACACAGCACCCCAGCTCACGTATTCAAGATATGCATATCAACATAATCAAAATTACGAAGCAATTGCTTTGATTCGTCAAGCAAAATGTTATATCATTTAACGGGTAAAAATTCATTCTACGTATGATTTCTGAGAAATTATTTCTTTTATCCTGAGCATAAAAATTCTGCTTAAGGTTGTTATATTCATTCATTTCACTTCAACTTCTTCCAGTACAGTCAACACAGCTGCCCCACCCCCCCTTTCTACGTATCCAAACCCTTACCTTTCAAAGACTTGAAATAAATTTTATATCAACCAAAATTGGAGGGAAAAAAATACTTCGCTTTAAGAAAGTAATAAGTGGAAAAGGAATTATTCCACTTCTTTGATTCATATGGGATTTAGTTGGATTTCGATTTTTCTTAAAGATAATTTTTATCATTGATTTTCTATGTTATCCATTGTTACAAATTACTCACGATTTACTAGTTCTATTATAGATTTCCTTTTCAAAGTCGATTTTGTAACATTGAATTATTTCTTTAAAATACAATTTAAGCACGTTTGTTTCAAGCGATAATTGTCTTTGCTGACGTTAAGGTAAAAATCAAAATATCATACTAAAGTTACAAAAACCAAAAGATGGAAAGATTTAATTTATGAGTTAATACATAATAGATAGTCCAAGAATAATACATAGTATAAGAACTCTTCTTTAATAATATTGTTAATAATTTTATTTAAGTAATGAGAAAAAATTGTGCCAGGTTAAGTTAGGTAAGTATTGAACTCATAAGTGGTAATCATACATTTAACAGAAATTTTGTGAAATTTTGGTCGAATTATGAAAATTGCATATATTAGTGTTAATTTTTAACTCCCTACAGCAAGCTAAATTTTTCAAATGATAATATTATTTAAATTACTAAGCCTAAAATCTTTACCATTTTTCAACTCTTTTATAGGTCAGCATCTAAATTTTCACAGAAGATAACACAATTATTATCAGCTTTTTCTACGGGAGTAATCACAAAATTCTTTAGTAGTCTTTAATTGCTCGATCAATTAAAAAGAAATTGGCGAGTTTTTGCTGTTATTTAAAATTTCCTTATTACTGAAAATAAAGTTTTTAAAGAAATAATAAATATCGCATTTCTATTCTCTTTACATACCTAGAGGTAAAAAAAAATCTATTTGATCTCTTTAAACAAAAACTATTGACATCATTAAGAAAGTATTTTAGAGTCTTATTAATTGTTATATGGTTAATGGGTCTAAATTTTGTACCTTTTATCATTAAATTCTTAAGTTCTAAGTTTTCTATAGTACGTACAGAACTCGTTATCCGGAAATCAGAAAACCGGAAAACCAAAAAACCGGAACGAAATTCAATAGATTTTCCCGCCATTTAAAAAAAAAATATTTTTTTCCTCATAAGATTTTCGGATTTTTCTTTCTTTTTTGAAAGATGTTCACCTTACCATCATTTTGGAAATAATCATTAGTGTATTACTTTATCGTTTCTTGTTCTTTTTAAGATTTCCAAAAAAAATTTTTTTTTAGTTGGGTTTAACAATAAAAAAACGGCTTTTTGTAGCGATTCAGAAAACCGGAAAAATCAGTTATCCGAATAGCGATGGTCCCGATCGTTCCGGATAATCGGTTCCCTACTGTATTTAAATTACCAGTAATAATATGTTTATGATGTTTATCAATAAATTCGAAATATTTTTCTTCTTCACGTTGACATTCATAATTTTCTTTAATTTTTTGCTTACATCATTATAAGAAAATATAGTTCTACCAAGAGTTTTATTATATTTATAGATTTCAATATGTAAAACCTTTTAATGGAAACAAATTTTTTAACTTGCAAATTATATTGTAAAATTTAAACGTATTAAAAATAAGGTTTTGATAGCTAAAAACAAAATATAAATCATCCAAATTTCTGTTTATTTGGCGAAGGTTTGCTCATTTTGGTTTTCGAAAAGACATTTTTGAAAAGTGAATTAGCATAAGAAAGCTCTATTAAAAAGATCTTGAAGTTTATAGATCGCATTGTATAAAAATTGTATTGATTTATATTTTATTTAAAAAAACATTAAAAAAAAGGAGCAATCTATCCCAAATTTCAAACTCTCACAAAATAAAAAAAATTATGTCAACGGCTTTCCAGCAGCTATCTCATGAAGAAATCATACGCATGAATTTTCAATTGCTTTACCAATTTCTACCACACATCGCTTTCTGTTAAGCAGTATAAACTTTATTTTTGGGAGATAATTAATGAACCGTGTAATAAAATTTTTAACAGAAATAAATAACATTTTCAAAATGCTTTAAACTTTTTCAAACATTTTAATGTTTCACTTTCAGCCTTCTTGGGGAATTTAGTTTAGGCAAAATGTTTAACAATAGTATTTCAACTTTTTGCCTACGGCACCTGATAGTACCTGCTATTGTAGATCATCAGTTGTAGAAGCCGTAAGCAAAAAGTTAAGAACTTACCGGAACTTTCGTGTAACATTTTCCGACACAAAATGGTGTGACACCATAATTGTCTTGAAAGGTTCTGAACAATAATTGCACTTATTATAAAAAGGTTTTAAATAGGTTTATAAAAAATATACATTTTTAACTTGTGAGATACTAATATGAGTATTATTCATGTTTCAGTTTGGTGTAACATAAGTTTAAAAACAAATCTATGTGAGTTTCTAATATTGATAAAAATTTACTCAAAGAAAAAAATATTTTCTAAACCAATTTCTTAATAAAAAGATAGAAAAAAAAAGGACAAATAAACCTTTTTGTATTTATAAAGACACAAAATGCTTTATATTTTATATCCCATTTCTGTCAAGCCCGCCGCCTGACAAATGACTATTTCTTAGTCATGTGATCGAACTTTTGTATTCCCTTTCTTAATGACTCAACAGAATAGCTTTGCCTTTAAGGAGTGGACGACAACTCTGAATAAAATAAAATGCTTCAAACTAAAAATTATATATATATAATGCATTTATAATATCGATATGACGCTTAGTTTTTTTTGCAGAAGTTGTTCTTCATAAAATGCCAACAATAGGAAGCATTATTGATTTTTTGATTAAGAAGAGGGAGGGTATGAGAAAAGATCTTATTGATCTGACGGTTTGTCATGTACTTTATTGAAATCCTACTTAAATTAAAAGACGAATAGTTGTTGGATTGTTTATCAAGGTCAAGGTTGTTCAATAAAAAGACCTTTCTGTGAGTCGAGTCTGGTGTTTTTATTAAAATTGAAGAATTCGAAATGCTTTTTTTTATACCACATTTGTAGATTTCATCATTTTAAATGTTTCATTCATGTTGAGGCTTAAAATATCAACAAAAAAGTGATGAAAAATTAAATACAGTTTAGAGGAAAAAATAACAGACCTCAGTTGCATAGTAGGAAAAGTGCCTAAGCTTATTTAGTTGGTAGTTTTCTTCGTACATAACATATATATAGTTTGTCTGCAGTAAGAACTCCCCCCGCCACAAAGTCTAAGGCCGTCTGCTGCTACGGAAACAAGAATAGCGCATTTCTGGGAGAGTAGTTTCTCTTCACTCTAAAGCTAACACAATAGACAGAGGAAAAATTTCCTTTCTCTCGTTGACTCAAGCCAAAACCTGTCTTAAAGAGTGACCCCACACCCCTACTTGAAATAGTTACACCTTATTACCATAGTCACCACCACTAGTCCAGACGAATGATTAGGGGAGTTCTTACTTTAGACAAACTATACTTTGAAAGGGATGGCCAAGTACAACTGTCTGTGTCATGACGATAGTAGATCTGTATTGTGTATAGGCGTATGCGTTCTTAATTATATACAACACTCTTTAAATCTAACTGAGAACAAAACTTTAACTATACAAACTGGCAACAAATACAAAACGATATCTAATGGTGTTGTCCAAACAAGATAAACGAAGTAAATTAAATAATTGTACATATAAATGCAAGCTATATACTCGCGACCGGAACATCCTCCCAACCCTGGTCAGTCTGGAGAAGGATGACCACTTGAATAGGGGGAGATATCTCCTAGCCATCAGACTGTTAAGTACAAGTGCGAACTTTTCCTTTAATTTGTCCTGTAAACAGCACCTGTTGCCATACCTCTCTGCCTTCTAAATTGTATTCTCTGATGTAACAGCAAATAATTTGTATTGAGCAGCGATGGCTCAGAGGATAGAGCGTTCTCCTTCCAGTGAGGCGAACCGGGTTTGAACCCCTGTCGATACGAATTATACATCCAGCTTTCAACGACCACAGAACTGACGTGAAATATCTTCAATGGTAGACGGATCATGGGTTAGAGTCCGCTTGCCATCAGGCTAACCGTGGGAGGTTCTCGTGGTCTTAATCTCCATGAAGCATTTGATGGTAAGCATTTGATTCAATGTTTCTTTTTTTTAAAATCTAAATTTTTTGTTTAGTAATAACACTGTCGACAATTGCATTCAAATATTTCTAAAAAAATAGCATAGAAAGTGGATCCGGCTATTAAATTGGCGAGTTCTGAAAGTTTTTTCGCTAAATCAATTATGAACAATGATTAAACTGATAAGTCAACGAGATTTTTGTCGACAAATATTGAAAACATAAAATTAAACTGAAAGTTTGAAAAATAAAAACAGTGGTTTAAACGCGCACCAGCAGCCAGGGTTTGATATAGAAATTCTTTTAGCAGCATGATTTATCCGGTCATGGGTTGATGTGCGATTCGTATATGTCCTCCGAATTTGTAACTGCTGTATAGAATCTTCCATCTATGATTTTGTTCAAAAATTATATAATTATCTAAAAGGGAGAGCAGGATGGTTCAGGCGATAGAGCGTTCATCTTCTAAAGAGGTGAACCTGGTTCAAATCCCACCGATGGCTGGTCCATTTGAATCCGGTTGCATCGACCACAGTGATGACGTGAAATATCCTAAGTGGTAGTCGGAGCATGGGTTAGTCCTTTTGCAGTCAGGCTAACCATGGGAGGTTCTCGTGGTCTTCATCTCTATGTAACGCAAATGCAAAAAGCCTTCCATGAAGGCAACTTTCGCTCAATACTTGATCCAGGAGTTCCCTTGTCTTTTGGATTGGGTTTAAAATTACAAGACTATGGAATTGAACATTAGTAGTCGTAAACCCATAAAATTGGGTCGGCTGTTCAACGACGGTTATAAAAATAAAATAACTTGTATTGCTGAAAAAGTAAAAGTGAGAAAATCTTCAGGTAATCAAACACATTTTAATGCCTTCTAACTCACTTTTCTCGTCAATAAATCTTCAAATGTTTATAACGTTTTTATTCTTTTCTTTCTTGATTATATATAAATTTCAGCTAATTAATTTCTTAAATTTTAATAAGGACTCTATAAGGGACGATAACAGCGTACACTCTATATTTAATTAAAAAGTTGTATATAACCATGTCAAATATAAACAAATTATTTGATAATTTTGAAGTAAGATTTTTATGCAATTTAATCACATTTATTAAGAATTTAATTACTTCAGTTCTATTGTAATTTTATGAAGAAAAAAAATTTTATAATTAATAATATTTTTGCCTTCAAAAATTACTCTTACATAAAATTAGTGAAAATAGTACTATTAGTGAAAACATTACAGTAAAATATAAATTTTTCACAGTATTGGGTTGTTTTTAATTCCAATTTGTACCAAACTAGAAGTTTTTTGGAACGAAAATTAAACCTTAAGAACAAATTTTAAAACATTATGTTTCTCGAATTACAACAAATATTAGATATCATTTTGTATAATCGAAAAAAATTAAATTCATTTGTTTGGGTTTCAAACAACTTCACATCAAACGAGTTTACATGTTTAAAAATTGATATTGAATTTGAAAATTGATATTTAACCACAAATATTTTAGCTTCAATAATACACCTCTCCCTCAAAAAATTAAAAATTTCACTCTTTTTTTTAAAATTTATCTTAACGAAATTTAAATCATAAAACAAAATACTTTTATTATTTAACGAAAGCCTTTCTAAATTAACAAATAACTTTAAACAACCAATTTTTTTAACGTAACATATTTAATTCACAAACGTTTACAAGTAATTTAATATACAGACTTTGTCAAACAAATAAATTTATTTTATAGCTGTGCGGCTTAGAGTATTTTAAATTGTGCATGAATTAGCACAAGATTTATAGAACTTCTTGGTTTAATAATTCGTTCCAAAACCTTAAAAACGAACTACAAATCCAGAAGCTTAGGCAAACAACGTAGAACTAGGGAAGAGGTTTAGTCATTCGGAAAATCTATGAAATGGACAAGATACTCCACTTTTTGACAATTAACATTTATACGAGTTCTTTCAGTTTATTCCGTTTCTGAGACTACACTTTACACTCATTCACGGGTGAATCACGAACTTCATCTGATGTTTATTGTTTATGCTTGTTTACTTTCGGAAATCCATGCAAAAAATAGCGACATATTTTAGTAGGTGTTTCTTTCCTTTACTTCATAATTTTATTTACTCCATAATCAGTAACGAAAGTAATTAAAACGTATGTTTTAAAGATGTGTTTATAGGTTAAGTAGTTAATAAAGACATATTTTATTCTTTAATTATCACTGCATGCATACGTTTTACATTGACATCATTACAAGAAAATGTAATATTTTAGTCTAATTCATTTGATTTCCTGATGAGAGTAATGGAAAAGTTTTGCTTAGATGTAGTACACATAAATTCTAATCAATTCTATCGCAAATTGATTACATGCTTCGTTGCTCATAAATTTTATGAACTTCGCATTATAACTGCAAAAAAAAAACAGTTTGAAGATTGATGATTTACCCGCAATTCCACTGCAGAATTTTCGATGTCAGCGTGATGCAACAACAGGCATTGCATTTTTCCTAGCTTTTAAAATTTCTTTTTTCCAATCATTTTTTATCGAATTTTAATTAAATTAAACCAGTTATTTAATTTTTATTACACTTAATAAAAAAAGACCGCTAACTTTTTTTTCAATTAATAGTAATGTAAAACTCATTTCCTATAATATATAATATTACTATAATATCTATACATTTCCTATAATATATAATATTTCCTATAAGACTCAATAAGTCGGAAACAAAAATCTATTTATAACTGTTTCTTCATTTCTTACCACAAAAATGTTTCAGTTACATGGTTATACTAATTCGCAGTCGATTTTGGCGATTAGCTTTCGCCAAATTGTTTCTTAAAATTAATATTGATGGGTTGGTTTTGTTTTTGATTATTTTATCCCTCGATAAATCACCAACCATGTATCTCTTCCATGCTCCTAACTGTCAGTTGAGAACAATTAAATCACCAATTCAATCACTTATTACATTGGTGGACAAAATTAAGAGATGGAAAGCATTTTTGCACATTCAATCGCACATGCAAGATACCAGCCCACGTTGTCCATGTTTTTGACAATGGTTCCGTGAATGCCCAAAGGTACAGGCAGGAGGTCCTAGAGCCCTATGTGCTTCTTTTCAGGGGCGCTGTTGGCCCTGAGTTCATTTTCATGAACGACAATGAGCGAACACATGGGGCTCTCATGTTTGATGAGTGTCTGGAAAGCGAGGATATTGAACGAATGGATTGGCCAGCCAAATCCCCTGACCTGAATCCTATTGAACATGCTTGGGATGCTCTTGGGAGAACTATTGCGATGCGCCAACCTCCCCCCAGAACCATTCTGGAGTTAAAAATTGCTCTTGTGGAAGAATAGGAGGGTCTTTCACAAGTCCTCCTTAACTCCCTTATTAACAGCATATATAGTCGTTGTGCATGCTGTCTGTCTGTCACGGGTGGCCATACACCATACTAGAGGCAACACACACTGTACAAGCCTCACTTTTGTTCATAAGTTCAGACTACATTGGATTTATTGGCAATAGGTCTTGCCAGTGAATGGCACTTTCATTTTTGTTTTGCATACTTTATTATCATGGAATAAGCTATATCCATACCAAATTTCATTTACTTATATTCAGTATTTTTTGAGATATTTGGGAAAATGTCTTCCATCTCTAAATTTTGTCCACCAGTGTAATTTGGATTTTGATCTGGCTGGTCATGGTGAATTTATCTCCCATGGCCTGTCCTTGCTGATATTATGATACAAAATTTACTATTTCACTTAAGAAGTCTTTTGTATAAAATATTCTTTAATTTCGTATCTCGAGCTCTACAACTGCTGCTGAATAAAATTTTGATTATGATTGTGATGCCACAATTCGCATTACATAGTCATTTCCTACCTTTTAAAATATCTTTATTTACATTATACCTTATTCATATTTTATTTATATTATATCTTTATTATGGCGATTTCATTATTTTCTGAAGATAATCATAATTTTTTACATCTGTAATTAAGATGTGTTGGTAAGGGCCAAAAATCTATGATGAGTGACTACCACTACCCAGACGCTAATGATGGCGATCACCGACCCCATAATGATCATGATTTCATCATAATCTTCAGTTATACCATACAACTACAACAGCACCAAATTTTGAATTTATAGTTAATATAAATATATAATTTACTGCAGAAGTTTTGAGGTTAGTATACTATTAAAAAATTACTGAAATTTACAAACTGCAATAATTTCGAAATTCTATGAGGCTAGCAGAATCGGTGAATTCATCAACATCTTTAATTTTTTTTTTTTTACTTTTCTGCAGTTTATTTTAAGCTGAGTAATAATTTAAATATTTTTTCTTATTCATTATATAAAGAAAACGTGGAAAAAGTACTGGCGTTTTCGTTTAAGAGCGGAATATTTTGTAATCTGGCAATGTTATTACAAAAACATTTTATATATCATTCTTGAAAGATTACGGTCCATGTATGTTCATTTGAATTCGTTACTCGCTTTCTAGTATTCGTTTTGCGTTTTTTTCTGTATTTTTCTACATTTTATTTTCTGTTTTTTGCTTGATGTATTTTTTACTTAATGTGTTTTAGTTTGTTTCAATTTTTCTGAGTGTTCCACGCACTATTGTATTGATATATTTTGCTTTGGCCATATTGACACAATATTAGAAAGCACTCCTTTTTGTGGTTATAATCATGTGCGCCGTTGAAGCGATTATATCTTTATATTTCTGTCGTTTTTTCCGACTTTTTAATATATATTTTAATTATTATTTTAAAATTTTTCATTCTAATGTATTCTTTTCCTTATCTTTTCATTAACCTTCATTATTTTCCATGTTTTCTCTATACTTTTAAATTATTTTATGAGTTATATTTACTTGCAGCTTATGGACAGTAACAAAACTTATTAATTTTCTCTTTTTTCGTTTTTATTTATATATATATATTCTTTAAATTTTTTTAGAGATTTTTAGTTAAATAGATATTGTTACGGAATCAACGACGTTTAAAGAATATTTTAGAATATTTTATTACATATCAATTGCGTATTCGTTATACAAATTCGTAACTGTTTGAAAAATTGTTAAAAACTTCAGTTACAATTATTTGAAACTTTAACTATCCTTATGTTTGTCTAAGAACTGAAACTTCCGCGTAGAAATTCGAAAGTGAAATTATTAATTGAATACGGTTGCTGTTATTCCTTATAATGCAAGATTCTAAAAAGTATTTTCATTTCATTACTCAATTTAATTATCTTAAATGCAAAACTTTTTAAAAATATTGCAAAAGACTGTCTAATTTTTCCACTTTTAACGTCTTCTTGAGTTTAGTGAAACTGTTATTAAAATTGAATCTTTGATAAATATCGATTTTTTTTCCTGTCTCACTAGACGGGATGAATGCAATCGTGGATTTTCCCCGACGACTTACGTGTCTCCAGCTAAAATCAGGAAATTCCAGGAAATTTGAATCCTTTTATTTACATTAAGAAGGCAACGTATAAAGTTCATTTTTAGTTTTTTCTTAACATTATTGTGCTATACTAATATTAAATATTTAAAAAAGGAAAGAAAAAAAAAGATCACTTTTTTACTATCACAGGTTACCCAATGGTCAAATACTTTTTTTCTGGTTTGACTTGGCACAACATTTCAAATCATGGGTTGCAAAAACTGTCTCAATGGATATTTGTCGTCGGATTAATTTTCATATCCTGCCTATATGTACGTGTTTCAAGACGTCACACAATACCTTTCCTCCTTCAGCATTCATATTTATATCGAAATCACAGTCAACACAGCAATTATAAGTTAATAATAAAAAGAATATAAAAATACTCTAATTTATTATGTAAATGCATTAAAAATGACTGCCAGTGAAAATAAAAAATAATTCTAAAAAATTTATCCAATAGCAGCCGTCGCCATAGCAACGCATGCAATGATGTCCCATGCGCACTGTTTACTATTACTCTGTTGGAAAGTGTGATAACGTAAAAAATAAAGTGCGCACGCCATCAAACTTAAAACAAGACCCATTTTGCCAATATGTAAAATATTAAATAAAATTCAAATTTGTGAAAATACTATACAGTCCACTTTCAAAGCCACAGGAATATGCACAAAAAAAGTAAAATTTAGTATGCTAATGGGGCCATATTTATTTATGAATTCATCATTGGGTTAAGTTTAAAAATTACGATTTGTTTCAAAGTAATTGCGATATTGTTTTGCGATTTTTTCTGACCTTTCTTGCTTAATGTTACATTTTGCTTTGCTGCAGAAAATCTGCAAGTCTTACAAATTTCAAATTACGAAGGTATTTAAGATGAAGTAGGAAGGAGTAAGATTAAGAAATTTTAAAATCAACAGTTAGTTCAAGAGATATAAACTGTTGAACATGTAGAAAAAATACATTGTTTGTTCGATGTGTAGATCGCTTAAATGCAGGCGGGGAGTTAAAATTTGACGAGCTGAAAGGACCATTTTTAAATGTAAATTTGAAGCGAATTTTGTTTTAAAATTATTATAAATTTAAATGCATTAGTTGGTTTTGTTTTAAACTTTTGACTTTTAGACATTTTGGAAGTCATTTTTGTAGAAAAATATATTTTTTTCCTCACGAGATTTTTGTTTCTTTATTTTATTAACTTGCGGTCGAGTAGATGTCAAAGAAAAGGAAAGAGATTACTTGTTAGCAATTACGAGATAAATCTCAATATTTATAATGAAATTTCAAGAATAGAAAAAAAAACTTAATAAAGAGGGATAAGAATCGCTTCCTATTTGAATTTACAAAAGTCAGGTCAACGTGCCAAATTACTACTCTTTTATTTCCTCTTATTGAGCCTCACAATCTGCGTTTATTTTATTTTTAATTTATAACCGTCGTTGAACACCCGACCCAGTTTTATGGGTTTCAGCTACTAATGTTAAACTCTGTAGTCTTGTAATTTTGAACCCAATCCAGAAGACAAGGGAACTCCTGGATCGAGTATTGGGAGAAATTTCGCGTTCGTGGAGGACTTTTTGATAGAACCACCCCGCATTTGCGTTACATAGAGATGAATACCACGAGAACCTCCCATGGTTAGCCTGACTGCAAAAGGAGTCTAACCCATGCTCTGTGGTCGATGCAAGCCGGATGAGGATTCAAATGGACCAGCCATCGGTGGGATTCGAAACCAGTTCACCTCTTTGGAAAGTGAACGCTCTATCCCCTGAACCATCCTGCTCTCCCTTTTATTTAATTATATTTTTTTCGAACAAAATTAGCGGTTACAAATTCGGAGAACATATCATACGAATCGCACATTAACCAATGGCCGGATAAATCATGCTGCTAAAAGAATTTTTGTATCAAACCCTGGCGGCTGGTGTGCGTTTAAACCACTGTTTTTATTTTTCAAAACCTATAATTAGATACATGATGTAGATAAGATCAGTTTCAACAACATTCTCAACATACAATTGATCGTTACAAAAAGGCATTTACAAAAAATACAGAAGAGAATTGTGAAAACGAAAGTTTCCTTTGACTATTATTTATATAACAAACAGATAAATTCTGAATCTCACCAAATTCGGAGATAACTTCTAATTTTAAAAAAAAAGAAAACAAAAAGAACTAATACAGAGCTAAAAATGTGCAGCTCTGCTTTCAACTAAAATGGTTAAAATTATTGACAGATTTATAATTAATTTAATTTATAGAGACTAACCAATAAATTGCGATAAATTACAAACTAACAAGTACAAAAGTGAAAAGAAAAAATCATTAAAAAAAATTGTGATCCCCGAAAGGTAATCACAGGTTACCCATTGGCAAAATGTTTGTCTAAATTTTTTTTACCCTCTTTATTTTTGATATTCACCTTAATTAGTATTGAAAAGGATCCAATTTGAACTGTAGGTTAGAATTTTTGATTCTTAATTAAAACAATTAAAACAAAAATATCGTTCAAAGGATGAAATTCTCTTTTATTCACAACTCAAAAATTATTTACGGCATATCTCTGGCCCAAAATCTCAAAAATAAACCATCTCAAAAATAAACTCACCAACTTAATGCATAACAAAATTAAAAGTGAAAAAAAAGAGTTCTAAAAAAATTATCGAGCAGCAATGTTCGCCATAGCAGCGAATGCAATAACGACGCATGCGCACTTTTAACTATTACTCTTGAACATAGCTGAAAAGTGTGATAACGTCCAAAAAAAAGATTTAATCTGAAAGATTATTTAATCGGTATAGACAGCAGTATAGTCATATTGATAGAGAAGTAAAAAAGTCAGCCAGAAAAGACAAAAGGAAATATTTCACAGACNTTAGTTAAAAATAGCTAAGTAAAAAATGTTACAATTGACCCCACTCTCCCCTATAGACAACAGTATAGTCATATTGATAGAGAAGTAAAAAAGTCAGCCAGAAAAGACAAAAGGAAATATTTCACAGACCTTTCCACTGAAGCTCAAGATGCAGCGCAAAAAGGACAAATAAGTACTTTCTATCAGAAAGTGAAACAAATAAAAGGAAATAAACGAAATTCACAATGTGCAGTACGAGACAAAAACAATAAGTTACTTACCACGGATAAGAGGATCGAAGAAACATGGAGAGAATATTTTGAAGATACGCTTAACGCACACCATGTTGAAAATTCTGAGCAACTCTCAAATGTTACATTAAATGTAGCATCTACTGTAGATTTTTCTTTGGAAGATATCTCGCTGGATGAGGTACAGAGTGCCCTGAGGGCCACAAAACCAAAGAAGGCTGCAGGGAGAGATGGAATCGTGGCAGAGATGCTTAAGACAGATTTTGAAACCGCTACAAGACAGTTGCAAAAGCTCTTCAATGAAATCTGGAGAAATGAAAGAATACCAGAACAATGGAAAGAAGCAGAAATAGTGAAAATTCCCAAGAAAGGCGATCTAACAAAATGCGAAAATTGGAGGGGCATTAGCCTACTTTCCATACCGGGACAAATATTTGGAAGAGTAATTTTGAATAGACTAAAACATGAAATTTATGGAATTTTAAGAGAAGAACAAGCATGTTTGCCGCAGTGGAAATGAAACAATGCAGCAAATCTTCACACTTAGAAATATCATTGAGCAAAGCTTAGAATTTAACACCTCTTTATATTTAAACTTTATTGATTTCAGTAAAGCCTTTGATTCAGTTAAGAGAGAGAAATTATGGGAAATTTTATCACTTTATAATATACCAGAGAAATATATTATCATAATCAAAGATATGTATGATAACAGCAAAGCATGTATAGAAGTAAATGGAGAATTAACTGAATTCTTTTTAGTAAAAACTGGCGTGAGACAGGGATGTGTTTTATCGGTATTTTTATTTATACTGGTGATAGACTGGATAATGCGCAACAGCTTGAAAGATGAAAAAAGAGGAATAAGGTGGAATTTCACAACTACTTTAGAAGACCTTGATTTTGCTGATGACATCGTACTTATTTCATCCAAATGTACAGACCTTCAACTTAAAACAGACAAATTCAACAAATATTCAAATAGTGTAGGTTTATTCATGAACAAGAAGAAAACTAAAGTAATGAGAATAAATCAAAAGAAAAATGACAAAATTAAAATCGAAAATCACGAAATAGATGACATAGAGTCATTTAGCTATTTAGGTTCTATTGTAGATAAAAAAGGTGGAAGTAGTGAAGATATTAGACAGAGAATAATCAAAGCAAGAACATGTTTTAAGGGATTACATAAATTTTGGAGAGAGTCAAATATTGAAATAAAGACAAAAATAGTTGTTTACAAAGCTATTGTTAGAGCAGTACTATTATATGGCGCAGAAACCTGGAAACAGACTAAGATCGAAATACAAAAATTAGAAACCTTTCAAAACAAATGTTTAAGATTTATTTTTAAAATTTTCTGGCCTTACAAAGTATCAAATCAAAATCTATTAAAGAAAGCTAAAATAAAAACAATCGAAGATGAAATTAAAAAACGAAGATGGAGCTGGCTCGGGCATATCCTTAGAATGCCCAAAGAAAAAATATCATCTGTTGCGCTTACATGGGCCCCTGATGGTAAAAGAACAAGAGGAAGACCCAGACTTACCATCCAGCGCATGTTTTTGGGCGAATTAAAAGAATGTAGAATATCTGGCTGGGAGGAAGCAAGATCTAGTGCTAAAGACAGGAGGCGTTGAAGGGATATGCTAGAGGCCTTAAGTGCCCAAGGCACGTAGAGGATAAGTAAGTAATGTTCGCCATAGCAACGAATGCAATAACGACGCATGCGCACTTTTAACTATTACTCTTGAACACAGCTGATAAGTGTGATAACGTCCAAAAAAAAAAGATGCGCACGCCATCAAACCCGAAACACCCATTTTGAAAATGGGTAAAAACCCATACATACAGTATGACCCCATTACAGCATCCTTCTAGTTATAATTAACATACGTCATGTTAATTATAACTAGTTAACGTCTAGTTATAATTAACATGCATAACGTCATCTTCGCTAGTTCACAAACGCAATGTTATATTAATATCCACTAGAAAGTCCACAAAGAACAGCTCCTTCCAAATACAGTGACCGAAATATAGATAAAATTTAAATTTAAAAGTTATTTAAAAGAAACTATTTTTAATAAATGAAAAACCGAAATTAACACCGAAATGAAAAACACCTCAATTGAAGGATGAGTGACTCTTGATCCCTTAAATTCATAAGGGGACACGATTTATGGTAATCCATTATCTTTTCAATGGATACGACAAATTTATTCTTATTTGAAAGTTGTGTTCACACTTCTTTTATGAAATGTCACAATGTGGGTTATTTTAGTGTCAAAACATGTGATTTTTACAGATGACTTAACTTGTGTTACTTCTCGAAAATGGCAGAATTAACATGTTATTTTTAATGAACTTTTCCTTTTTTATTTTAAGTCAAAGAAATTTCGTTGTCTAAAGATTTTTTTGTTAGTTGCAAAATCTAAGATATATAATTCTCTTACGTGGCTCCCAAATTTTGGCTGTATTTCTTTTCCGCCGGTGGCAACGTTTGCTTTGTTTTGTTTACGTTACTATTTCTCTTACACGGCGAATCGACCAATGACTGCCGCTAAAAATGTCACATGCTAAATCTAGCTGAGGTGGCTCAACATTTTGTGCTTTTAAAAACGGAAACTGAAATAACCAGAGAGCATCAGCTGCGGCAATCTCATACTATTAAGCTAGGCAGAAGTGAGAGTCGTTGTCGATAGATCTCTATTTTAGAATTTTGTCGAAAGCGCTTTTTTCACGAATTTATTTGACGATTTTTGATTTACAGGGGTCTGTCCGTTTTTCGTGAAATTGTGAAAAAATTACTCACATTCTTTCAAGCAGGGTCCGCTTTTATGAATTTGTGCAAATAGGGTCCGTTATTGCAAAAAAAAACTTTTTCAAGGAGTTTTTAAATTGTAAAGACATACATGATAATGCTCAACACTGTAAAANATGGGCCCCTGATGGTAAAAGAACAAGAGGAAGACCCAGACTTACCATCCAGCGCATGTTTTTGGGCGAATTAAAAGAATGTAGAATATCTGGCTGGGAGGAAGCAAGATTTAGTGCTAAAGACAGGAGACGTTGGAGGGATATGCTAGACGCCTTAAGTGCCCAAGGCACGTAGAGGATAAGTAAGTAAGTAATGTTCACCATAGCAACGAATGCAATAACGACGCATGCGCACTTTTAACTATTACTCTTGAACACAGCTGATAAGTGTGATAACGTCCAAAAAAAGGTGCGCACGCCACCAAACCCAAAACACCCATTTTGAAAATGGGTAAAAACCCATACATATAGTATGACCCCATTACAGCATCCTTCTAGTTATAATTACCGATGCATAACGTCATGTTCGCTAGTTCACAAACGCAATGTTATATTAATATCCATTAGAAAGTCCACAAAGAACAGCTCCTTCCAAATACAGTGACCGAAATATAGTTAAAATTTAAATTTAAAAGTTATTTAAAAGTAACTATTTTTAATAAATGAAAAACCGAAATTAACACCTCAATTGAAGGATGAGTGACTCTTGATCCCTTAAATTCTTAAGGGGACATGATTTATGGTAATCCATAATCTTTTCAATGGGTACCACAAATTTATTCTTATTTTAAAGTTGTGTTCACACTTCTTTTATGAAATGTCACAATGTGGATTATTTTAGTGTCAAAACATGTGATTTTTACAGATGACTTGACTTGTGTTACTTCTCGAAAATGGCAGAACTAACATATTATTTTTAATGAACTTTTCCCTTTTTATTTTAAGTCTAAGAAATTGAGTTGTCTAAAGATTTTTTTGTTGGTTACAAAATTTTAATAATAGTAAAACATTGCCTTGTTAAAATGGATCGATTAATTTCTTGTTAATGATTAAGTTAATTTTCAGCACTAAGATAAAAACGACCTTACGATTTAATGCCCGTTTCCTCTCGGAATAAGACGGTCGTTATATCGAGAATTGACTGTATTTAGATTTAAATGTATAGTTAAATATTTTGTAATCATACGAACGATTCCTTAATATGTGCCCTCGATCGTTCCATTCATCAATATTGGTTCTGGGGATAGAACGTTCTTCTTCCAACGAGGTGAAACGGGTTCGAATCACAGTGATGCCAGAATGATACGAATTCCGCATCCGGCTTGAACCACTCACAGTGCTGACGTAAAAATATCCTTAGTGGTAGACGGAACATGGGTTAGATTGCCATTGCCTCAAGCTAACCATGAGAGGTTTTCGTGGTTTTCCTGTCCATGTAACGCGAATGCAGGTTAGGTCCATCGAAAAGTCCTCTACGAAAGCAAATTTCTCCCAATACTTGATCCAGGGGTTCCCTTGTCTTCTGGATCGAGTTCAAAATTACAAAGCTACGGAGTTGAACGCTAGTTGTTGTAAACCCCAAAAAATTGGGTCGGCTGTTCAGTGACTGTTATGAAAAAAACTGTAGCTACCTGAGTCAGAGTGACAGAGAGGATAGATCGTTCGTCTTTCAATGAGGTGAACCAGGTTCGATTTCCAGCGATGGCTGGTCGATATGAATTGAACATTAGCAGTCGTAAACCCAAAACATTGGATCAACTGCTCAACAATGGTTATAAAATTGTGTCTACCTTTCATATTTTAAATGTTAGAAATCAAAATCTGTCGAAAAACTACGTCAGAGAAAATACGTTTTGGGATCTGATTTCGTAACTTCAAAAAACGTTATGAACGTTTTGAGCATTAGTGTTCGTAAACCTAAAAATTGGGTCGGCTGTACAATGACGGTTATAAAATGAAAAAATAAAATTCATCATTAATTATTCACTTTATTATCTGACATCCCCTTTATTTAAATTGACTTGAGTCCTACGTTTAGCGGCACTTATGTCAATCAGTAGCCTTGCGATGCAAATAATTTCATTTATTTCGATTAGAATAAATCTCACGTCATTTAATCGCAAAATCCCTCTTTTAAACGTAATCTCTCATTTTTCCTCAAATTAATAACATTATTCTCTTATGCGCGGACTTAAACGCTTTCGGAAGCTCCTTCATTTCAATATTGCCGAGTCCTACTCTTTTCAAAAAGGTACTTTTCTAATCCAATTTTTATGACCACCGTTTCACTTTCTTATTTCACGCCCGGGTATTAAGATTCTGAAGCAGGGGAAAGCTAAGCTCTTAATGTTACACCCGACGACCATTCAGAAAGTGTTCTTGTTTTCGAATTCTTTTGTTTCTCATCTGCCCTTCCCTGCCGCCTTCACTCAATCCGACATACCATGAATGTAATTAATGAGTATACGCAACACGAATGGGATTGTGGCCTATTGATTGGTCAAAGAAATAAAAAAAAAATAATAAAATAAAATAGAGAGGGTAAATCGACTTGAGTGCCCTCTAGCGCACGTGAAGATGGGCCTCGTGTTGTCTAAATGACTATTCAGTCATCCTCGTCCCTGCCTCTGACGATCCCTCAATCTGCTCTCCATCCTCCCATGGAAGTGAGCGTCCCATCTCCATGACACACCACGTGTTCTTTTTGCTCTTCTGCATCCTGAGAGCGGCTCTCGCTAACTCCTTCGATTCGCTGGAATTCAAAGGTAAATATCCAATCGAAACATTTCCTTTTTCAATGATTTCTTTTTCCAACTTTATTAATGGATTTAGGAGTCAAGTTGGCGAAGAAAATAAAGTAAAGAAGTGAACGAATTTAAAAAGTCCAAACAGGTGTGTTCTTTTTTTTTCTTTTTCTTTTCTTGTCTTTTTTTTCCTTTTTTGAGGAGGAGGAGGAGAGATCATTTTTTTGTTGAGATAAAGATTTTAGAAATAATAATGATTTAACTTCCAATAAACGGAAGTCACGAGGAAGTCATTTCGACTGCTTTTTAATTTAAATTGGAAAAACAATAATGGCACAATTTCTTAGAATTTTGTGACGTTTTGCATAACATATAATTTTTTTATTGTTAATATTTACTAATAACATGTTATATAACTGTAAATAACATTAAAAAATATTAAAAATTAATTTTGACCAAATTTCTCAACACATTAGTTATTCTTTCACAATCCAGCCATTTTGTCTGCTCTTGGGCAATATAGGTATATACTAAGTTTCAGTCTTTCTTGTGTTAAAGGTATTTAATGTTACTTTAAATTGTTAGTTCGCGATCGACCGCCATCAAATTACTGAATTAATTTGTTTGTGTATTAATTAGCAATTATAAATTACATGACATTTTAATGAATACTTTAAGCAAACACTGTAGCAAAATTATAAACAGCTTTTAAATAGGTAATTTTCACTTCAACTAATAACTACAATGAAAATCAAACAGATAAGTTTATTCTTTGCAATGTTCACGTCAGAATCCCCTTCATTCAAATGGATTTCTCTAGAACAATATATTATCTAACATTCTGAATGTTTACTAACCACTTTATTTAATGGCCTTACATGATTAATTGTGTCAGCAATGGGATTTGGCATGGTGTGGTAGCGTTCGTTTCTTTAACTGTAATAAGAACCCCAGAGTGCAAAGATTTAAAGCATTGCATCTAAATTTCCCTATTGAGTTGTATTTAAAAAACTGTATATGTTAGATAAGTTTTAATTTAAATCTTTACATAAGCGATAATTTTGAATTCAATTATTTTTCAGACTGCTTAGAGATTATAGTAGGTAAAGTCAATTCGTTAAAAACAAACTAATCCAGCAAGTGCTTTATGGATTAGCCAGTAAGTTAAGTCAGATTTCCGGAGAATATAATGCATTTAAAAATTTACAGTATCATTGCCATGGTTAAATGCTACTATGCGATATTTGTTAGAAAAGAGATTAAAGGCTGCATTTATTTTTTCCTGTTTTTAATTAAGCAATAAGAAAATGCAAATTGGCATGCACTTGAAGTAAAATAAATACTTAAAGCATTGCAGATAAAGGCAACTGTGCTTAGGCTCAGAGTTTGTATTCCTTAATGGAAAATTAAAAACAAAGCAGCTAGTCTTAGTAAAGCGGCTAATATGCGAAATAAGTTTTCGAAACTCCAATCTTGGTCATATCTTTATAAGAATCGCTTTATCTCCAATACTTAGCACTAACGTAGAAAAATCATACATGTGTACACACACACACAATATATATATATATATATATATATATATATAAACTCATAATATTACTTAAAAATATAGAGGAAACATGTAAAATAATGCAAATTAATGAAAATAGAAGAAAAAAATATGACAAAAAGGCCGAATAAAAGTAAGGAAAAGATATATCTGCATCAGCTCACACGATTATATCTTTCAGGAAAAATCAGTTTTTTTTTTAATTTCTTCTTCTCTTTTCTTTATTATTTTCCATGTTTTCTCTATATTTTTAACTTATTTCATGAGTTCCATAAACTTGCAATTTATGCATAGTAAATAAAATATATATATATTTATTTAAACCATTTGTGCTGATCCTTACGTGAAGAATCCTTACGTAATCTTGAATGCAATTATAACCCCACCACCTGCTTTTTTTCTTTCTACGAGTGTTTTCGAGACTATCCCATCTCTCATGTTGTCACTTTTTTCACGTTTTTTTCTACAATGTTCATTTGAAGGAAGTTAAAGAGTTATTGTACTTTATAAAAGCTAAAGAGAAAAAATTTGATGTATAAACCATTGTAGCAAAACAGGAGATTCTAGAGAAATTTCTTTCTCAATTTGTAAAAAAAAAAAATCATTACAAATGATATTCTTCTGTAATTTTCTCTTACAATTTTTCAATTTATTTTCTGAATATTCCAGATTACAGTTATCTTACTCTTTCTGCAAATAATAAAAATATTTAGATACAATTTTGATCAAACGCTGATTAAGGTGAGAACTTCTCGGATCTTTCTCGATATTGTTTGGATGATTCCATGTAAGAGCCTCCCTCTTTCTAACATACTGCTTGTATAGAAAGTTATAGACAAATATTTTTATTGTTTGAGAAAAACAAAAGTGATGCTGAGAGCTGAGATATCTAAAAAGAAATTTAAAAAATTGATCCTCTTTAATGGTTTATTTGATTTATATGGCTTATTTTACTATTAGTTAACTCTCCCTATATCTCGCTCAAATTTTCAATAAAATACTTTTTATTTATCCATTTAAGTTCAAATACATTCTTTTAAACGTGTAGTGGATGATACTTGATTTTAACACAGTTTTTTTTAATAATAATTCATTGATTAAATAGGGATGAGCGAAAAACGAAATGGAATTTTCAGATGGGTTAAGCGTTTTAACTTTACTACAAGCGATTCAGTTTTTACATATTTTAAAGATAACATAAGTGATAATTTCTAACTTATATTTCATAACTATTTGGAAAAAAATAGTTTATTGAGCACATATAAGTATTTAATTATTTTTTAGTCACTGTGTGAGATAAATTTAACTGAGAACATTACATGGTTTCACGTGTGGTCCACGTCACCAAATGTATACTTTTGTGGTAGTCTGATACCACGCGCTTTTTTTTTCAATCCTTACTATTAGTTCACACTCTTCCTATATCTTTATATATAAGAAGAGAGTGGAATGATAACACATAGCCAATCACAGAAGACTTCTGGTTAGTTACGCACAAAACAGCCAATCAAAATTGAGAACGCATGAGTGTTTGAAAGGTGATAATTTTTAATAATGCTGTCAAAAAATACAAAATACAAACTGACCTCAAATAAAACGCAGAGGATAAATAAGAATAATTAAGAAAACTCTACTATTACGTTTATTAAAAGGAAGATTTTCAACAACAAAATTATAACATCGCCTTTCCAAAAGAAAAAAAAATAAATCTCACACGTTACGTAAAGCTATAAAAAGACCAAACGATTATTTATACGAGCGATTATATATGATTATTATCAACGAAACTTTATGCAAACGATTGTTCATGACGTCATTAGATAAAAGTTTCATTAACGCAATATTATCCAGTGTTTATTAATAATTTTGAGTGGCAATGTAAAAAGATAGTTGTTCTAAAGTTTTATAATAAAATGTTTGTTTTGATAGAACGCAGTTATTTATTTTAGAATTCCANATATTATAAAACTTTATAAAATACAGTTTCATAGGGAAGAAAAAATTTTAAATATTTAATAAAAAGTAACTAAAATAAAAATCTTCTTTGTTGATCTAAGTAGGAATTAACTTTAAACTTTTTTTTATATATTACTTGTTTAAAGTAATAAGAGAAATTATCCCCTAAATTACTTTGTACATGTAACAGATTTAGCACTTCTCGCCTTTCTATCCTCGCATTTACAAAATATCAAAACAAAACTTTTTGGTTGTTCTACTTAACCCCTTGAAGAACCCACTGTCGAAGTTAGAGACGCTTTTCTCGGTAAATGCATTTTATTTAGGATTACTGTCAATTAGGCTAATTGTCCCAATAATTATAAAATATTGAAATGAACATTTTTTATTTTTTATTTATTTTGAATATTTATCTTGATATCTTTCCTTAGCTTTAAATTTATATTGATTTCTAACCCAGTAAAAACATGTTTTCTAGCAGTACTGCCACTTGGAGTAATATTCCCGATAATAACGAAATATCGAAAGAATTTCAGATTTTCTATTAATTGCATAAAAAACTGATGTTCTATTTTAATTAGTAATTAGTAGAATTAGTAAGTGAGGGCTGTTATATAAAAAGAGGTAAGAATCAGTGATGAAAAGATTATTTTTTGCACCATTATTTAAAAGCCATTCTGCTGTTCTAATTCTATTTATTATAATTCTTATTATATTTTTTCTTATTATGTTTTAGTTATATTTTTTCTGATTCCTTTTATTTGTTAGAAAAAATTAATTTAACCAGAAAACTGAAGCAAAAAATTTAGGGTCTGTAGTCATCACTAAGTCTTCATTAAATTTATTGGTACTTATTTGCTTCAATGGGTTGAAATAAACGTGCTAACAAAGTACTTGTATTAGTACAGTGCGAAAAAAAATCAGCCTGAATAACTTTATTTATTCTTCGGTTTTTCACGCACTGAAAAAAATGGAAGTACGCGCAAAAAATTTTCTATTTGTTATAAAAACTCTTGAAATGGCGAAGTACGCCAAAAAGTGAAATTAACATTAAGACGTCTAAATATTGAATCGATTTCCTGACCATCCTAATAAGACCATATTTCCCAGATAGTGGGCAACTTCTCATCTTTTGAGGGCCGGAAATCAATATTCATTTAAAAAATGTATGCTTATTCAGAGAAAGTATGTTTTGTGTGTGATTTCGTAATTTCAAATATTGACTGCACTTATTAATTAGCATACTTGAAGTCCCCACTTAAACAAATTATATTGATATATTTAAGATTGTCAATATTAATATTTTTAATTAAAGAAATTAAAATTATGAATAACTGTTTCTTTTAGATTGAAATAACTAATTTTGAAAAAAATATTAAATTATTATAATTAATAATTATAAATAATTATAAGTTAAAACTTATAATTATTATAGTTTATAAAATATAGTTTTAAGTGTAGCGTATGTGGAGCATTTTACCTTTAGCGCAAAAAGCAAGTGTTTTGTCCTGTAATTCAGAACCAAGACTTATTAAAATGCTAAATATAATATTTTTTACTTATTTTGGGATAAGTAATTAATACGAAAAATAAAAATAAAAAAATAAATAAAATATGTAGATTAAAAATTCTGCGCCAAAGGGTTAATGAATCATCATAGGTTTAAATAATATAATTATCTTTTTTGATTATCTATCTCATTTTGATTTCATTTATTTATTCCTTATGATTACAGTACAACCTAAATTTCATTCTTCAATATTTTCTTCGATAATTTAAAATACTAAGAGGTCTTGTTTTGAAAAAACTGATGCAATAATTTATTTTTTTTCAGAAGCAAATCTACCAAATTCTACCAAAGTTTAAGTTATTCACTTAAAATATATGTACTATAAAAAAAATCTGTTTGCTTGTACCCTTACCTTTATTTAAATAATTTAAAATTTGAATCAAATTTGTTTGGCAAACAGTTGGAAAAAGTTCTCTTATGATTTTACTTCCTTAATGCAGGGGTCTGTTTAGAAGAAATTTGGGTCCGTTAACGGACCCTTCACAAAATATCTTTTCATAAAAACGGACTTGATGACCTAAAAAATCTCATAAAAACGGACCCTTCACAAAATGATTTTTCTTTTAATCGGACCCTTCACAAATTTGTTTATCTTCATTATTATTTTGTTAATCGAATAAACCCTTTCCAGGGCAGAAAACAAGAAAGATGGATGTAAACGAATTAAGTTTTGTCTTCGGCAGACGATTCTTCCATTATTCGTCCGAAATTAATATTCTGCGTTCAGCAGTATAAGCTAAATACCAAATATTTGTATGTTGCATCTCTAATTTAGAAGCAGCAATTGTTGTTTATTTTTTAAAATTTAATTTTTTTAATTACAATTTTACAGTGTTGAGCATAATCTTGTATGTCTATACAATTTAAAAACTCCTTGAAAAAACTTTTTTTTTTTGCAATAATGGACCCTATTTGCACAAATTCATAAAAGCGGACCCTGGTTGAAAGAATGCGAATAATTTTTTCACAATTTCACGAAAAACGGACCTTTCACAAAATGTCTGGACAGACCCTTGCTTAATGATACTATTAAGATCTATTTGTGAAGAATGTAAATACGTTTGCTCAGTAATTATTTTTAAATTAAATATATATTGTTATAACAAATTGGGCAACCGTAAATTAATATTTTTGCTTTTTTGATATATTAATCAAATTATAAGCACGCATCAATTTATGCATGATGTTGATCGTTAAGTTCGAAATCAATAAATGAAACTCCTTAACGGTGACTTAAACTCTGGGGAAAGACCATTAGACAATGCCAACCTTCATCTATCAGAAGGTAGCCCAAGATTGAATCAAGTTAGCATGTCTTATATACTAGTGAATTGATCCTTAATAATCTTAGTGGCAGTTTCGCCACAAAACCAACACATTAATGAAATTGTAAAGCAATAAATAAATTTAGGAAGTCAATTTAAGCTATTGTAAAATATATCGAAGTAAGGTAATAGAGAAATACGTTGAAATAAGGGAAGAACTT
Organism: Parasteatoda tepidariorum; assembly: GCF_043381705.1. Lineage (NCBI taxonomy): Eukaryota > Metazoa > Arthropoda > Arachnida > Araneae > Theridiidae > Parasteatoda > Parasteatoda tepidariorum. Next base: position 12,192,720 of record NC_092211.1, read on the forward strand.
TTTTTATTTTTAAACTCTTAATTTAGATAGAAATTCAGCTCAACATAGTAATAGCAGAGTAAAATAGGAAAATTAAGTATTACATTTAGAATACAAAAATATTTCAACGAGAAACAAAATCCTTTTCACTTCTATTAATTTTATACTGATGACAAACAGTAGAATATGAAAATTAATGTGAGAAATCTGAATCCTATTATGTAATTTTCCTGCAAATAAAAATGTACCGCCTGCAATGGAAAACTGCGACATCATCAGGTTTTTATATGCAGTTAGAAAATTGATGCGGGTTTTATTTGATGCTAGGGGGCTAAGCTTCCTGTTCTCTACCGCTCACCAGCCCCCATTCACAATAATTGTTTTTTCTTTACACACAAAAAAAAAATTTTTTCTTTGCAAAGGATGAAATTATTTTATATGTACTAAAAATAATTGTGTCTGCTTACGCTTTTGCCTGCACTTCTCATTTCAAATATTAATATCTAATAATATTATAAATATTTTGATCAATTGGTGATCAGAAGTAATTTTTCTAAGTAATCATTTTTTAAAATAAGATTTATATTGTTATAACTTTATATTGTTATAACAAGTTTGGTGAGTGAAGAACTATAATTTAATATTTTAGCTTACCAAACGGGTGAATATATTAAATACTGTTTTTGCTAGCATCACATTGTGCATGAAGCTGATCCTTAATTCTAAATCATTTAACGAATCTCTATAACTGGAATTTATAGCAATATTAATGTTATTTGCTAAAAATAATAATTGTAATTTGCTAAAAATAATAAGATTAGACACTTTTTTCAATAACTATCCTCAAAAAGAGATCAAAATTACATTTTAATAATAATAAATAAAAGAACAATCCCCTTAATTTTAAACTCTTAAATCATTAATAATAGCAGTACTGGAAGATAACTTTAAATTAGAGATGCAAAAATATTTATAGAGAAATAATACCTTTTAGTTTTTATTAATTTTATGCTGATGACAACCAAAATAATATGGAAATGAATAAGGCAAAATTGGATCCTACCACTTGATTTTCCGGNCACCTTGTGCGCCACCTAGGAACCAAATCTATAACCCGACACTCGAAATTTTTGCTCTGTTACAATCGTACCCTGTTACAATTGACCCCACTCTCCCCTACATTTGATTAATTAAAACGATTTATCTAAATGAGAAAGCAATTTTGCTGGTCAACTCTTTCCCAAACGCTATTTTACCACGTTTATATAAACTTGCCTTCGTGTATGTCTGTCCGGGTGGAATTTTGTAATCGATTTTAAACTAACTTCCCGACTAGCTACAAACTTCAAATTTGGCTCATAGTTCAGAATTGGATGACAATGCATGAAAATGAAGGAAAAAAAGACTTACAAAGTGAAATAAAATTAAAATTTAAGAAATTTTTCTGTTATCGGATTAATGTCGATATAGAAGTGGTATGACGCTTTTACTCACACAGTCCAATCCCGTCAAAAATCAATCTTTTTTTTTTTATCACTTTTATTGTTTTCGTATTTACAATAGGTAATAATTTTATAGCTTTTTAATCTAGAACAGTTTCCACTGCTTAGTGCTTATAAATCTTTTTAAGCGGAGTTATGATACTTTGGAAGACTACCAGACTTATGAAGTCTCCCTACTGACAATTTAGTTGACGATTCGCCAAATAATCTTGGCTAAAATTTATGTTTCAATCTATGCATTTTATGATTAATAAACTGAGAGTAAAAGAGAGATTATATTTTTTGCATACAATTGTATAGATGCCTGACTATGTAAGTTTTTAATTTATTAACTGTGTGCCAGAATTAATAGAATGCAAAAAAAATAATTAATTATTGCGATTTGATTATTTTTACATTGATTGTGTAAAGAATTTTAACAAAACTAACAAGAAAAGAACACGAAAAACAAATAGAAAAATTGTGAGCACTAAAAGGCAAAATGATAATTGTCTAATTTTTTTTACCCTTTTTATTACCCTCTTTATTCACCTGAATTAGTATTGAAAACGATCCAGTTGCAATTGTTGATTAGAATTTCTAATTCTTAATTTAAAACAATAAAAACAAAAATATTGTTCGAAGGATGAAATTCTCTTTTATTCACAACTCATATTTATGGGATCTCTCTGGTCCCATATCTCAAAAATAAACTCACCCACTTAATGCATAACAAAATTAAAAGTGAAAAAAAAAGAATTCTACAAAAACTATCAAGCAGCAACTATCTCATAACAAAAACTATCTCATAACACCCATTTTCTCAATGAGTAAAACAAATTTTGATAATTTAGTTCGGCTTATGAATTTTGTCTTTTAATGTAAAGCTTTGGTTTTAGACAACAAGCTATAAGGAAAACGCACTTCAAACTGAGTAAAACAAAACTTGTGAAAAGAATTTTACACAAAAATGAAAAGTTAAAACAAAACTAGATATTTGAAGTCACCCTACTAAAGTTTTAGTTGACGATTTGCCACATAATTTTAGGTAAAAATATGCTTTAGTCTATACATTTTTTTCATAATAAATAAAGTGTAAATGGGAGAATCTATTTTTTAAATAATATTTTATAGGAGCAGCGATAGCTAAGGGGATGGAGCGTTTGTCTTCCCATGAGGTAAACCGGGTTCGAATCCATAAATGGCTGGTCGATACGAATCCGCATCCGGCTTGCACCGACCACAGTGCTGACGTAAAATATCCTCAGTGGTGAACGGATCATGAGTTAAATTTAAATTCCCTTTGCCGTCAGGCTAACTCAAGATGTTCTCGTGGTTTTCCTCTCCAGGTAACGCAAATGCATGTTAGTTCCATCAAAAAGTCGTCCACATAGGCAAATTTCCTACAATATTTGATCCAGGAGTTCCCTTGTCTTCCGGAATGGGTTCAAAATTACGAAAGGTACGGAGATGAACATTAGTAGTCGTGAACCCGAAAATTGGGTCGACTGTTCAACGACGGTTATAAAGTAAAATACAATCGTATAGATGCCTAAATATCTAAGTTTCTTATTTAACAAACTGTGCTCCATAATCAATAGAATGTAAATAAAAACAAGAATTTCAATAAATAAGTTCTGTTTATGAATTTTGTCCTTTAATGTAAAGCTCCGATTTTAGACAACGAGCTATTAGAAAAATATACTTCGAAATGAGTAAAACAAAATTTGTGAAAAAACTTTTTTCCAAAAATTAAAACAAAAAAAACTCCAATTTAAACAGACGGAATAAAATAACTAAAGAATTAAATTTAGTTTTTTCACAGATAAAATTTTAAATATAATTTGTTAAGCTTTAGTCCTTAATTCAGACTGAGAAATAATTTTCTACTAGTCTTAAATATAATTTGTTTAGCTTTAGTCTTCAATTCAGATTCAATTTCTAAATAAAATCTATTCTTTTCGGTGTTGTTGAAAGTTAGTGAAATGTTTTACAAAATCTCCTTCAACATATCTGGTTTATTTCAAGTAGTCTAAGATAAGTTCATAAATCTAAGTTTCGTCAAGCAGTTTTCTAATAGAAGCATTTTATAGCTTTAAATACACACAAGAATGCTCCTTATTTGTCAAACTACGTAAGATTTAGGAAGAAAAAAACTACATTAAGTGTCAGGTATAAGGCTTAAGTCACTGAGATTCTGAATAAAGTTTTAGTTTGAGTAGCTTTAAAAGACTTTTTGAAAAATATTGAACTATACATACTTTTCTAGTATCAACTCAAATGCAATTGAAAAAAAATAAGATTACCAAAAGTTGAATTATGAGCTAAAAGGAAATAAACAAAAATATGTTTATCTTCAAAAGCAAATTTCTCTTTTGAAAAATAATCTTTAAGAAATATACCTAGTACTGTAATTGTAAATGGAGGTAATAAAAATTGCGCAATAAAATATTGCAAAATGTTCCGTATTTATTTAAATATATTATAAAGACCCTGGTTTTTACGAAAAAGTTAAAAAAAATTGTTCTTAAACGTACATTTTTGATAACTTAGTCAAATTTTTCCACACATGAATATTAAAAATAAGTACAATTTTATAGATCATAAAAATTCTTTATAGTGAAACATTACTTCGACAGCAAAAATGTGGCAGAAAATAGAAAACCTTTTCAGACGTTACCCGAGATTTAAACAATAGAGAAAAAAGAACGCTTATTAATAGATTATTAAGCAATGCTAAAAGAAATTAATTCTTTCCAATTTATGAAGCAGTTTAGATTCAGAGCAGAAGATTCAAAATTCAACTTACCCCGTTCCTAATGAACCCCTCAGATTGGATATTCTCATTTTAGAAGAACTACTTGATGTTTAAGAACTATTTAAGTAGATCTTGTGTTCCTCAATATGGGGATTCCAATTCAGTTGTTACACGATTCTTTCGTTCCATTACATATTCTATCTTCACAAAGATGAGGGTTATTTCAAATTTGGTTCTAATTTTTTACTATAAGCGTTTGTGTATGGAAAAATGCCAAGCAAGTAATTAGAAAGTTCGCTTTGAATCAACAGAAACATTCGTTAAGCGCGAAATCATAATATATCAGAACATAACGTAATCAACGAAGACATGCATCTCTGTTCAACATAACTTTACTATGATCTCTCACAAACTAAATCTTATTTTAATTTACGTCACGCCTTGACTGAAATTACATACATTTGCGAGCTTGTGTCATTCATTTAGGCTTATAAGCCTTTGTAAAGTAGAAGGTAGTTTACTTTATTTACGTCACACTAGATCTGAGCAATGGGCTATTGGTGACGAACTGGGAAACATCCCTGAGGATGATCCGAAGACTTGCCTTAGCAATTTCGATCCTCGGCAGTATTCAGAGAAGGGAATCACGAAGGGTTATCAAGGTTTACTGTGGGATTCGAACCAGTGACCTCCACGCTTCGAACAGATTTTAGCGAGCGATATTGACCTGCTTTATGTGTTTAAGCATGCATCGAACAACAAATCAAAAATACTTGCTTAATGAATGTAAGAAACATTCAAACAATCGATATGCAATTTATTCTAAATGTTCGAAAACGTACTTTAAACTGAAGAAATAAACAGGCAAAGAAAAAAAACTCGTTTGCTTCAAAGCACGGATTCATTTTCTCCCTATTCCAGTGGCAGAGTTGGCCAAAAATGTAATCGATTACATTTTTTTATTACAGTAATCAATTACGTGAATCATGATTACAATTTTCCAAAAATTTTGATTACAGCTGTAATCATGATTACAATATTGATTACAGTAATCAATTACTTGTAATCGTGATTAAAAAGTTTGAATACAGCTGTAATCATGATTACATAGTCGATTACAGTAATCAATTACTTGTAATCATGATTCCAAGTAATTGCGATTACAAGTAATCACAACAAAAACGATTACAAGTAATTATGATTACAAGTAATCAAAAAATATGATTACATGTAATTTGATTACATGTAATTTGATTACATGTAATTATGATTACATGTAATCTAATTACACGATTACAAGACTATTGTATTCTTATAAATGATTATATTTTACAGTAGATAGTAGAATGTATTTTATAATGATACATTTTGCACGTATTAACATGTACTGCATTTTGTACGTATTTGTATACGTACAAATGAATGTAACTGAAATGTATGTACATATGATTTTATCTAGTGCATATGTTCAGACATTTTAGTATCACACACATGTACATACACTTATATTGTAGGTATAAAATATATGTACGTATGTATATAGATAATAATTACGTATGTATGTGCAAACAATGTAGGCATGTACATTTATACACAATGAATATATGCATTTTATGCAAATATTTGTGTATGTAAAATGTATATCTATGTTCATGTACGCATGTATATACAAGTACTTGTGTTTGTACGAACATACATACATTGTCTGTACAATGTATGTCCCATGCATGTATGTGCAATTTATTTATGAACAGTACAATATATGTATGCATGTACAATATAGGTATATCTGTAGGATGTACAATATATGTATGTATACATGTACATGATATGCATGTCCAGTGTATTTATGTACATGTACATAATATGTTCATGCTCAATGTAAGTATCCAAATATGCATAATACATTTGTGAACTATTGTACGTACATTGGGCGTATTTATATTTCACATATATTCATACATGCATTCGACATGCATAACGTACGTACATACACACATTTGAGATGCATATATTGTACAGATGTATATACATATAGCGTACAGATGTATATACATATAGCGTACAGATGTATATTCATATAATGTACATATGATGAAATGAACATATAATGTTCATATAATGTACATATGTGTGTACATATACAGTACGTATGTGCATAAATATATTGGGCATAATTCTTTCGTACAAATTTTACATGTGTACATGCATGCTATCCCTATCTATGCATATGGTGCAATGTATATATGTACAATGAATGTATCCACACATGTACAATACACGTATGTTCCATGTATGCATATCCATATGTACTATATATGCACGTACAATACATGAATGTATGTACATACATTGTACATGCGTACATACATTACACGTATACATATGTACATTACATTTATGTCTAAATATGTGTACAATGCAATAAATAAAATGCATGTAAGTTAACTTTTAATGACTCAAGCAAGTTAAATGACAAAATCAAACGATATTTAAATTTAGTTTTCAGCTTTAATTGTTCTATATCATTTTGAAATTCTCTGAATAAAAAATTATTTTCAGGTATTTTCATGAAATGTTTGACAATACAGATTTATTTTTTTTATAACATAATGCATGATTCATAGAAATTTTTTAAATGGTAAGAAAAACGGTAAATTTTATGTGTGGAATTAATATTTAGAAATTCCAAATAAAATTATCGTTTGCTTTCTAAAAAATATGAGGTCGAGTTTCATATACCTTAGAATAATTTTAAAACAAATTTTAATAACTTTACTCATATAAATTTTTTTAATGTATGCACAATGTATGTGTATATTGTAATTACATATATTTAAATGTACGCACGTATTTGTACATTACTTGTAATTATGTACATGTATACGTTGTATGCACATGCATACATTGTGCATATAACTATTTTTTTGTACATCCATGCATTACATGCGCATAAGTATTAACAAAGTATGTAGTTATACAAGTACATACGTAAGTTGTACATAAGTACATACTTTGCGTGCACATATATCGATGTACATATAAATATGCATGTATACATGTACGCATTTTATTTACGCAACTATGTGCATATATTGTACCTTTAAATAACATTTTTACATATTGTACGCAAATACGTACAATTTTATATACAAACGTACATTGTATATACGTGCTATTATCGTAAATTTATACAATATATGCACTTAAGTACATAAAAGCATGCAAACGCATAAACATTATTTTCATATACGTTCATACATACATTGTCTATGTATACAAAGATACAAAACATTGCCTTTTTGTACAAACTAACATACATGCGTACATGTATCATAAATGCATAATTATATGTACTAAGCATATGCGCATTGCATTAAGTATATTACAATATAATTATGAATATTGTACGTACAAACAACGTTTGTGCATACATTGTATGTATAGGAATCGCAAATTGTACGTTCATGCGTGCGTACATTCTATGTACATAAAAATATGTAAACACATGAATACTTACATAAAAAATTTGACTATAGTATACAATCGTAATAACTTGTAATCGTATAGTTTGATTACAAGTAATCACAATTACATGTAATCAAATTACATGTAATCATGATTACATGTAATCATATATTTTGATTACTTGTAATCATAATTACTCGTAATCGTTTTTGTTGTGATTACTTGTAATCGCAATTACTTGGAATCATGATTACAAGTAATTGATTACTGTAATCAAAATTGTAATCATGATTGCAGCTGTAATCAAAATTTTTTGAAAGTTGTAATCACAATTACAAGTAATTGATTACATAGCTGTAATTATCTGCAATCAATTACAGTTGTAATCGATTACTGTAATCAACGACCAACTCTGTCCAGTGGTCTTTCGATTTTTGAGTTTCCGTTCTTCTTATTCGAACCTTGTTCCCTCAACCTTGTTTAGTATTGAGTGGATTTTTGTCTATGAAAATTTGGTAGCTTATAACTTGAAATTGTAAGATAAATTTCTCTATACAATGTATTAATATTCGTTATTTAAAGCAATGAAAGTAGAAAAAGAAAAAAAGAAGCTTTTTAAATTTCTATAAATATCAAAGAATTACGTATACTGAAGAATTACGTATACTTACGTATTCTGAATGACCGAAACCAAGAAGAGATTGTCGACGTTCACCGGTGAATGTCAACAATAGCGTAGTCCTTTTAGTGAATGTCGGAAATATTTGTTATTAATGCAAGTTCATATGTCATATTAACTTACTCTTTGATATTATTATATTTATTCGATATTTCAATATTTGCTGAGGACAGATTAGGAGAAATATCAGTATTCGGAGTACCGGTCACATGCATAATGGGCAGTGGCACTTGATCTTAAAAACATTGATGTAGGGCATACCGAACAAAAGTATACCAGATAGTGGCACTTAACTAGACCTAATACATATTTTGGACATTTACCAACCCTACTACGTGATTGTCAACATTCACAGGTGGAAGTCAACAACCAACAATTTCGGTCATTCACAGTAATATATATGCATTTTAAAGCATTCATTTTTAGATGATCCATTTTCGAATTAAGAAATGTTTTAAAATTGTTAATATGCAATTTACGAGAGGTGTTATTATGGTGCAGATATGAAAAATAAAAGTTTACACAACCGTAATTTTAATCGTTGATATTTTTTTTATTTATTCGATATTCTAATGCAGGGGTTTCCAACTTACACGAGGCCGGGGGCCGCCATTAAAAACCCCAGTCAAATGGTGGGCCGCACCTTTATCAAAATTTTATATATAGGACTTTTTTACGTTTGGAGGAACGTTAACTATTACTGTTAGATTTACTTTCAGATGCGCACCATGCTAAATTATATTAACAAAATACAAGAAAACTAAATGAAAAAGAGCAACATACGCGATTATTTTTGTATTTGAATAAAATATTTTCTTGAATGCAAAGCATGAGAAATAAATTTTTTTGCACCGTTGGTATGTTAAATTTCACAGAAACGAAAAAAATAAGTTTTTTTTAACGAAAGAAAAGTATTTTAAACCCATATAGATTTTTTACGAAAAATGTCAGCAAAAAATCACAACTAATATGTTTTAGTTCGCGGGCCGCAGAAAAGGCTTCGCAGGCCTGATGGGGCTTACGGGCAGTCAGTTGGTAACCGCTGTTCTAATGTCTGCTACGAATAGATTAGGAGAAACATCAGTGTTCGGAGTACCGGGTAAATGCATACAAGGCAGTGGCACTTGACCTTAAAAAAAACATTGATGTAGGACATACCGGGCAACTGCATATATGGGATAGTGGCTGTGAACCTTAAAAAATCAGTGTAGGGTATACCGGACAAATGTATACCTGGAAGTGTCACTGAACCATAAAAAAGCCTTGATGTAGGGTATACCGGGCAGTGGCACTTACCTGGTATATATTTCGGACATTTACCAAATCGACTATGTAATAGTCAACAACCACCAATTTCGATCACTCACAATAACATATATATCTCACGGCGAAGGACCGAAATCGGTGGTTATTGACTTTCACCGGTGAATGTCGACAAACACCAAATACGTCGGTGAAAGATTGAATATTTCATTACATTCTTGTACATTCGGACCCTCACCGGTGTATGTCGACAATCACAGATATGCTTTGGTGAATGTCCGAAATATTTATTACGTTCGATTTGATATGAATTTTTTCGTGGGTATAATTACATTTATTCGATATTTCAACCCTACCAGGGGTTTGTCCAGACATTTTGTGAAAGGTCCGTTTTTCGTGATATTGTGACAAAAAATTACTCACATTCTTTCAACCAGGGTCCACTTTTATGAATTTGTGCAAATAGGGTCTGTTATTGCAGAAACAAAAACTTTTTCAAGGAGTTTTTAAATTGTAAAGACATACAAGATTATGCTCAACACTGTAAAATTATAATTAAAAAAATTAAATTTTAAAAAATAAACAACAATTGCTGCTTCTAAATTAGAGATGCAACATACAAATATTTGGTATTTAGCCTATACTGCTGAACGCAGGAGCTATTTTTCTTGCACATATTGGAAGAATCGTCTGCCGAAGTCAAAACTTAATTCGTTTACATCCATCTTTCTTGTGTTCTGCCCTGGAAAGGGTTTATTCAATTAACAAAATAATAATGAAGATAAACAAATTTGTGAAGGGTCCGATTAAAAGCAAAATCATTTTGTGAAGGATCCGTTTTTAAGTAAAAATATGTTGTGAAGGGTCCGTTTTAAAGTTAAAATATTTTGTGAAGGGTCCGCTTTTATGAAAAGATATTTTGTGAAGAGTCCGTTAACGAACCCAAAATTCTTCTAAACAGACCCCTGCCTACACTGATGTTTTTTAAGGTTAAGTGCCACTGCCTGGTATACATTTGCCCGGTATACCCTACACTGATGTTTTTTTAAGGTTAAGTGCCGTTGCCCGGTATATATTTGCCCGATACTCCAAACACTGATGTTTCTTCTAATCTATCGTCAGTAAGTTTTAAAATATAGAATAAGTATAAATATATCAAATAAATATAATAATATTAACGAATAAATTAATATAAAATTGGATATAACAAATATTTCGGACATTCACCAAAGCGGATATTTGATTGTTGACATTCACCGGTGAGAGTCAGAAATAAGGGTATTTAGCAAATATTTCGGACATACACCAAGTGACTACGTGACTGTCGACATTCACCGGTGAATGTCGACATTCTCCAGATTTCGGTGTTTCACCGTAACAAATACAAAATAAAATTACTCTTGTCAACACGTCAAATTTCAATTATGTAATTGCATTTCTGTGATCTTCAGAGTAGTTCACATGGTTATTTCTTATATGTTTAGCAGTAAATAAATTTGCAACTAATAATAGAATGTTTAAATTCCATCTTTCTCCATTCCTAGTTTTCTACTCATCGTAATTTCAAGTTTCAAAGTTTTTGCACAGCGAAACAAAACGTAACGTAACGTAAAACAAAGAAATTTGTGAAAAAATTATTATTATTGCATTACTATGAGAAGATATTCGAAATAATTATTTTTTAGGTTCCAAACTAAAATTTTCGAGACATGAGTCAAAGTTTCATTGACTGTTGAAGTTTCACTAAAAATTAAAATGAATTTTGATGCACAACCCTACGTTGAATATATTTACATGTTCTTATAATTAATTTTTAACATGTTCGAGTACGAAAATCCCGTAATATTGCTTATTATTGCAATAGTGACACAACTTAGAAAACACACGTTTTGGTCTAAGAAGAGGTGTAAATATGAAAATAAACATTCTGTTCAGCAGCAATACTAGAACAACTCATAATTCAACTTGATGTTGTTGTTGTTGATGTTAATTTACGTCGCACTAGAGCTGCACAATGGGCTATTGGCGACGGTCTGGGAAACATCCCTGAGGATGATCCGAAGACATGCCATCACAATTTTGATCCTCTGCGGTCCCTACGCAGACTGATCCAAGTGGTCACCCACCCGCACACTGACTGCAGCCAATGATGCTTGACTTCGATGATCTGCTGGGAACCGCGTCTTAACGATCAGTCCACTGCGGGACTAATTCAACTTGAAGGTAATCTTCGTTTCAGCAAAATAAAGCATTTCTTATGAATTTTGCTCAGCAATGAAACCTTTAAACCCGCTTATCTAAAAACTTGATTTTTTGAGTTGTGCCGCTATTGCAGCCCATGAGCGATATATTACTGTTTTCCTATTTACGATAAAGTCTTTGTGTTAGATAAAAACTTCAAAATTCATTTTTATATTTTATAAGTACGTAATCCATTAAATACTTTTAATTCGTTTCTAGTTTAAGACTGTAATACAAGTAACAATGGATTCATCAGTTTCCGATTGTTTTTCTATACTAGCATTTTCTCAGGATTTTTTTCTTATATGTTTTTAGGTCACAGTCAATCAGTAAAATCGAAAATTGTACGCTCACCAAGAAAGCTAAACGCATTTTTGATGGCATATCCTTTAAATTATTGCCACGTATGTTTTATAAAACCGTAAAATGAATGTGAATAAATAATACTTTCGAATTTGTACTATTTTTATTCTTATATGATTTTTAACTATGAAAAAGGAAAATACGTAGCTTCCTAAACCTAATTAATTTTTTTTAACCCCTTCCTTCACGCTCCCGTGAAAATGACGGGGTGAGTTTTCGCCCGCTATTTCTCGCTCCCGTGATATTGACGGACTGGAGTGTACAGTAGTAACGCGCCAATAAGAATAAAACTAATTCATTACTTTTTCCCGAAAAACATTTTATTTCTCTTGTTGTTAATTTACGTCGCGCTAGAGCTGCACAATGGGCTATTGGCGTCGGTCTGGGAAACATTCCGGAGGATGATCCGAAGACATGCCATCACAATTTTGATCCTCTGCGGAGGGGATGGCACCCCCGCTTCGGTAGCCCGACGACCTGCGCGCGAAGTCGAGCACTTTACGGTAGCACAGTTTAACGAGGACTAATACCGCACACCCTCGGTCCCTACGCAGACTGATCCAAGTGGTCACCCACCCGCACACTGACCGTAGCCAGTGATGCTTGACTTCGGTGATCTGCTGGGAACCGTGTCTTAACGATCAGTCTACTGCAGGACGTTATTTCTCTATTTCTTTATTTACACATCTGATGGCAGTAACAGGATATTTTTAAGGTAGTTTTGGATAGTTAGTTTATTTTAAACTAGTTGCAGCAATAATCAAATACGTAATACAAATGCAAAAGCCGAGAAAAATGGGCACTTTCATGACCGTTTTCTTGAAAATTAACCGATCGTTAAGTGGTCAATTTAACTTTCCAAATTTGTTTCAGAAATATTGATTACGAATACTTTAAATAAATACAAATCCTTTTACTTTTTTCATGCATTTTCCAAAAATATAAAAAACCTTTTCTTTAATTAATTCTAAGAATTAGTTCCACTGTACCTACTAGAATACTAGCTATTTTTTTAATTATATTTTATTTTATTTAACTTGGGGGATGATCCCCTTGCTCGCTGACTCTCGCCAACCCCGATGGTTGCTTCGCAATAATTTCTATTTAAATGGCATAAAACAGTTGAAATTATTCGACTAAAAATATATGCACAAAAGAGAACACTTGTGCCGCCACTTTCCACGTCCAAATATTTTTTTTACTGTTAAGATCTATTAGTGATAGATCTATTACTGTTAAGATCTATTAGTTTACTGTTAAGATCTATTAGTGAACATAAATCATTTTACCATGTTTATATTAACTTGCCTTCGTGTATGTCTATTCGGTTGGAATTTTGTAATCGACTTTAAACTAACTTCCCTACTAGCTACAGACCTTAAATTTGGCACATAGTTCAGAATTGGATGACAATGCATGAAAATGAAGAGAAAAAAGACATACAAAGTAAAATAAAATTAAAATTAAAGAAACATTAATATTTTCGCGATTGTGTTTTGTTGTCGATTTGATTATTTCAAATTAGAGTCACATATGTCAGTTGAAAAGTTTTATGTACAGTGAGTGGAAAAATTGAGATTTTGGAAGTGAGTATAAAAAAGAATTAAAGAAAAATAATATTTTTAAAAACCACGTTTTTGTAGTGGAGAATAATAATTAAAAAACAAAAATTTGAAAAACGAAAAACGTGGGGGGCATGAAATACACAACAGTACATATACACATTTTCTTACTCATACACATGCACAACCACATACACATATACATCCACATACACATGCATATACACAAACATATTCCACATGCACATCCACATTCAGATACAATTACAGATATACATACGCATATTCTCATGAGCACACATACTGTTACTGTTATGTATTTCAAGCGCCCCACGTTTTTCGTTTTTCAAATTTTTGTTTTTTAATTATTACTCTCCACTACAAAAACGTGGTTTTTAAAAATATTATTTTTTTTTCTTCTAAATAATAATTTTTTGGATATAACATTTAAAATTCGAATTACATTCTTATAACAAATTTGGTGTGTTTACATCTGTCATTTAATATTTTTGCTTACCAAACGGACGGATGTATTTTAGATACAATTTTGGCAATCATCACTTTATAGATGAAGATGAAAGTTAAGTTCTAAATCATTTAAATCTCTTTTATCGTAATTCATTATAGCTTATTAATGTAATTTGAACTAAAAATAAAAATTGGAAAAATGGTTAATAAGATAAGACACCGATTTTTAAATAACATTATCTTAAAATGTAACGTAGAAATAGTTTTTATTATAATAATAATAAAAATTCTCTTAGACTCTTAATTCAGAAAACGAGCAAAATCAAAAACGTAATACAACCAAACAACCAAACCAAAACGTAATACAACCAAACCAAAACGTACTACAACCAAACCAAAACGTAATACAAACGTAGTACAACCAAACTAATATGAAAATTACTCTGGGAAAACTATATCCTACCATGTGATTTTCTGACCAATAAAAATGTACAGATAATGGTGGAAAATTGTGACATCATCATTAGATTTTCATACATAATTAGATAATTGGCGTTGAACAGCTGACCCATTTTTTGAGTTAACGATGGCAATTTTACACCCCATTGCTTGTTAATTTTAACTCATCCCAGATAACGAGGGAACTTCTGGGTCAAGCAGAGGGACAAAGAAATTTTGATTGAACTTACCCGCCTTTGAGTTGTATAAAGAAGAAAACTACGAAAACCTTCCATGGTTAGCAAGATAGCAAGGGGAATCTAACCTATGCTCCGCCTATCATTGAGAATATTTTACATCAAAATTGTGAGCGATGTGATCTGGGATAAAAATTCGTATTGACCAAAAACCGCTGAGATTTAAATCAAGGTCATCTATTGGGCGGCAAATGACCTATAGCCTGAGATTTTGAGTTAAAAGAACTGTAAATGCAATTCAACAAACTAATGTTTAAATAATTTATCATCTATAAACGTCGTTGAGCAGCAGACCCAATTTTATGGGTTTACGACTACAATGTTTAACGCCGTAGCCTTATGATTTTGAACCCAATTCAGAAGGAAACACCTGGATGAAGTATTGGGAAAAATTTGCCTTCATGGAGGAATTTTTGATGGAACTAACCCGCATTTGCGTTACATGGAGAGAAAGACCACGAGAAACCTCCACGATTAGTTTGATGGCAAGGGGACTCTAACCCATGATCCGTCTACCACTGAGGATATTTCACGTCAGCACTGTGATCGGTGCATGCCGGATGCGGAATTCGTATCGACCAGCCAGCGCTGGGATTCGAACCCGGTTCACCTCATTGGAAGGTGAACGCTCTTTCCCCTGAGCCATCGCGGCTCAACAAAGTAGTGCTCGTGCATAATTTATTTCAGAATTGCAGATATCTATTAATCGTACAAAAATTCAGTATTTAAAAAAAAACTAATAATTGCACATCTAATCTTTTTGTGAGTGTCTTGGACGCATGTAACTTTTAAACATTGGAAAAGAATCAAGAACTGATGGAGGCAGATTACCAAAAACAATCCGCTAAGCATTTCTTTTCTACGTATTTCTACATAATTTTGAATTGAAACAACAACAAAAAATAATAATTAATAAATATTGCTGCAAATTTCTGAATACATAACTTATCTAATAATTTAATAATTCATCCCCAATACATAATACGGATTCTCTTAAAAATTCCTTTTCGCATAGCTTTAAAAACACGTAACTACAGTGATAACGAGTTTAAACTAAAATTTTCAACTAAGAAAAAAAAATAAACTGGTTTTCTGAGTTGTTGAAAAGAAATGCAGCTACTTTCACTTATGAAAAAGATATTATAATATANAATATTTTCGCGATGTGTTTTGTCGTCGATTCGATTATTTCAAATTAGTGTCACATGTCAGTTGAAAAGTTTTATGTACAGTGAGTGGAAAAATTGAGATTTTGGAAGTGAGTATAAAAAAAAAATTTTAAAAAAATAATATTTTTAAAAACCACGTTTTTGTAGTGGAGAATAATAATTAAAAAAACAAAAATTTGAAAAACGAAAAACGTGGGGGCATGAAATGCATAACAGTACATATACACATACATATACACATTTTCTTACTCATACACATGCACAACCACATACACATATACATCCACATACACATGCATATGCACAAACATATTTCACATGCACATCCTCATTCAGATACAATTACAAATATACATACACATATTCTCATGAGCACACATACAAACACTAATATAACATTACTGTTATGTATTTCATGCGCCCAACGTTTTTCGTTTTTCAAATTTTTGTTTTTTAATTATAACTCTCCACTACAAAAACGTGGTTTTTAAAAATATAATTTTTTTTCTTCTAAATAATCATTTTTTGGAAATAACATTTGAAATTCGAAATACATTCTTATAAGAAAGGTGGCAAGTTCACAACTGTCATTTAATATTTTTGCTTACCAAACGGACGGATGTATTTTAAATACAATTTTTGCAATCATCACTTCATACATGAAGCTGAAAGTTAGGTTCTAAATCATTTAAATCTCTTTTATCGTAACTCATAATAGCATATTAATGTAATTTGAACTAAAAATGAAAATTGGAAAAATGGTTAACAAGATAAGACACCGATTTTTAAATAACATTATCTTAAAATGTAACTCAGAAATAGTTTTTAATTATAATAATAATAAAACCAATTCTCTTAGACTCTTAATTCAAAAAGAAAGCAAAATCAAAAACGTAATACAACCAAACCAAAACGTAATACAAACGTAGTACAACCAAATTAATATGAAAATTAATGATGGAAAACTGTATCCTACCATGTGATTTTCTAACCCATAAAAATGTACAGACAACGGTGGAAAATTGTAACATCAACATTATATTTTTATACATAATTAGATAATTGGTGTTGAACAGCCGACCAACTTTTTGAGTTTACGATGGCAATTTTACACCCCATCATTGCCAACTATTGCCTTGTTAATTTTAACTCATCCCAGAAAACGAGGGAACTCCTGGGTCAAGCAGAGGGACAAAGAACTTTTGATTGAACTTACCCGCCTTTGAGTTGTATAAAGAAGAAAACAACGAAAACCTTCCATGGTTAGCAAGATTACAAAAGGATTCTAACCTATGCTCCGCCTATCATTGAGGATATTTTGCATCAAAATTGTGAGCGATGTGATCTGGGAGAAGAATTCGTATTGACCAAAAACCGCTGAGATTTAAATCAAAGTCTCCTATTGGGCGGCAAATGTCCTATAGCCTGAGATTTTGAGTTAAAGGAACTGTAAATGCAATTCAACAAACTAATGTTTAAATAATTTATCATCTATAAACGTCGTTGAACAGCAGACCCAATTTTATGGGTTTACGACTATAATGTTTAATGCCGTAGCCTTATGATTTTGAAGCCAGTTCAGAAGGGAACACCTGGATGAAGTATTGGGAAAAATTTTCCTTCGTGGAGGAATTTTTGATGGAACTAACCCGCATTTGCGTTACATGGAGAGAAAGACCACAAGAACCCCCCATGATTAGTTTGATGACAAGAGGACTCTAACCCATGATCCGTCTACCACTGAGGATATTTCACGTCAGCACTGTGATCGGTGCATGCCGGATGCGGAATTCGTATTGATCAGCCATTGCTGGGATTCAAACCCGGTTCACCTAATTGAAAGGTGAACGCTCTTTCCCCTGAGCCATCGCGGCTCAACAAAGTAGTGCTCGTGCATAATTTATTTCAGAATTGCAGATATCTATTAATCGTACAAAAATTCAGTATTTAAAAAAAAACTAATAATTGCACATCTAATCTTTTTGTGAGTGTCTTGGACGCATGTAACTTTTAAACATTGGAAAAGAATCAAGAACTGATGGAGGCAGATTACCAAAAACAATCCGCTAAGCATTTCTTTTCTACGTATTTCTACATAATTTTGAATTGAAACAACAACAAAAATAATAATCAATAAATATTGCTGCAAGTTTCTGAATACATAACTTATCTAATAATTTAATAATTCATCCCCAATACATAATACGGATTCTCTTAAAAATTCCTTTTCGCATAGCTTTAAAAACACGTAACTACAGTGATAACGAGTTTAAACTAAAATTTTCAACTAAGAAAAAAAAATAAACTGGTTTTCTGAGTTGTTGAAAAGAAATGCAGCTACTTTCACTTATGAAAAAGATATTATAATATAAATTGATCAAACCATGTAGAAATAAGAAAAAAGCTGCTAAACGGGGATGATAACGGAGGAGTTGTTTACCGGATGCAGCGGTAATAGTTTCTTTTTTCTCGGCCATCATTTTCATCCCTGTTTCTTCCTATTAGGAAAACGGAACTCATCGTTGTTTCAGCCCATTATTTAACTAACTAGAAAGCCTTTTGGAGAAGTGGCCAGTTATCCTTCTTTATTCTACGGGGAAAACACTCGAGACTGAGAGATGCGGCCCATAAGGGTTATGGCCTCTGTCAGGGAATAAAATACTTCCTTCCATCAAAGAATGTTCGAAAATTAGCCGCTTAAGAAAACTCCACTAACTAAGGATTATATTCGGTTGACAAGAAAGTAATATCGTCGGTTTTTTAGTTTGAAATAAAACTTTTTCCACAAAAAAATTAATGACTTCGTTTTAATGGCTCAAAACCTGATCAAAATACGAAATTTTTAAAAAAGTTGAAGCAATTCGAGAAATCAATTTTTAAATATATAACCTAAACATTTGCCAACTCAATAACAATATCCGATTGATTGCTCTCAAATTCAGAATTTTGCCCCGTCTCCAAATTTAAATTTTAATAGTTGTCTGATTTTTTTCAATTATTTCTATTAGTTCACCCTCTCCCTATATCTTGTTCAAATTTTCAATAGTTAATAAAATACTTTTTATTCTTCCAGTCAAGTTCAAATACATATTTTTAAACTTGTAGTATATGACACTTGATGTTAATACAGTTTTTTTTTCAAATATTAATTAATTAATTAAATTTAATATGTTAATTAATTTTAGTTTTGTATAGGAGAAAAAGGTTTAATTATTTAATAAAAAGTAACCAAAATAAAATTTTTATTTGTTGACCTAAGCCGTAATTGACGTTAATTTTTTTTTATACATCAATTGTTTATCTTACTCACTGTTCGCTTTGCATTAATGTAAAAACTATCGTAAGGTTTATATCAATTTGAACAATTGTTTGATATGACTAAAAATCATAGCCAGAAGGCTACACAATAGTTTATTTGCGTCCAGTATCATCAACCCCTGCTCATCGGAGTTTCGTGGTTGCTGAAACTGGAGAGATACGTTGCCTAATATGCTTTACGATAAAAGCAAGTTTATAACAGTCTTTGAACTGCAAACCAAATTTTCGGGTTTACGACTACTAATGTTCTACTCCGTAGCTTCGTAATTTTGAACCCAATCCAGAAGACAAGGGGTATCCTGAATCAAGTATTGGAAGAAATTTTACCTTCCTGGAGAACTTTTTGATGAAACTAACCCGCATTTGCTTTACATCGTGAGGAAAACCATGAACATGGGTCTGTCCAGACATTTTGTGAAAGGTCCGTTTTTCGAGAAATTGTGAAAAAATTACTCACATTCTTTCAACCAGGGTCCGCTTTTATGAATTTGTGCAAATAGGGTCCGTTATTGCAAAAAAAAACTTTTTCAAGGAGTTTTTAAATTGTAAAGACATACAAGATTATGCTCAACACTGTAAAGTTATAATTAAAAAAATTAAATTTTAAAAAATAAACAACAATTGCTGTTTCTAAATTAGAGATGCAGCATACAAATATTTGGTAATTAGCCTATACTGCTGAACGCAGAATATTAATTTCGGACAAATAATGGAAGAATCGTCTGCCGAAAACAAAACTTAATTCGTTTACATCCATTTTTCTTGTTTTCTGCCCTGGAAAGGGTTTATTCGATTAACAAAATAATAATGAAGATATACAAATTTGTGAAGGGTCCGATTAAAAGAAAAATCATTTTGTGAAGGGTCCGTTTTTAAGTCAAAATATTTTGTGAAGGGTTCGTTTTTAAGTTAAAATATTTTGTGAAGGGTCCGTTTTTAAGTTAAAATATTTTGTGAAGGGTCCGTTAACGGACCCAAATTTCTTCTAAACAGACCTCTGATGAACACCTTTCATAGTTAGCCTGACTGCAAAGGGACTCGAACACATGATCCGCTGACTACTGAGGATATTTCACGTCAGCCCTGTAGTCAGTTCAATCCGGATGCGGATTTGTATCGACCAGCCATCGATGTGATTCGAACCCGGTTCACCTCATTGGAAGGCGAACGCTCTATCCCTGAGCCAAGTCCTGGTTTTCAACTCCTTATAATGAAGAGCCCCCAATAACTTCTTCTACATAAACCGGTTAAATGATTGACATTATGAATTATAAAATTTATAAAATAATTTTTAATTACAATTCCCATTTTCATAAAACATTTAAAAATTCTTAATCTCGCATGAAATTCATTTCATTTTTTTTCCTCCAATTGTTGCTTTTCAGTTTTCCCTTGTTTGAAAAGGATAAATGTAAATTACTTGAAAATTAATTCGATTATTCAAACAATACTATAATTATTAACTGCTTAAAAAATTTTTTTAAATGTTAAAATATAAAGAGTTTCTTACATTTCTTCCACTTGAAACCTATTTCTTCGACGATTTTTTAGTGTATTTTCCCACTGTAGAAAAAAAAAGCTTAACTATTCCTGTTTTCTGCTATGAGTGTATTTTTAAAAAAATGAAAGACCTTGCAGATGTCAAAAATAACTAAATAAATAAAGAAAATAAAAAAAAGTCTAATCAGTGGTGCAACAGGACAAAAAGGTGAGAGGTTGTTTTGTCACTTGTATTCTTTCCTCTGCTTAATCTCCAGTTTTTTTTTCGGGAATGAGAAAGCAAAACCTTGTATCTGTCAGCATCATCCATCTCCAGATTTTCCCCTTAAAGGACAACTTGAATCACAAGTTCTGATCTTGTCTTCGATGCTTCAATTCTTAATAGATTTGAGAAAGGGAAATACAGTGATTTAATTTCGAGAGAATAACCCTCAAGTTGTGAATGGATTTACCTTTAATTTTTCGATAAATATTTTTTTTAATCTTCTTTCCTATTTCTATAAACCTTATTGTTAGCTTTTCTATAAAAAACGAATCCTAATCTATTTTATTAGAAGCTAAAAGGAAAAACCAACACCTAAGAGATGAAGTTTTTTGTTAAAAATACAAAGCTTATTAAATTGTCTGCCAAGCAGTTGTAGTATTCCTACAGTTAATTTATTTACGAAATTGTATTAAGGGGGAGGGAGAAAGGTTATAGACAATGCCAACCTTCATGCAAGAAAAGGTATCTCACCATAGAATCTAGTTAACTAGTGAATTGGTCTAACGAAACTAGTAAACTAGTCTAGTTATAAACTAGTGAATTGGAATGGTATTTCTGTAGTGGTAGATACACTATAGTACTGCCCCACCAGAATTGTATGTGTGATAGAATTCTATGAACTGATACCACTAGTTGATTCATTTCTGTTTTGGGAGAAGTCGGGAGAGCTGTATTAAGATCAACGTAATTTTGAGTGTTGATCGTGAGAGCTGTATTAAGTTCACGGTCACGGTTACTCCTGCGTTGCCATTATCAGTCGAGTGTATACAAGCCGATGTTATGCGTGATCGAGACTGAATAGCAATAGCACGAGGAGGTGGATAGTGTCGCAGTCACAAGTAGCAAGTCAACTGTAGACAATCCATCGAAGAAGGCATCCATGCAAAAGTACCTCAACATAGAATCGAGTAAACATTTCTTATATACTAGTGAATTGGATTTGTATCTTTGTAGTGATAGATACACTGCAGTATAATTATCATGTTTTGGAGAAAATACTACTTTTGTTATTTTGATTCAAATTAGTTTTTTAACAGTCGTGTTTATAAATTTCTAGACACTTTTATATTTTTTAGATTGTCTATTTTAACTTAATTTCTTTTTTTACTTTTTATTTTAATATGTTTGAAATTTTTATTAAGTGAAAGATATGATTTTCAAATTCTTTCCCAGGTTGTAATTACACAGACGTTCATATTCAAAATATATTTCTTTAATTCTACTTAACTTAATTATGAAAAAATTTAAACCAGAAAACTGAATTGAAATTCCATTGTAAGTTAAGATAAAAAAAATAAGGTTGAGCATGTGCCTAAATTGGTAACTAATATAAGCATAACATAAATTAAACATAATAAAAAATTTTGAAGGGGATTTGTTTAGAAAATGTGATTTGCAGTTAAAAAAAATTTTACTTTTTCCTCAAAAAATGTATGAATGTAAAAAATTTATGAACTACAGCACATTTTGCTGCCAACACAACAAAACATTTTAATCTAATTTTAATGTTGGTAAGTACTTTATTTACGTCGCACTAGAACTGCACAATGGGTTATTGGCGTCGGTCTAGGAAGCATCCCTGTGGATGATCCGATGTCACAATTTTGATCCTCTGCAGAGGGATGGCTCTCGTGCTCTGGTAGCTCGACGACCTGAGCGCACGAAGTTGAGCCCTTTATAATATAAAACAAAACGAGAACCGATACCACTCACCCTCGATTCACGCAGGCTGATCAAAGCGGGAACTCTCAGATCAAGTATTGGGAGAAATTGTGCCTTAGTGGAGGACTTTTTTAAGAAACTAACGCGCATTTGCGCTACATGGAGAGGAAAATCACAAAAACCTCCCCAACTGAAAGGGGAAATATCCATACATATTTAAGACACTCCCTCAAACAAACTTCATAGTTTGTAAAGTGTATCCTATGAATCTTTAGTACTTGAAAATCCGTTCATTAAATCAAAAGTTAATGAGGGTGGGTTTTTTTCTCACTGTAAAAACATCAACAACATCAAATGTGATTTCGTGAACCACATAAATTATGATTTAATAATATGTTTGAATATTGACAAATGGAAAGAAGAATAACTGTTTCTAGGAAAATGGAAAAAAAAGGAAAAATTTCTGTTTTCGTTAATGATGTTTCACAAGAGATACGCTAATGGTTGAATATTATTTTACAATAATTCTAACGTGAACAAACAAAAAACTTGTTGTTTCAATAAGTTTTTAATAATTAATACATAAAATTTACAAAAATGAAAATACTCAGTCAATAAGTATTCAGAAATATTCGTTAGTATTTCAAAAAAATTTACAACTAAAGGTATAATTATGAGTTTAGAACAGTTATTTGTGCTCTAAACTTACAAATTATAAATTATCTTTATTAATAACATCTCTTTTTTACGATGTTTACCATCATTTATAGTTTCAATTCAATAACATAAAATAAATCTAAAATAAACTAAATAAGAGATTATGAAAACAAGTGTCGATTTTGTCAAGTATGAAATCGAATTTCAAATATTCGACTTTAGATCTTTTAACTTTTTTTATTTACAAATGCATATTTTTTATAATTTTGAATGTTGGTAAACGTTAAATTAGAGCTAAACAAAGTTAACAAGTGTTTGCTAAATATAAGGAGGTTATCAAAATCAACAATCCATAATCACTATATTATTTTCTTTTATTTTCCTTTTAATTACTGTAATTATGAAATTTTATTTCAAAATAATTTAAAGATTTTCAAATAATTCGGCCGATATTGAAGCCGGCATAAATAGGCCTATGCGTTGATATTTAGGATATTTCGTTCGAAGAAGCATAAAGATGGCAGCACTTATTTAAAATTTTTACTCATTAAATGTTTTTTTTTTCTTTTCAAGATTTTCAATTGATTTACTTCTAAATTTTTCTCAATGACTAGGCAATTAATATTTTATTTGGATTTGGTTATTCTAACTGTAACTTCATCTTTATTTACTTTTCTTATATGCGGGCGTTTCATTATTAAGTCTTACTCAGTGTACTTTTTAATTGTGTTTGTTTGTCATTCATTTTTCATTGCATTTACATTTAAATTTTTCGATTGCTTTTTTGTATTTGTTTATCCTTTTTGGGGCATCGGGGCACAGTCAGTTTTTGGTATTACCGCTGACGACCTAAATGCTCCTGTGTGTTGGCAGTCGGTGCGTCCCCTGATGAAATGCTGTTTTGCTAACACACGTATCTTAAAATATTCTTCGTTTTCTGCTAGAATTGTATTTCTGACTTTCTAAATTATATATACTTATTCACTTCACACTGTTAAAATTACCGACTTATGTTTAAAATTACCTCATTTAACATTTTGTTTAAAATTACCGAACTACCGCATTTACAACCAAACAACAATATACAACGTGGTAATAAAAACAGTAATATATTTTTAATTTAAAGAGAAAGTCATTCATTAAGCCCATCGATAAAAATTATCTCGTTTTCTGGTGTTCCCTTAGACCTAGAAACCCAGAAAATTTGACCATATTTTTTTTCTCAGTGCATTGTTACAATCGTTTTAAGTATTAAAGCTCAATTTTATCCTTAGTTTTAAGTTTTTGAATAAGTATTTATGTAACGAATAATTTAATGGATTCACATAATATTTAAGGATCCAGTTAAGTTTAAGTCCACGTGTCCAGTTCCAGTTTAAGGATCAAGCTTGCTAGTGGTTTTTAGGGGAAAGCCAATCGAAGAAAAGCAGAAATACTAACTGCTTTTTCTTCATTTTATACACCTGCATACCATTCCCGATTCATATTCCGAAAATGGAACCGTTTTTACCCACTGGCAAAATGGGTCTTGTTTTGGATTTAATGGCGTGCACACTTTATTTGGACGCCTTCACACTTTTCAATTGTGTTCAAGAGTAATAGTAAACAGTACGCATGCGTCGTAATTGCATGCGTTGCTATGGCGACGCTGCTGTTTGATAACTTTTTCAGAATTCTTTTTTCTTTTTATTTTCACCAGCAGTCATTCTTAATGCGTTTACATAATAATAATTCAAAGCATTTTTATATTCTTTTTATTATTACCTTATAATTACTGTCTTGACGGTGATTTCAATATAAATATGAATGCTAAAGAAGGAAAAGTATTTTGCATGTCTTGAAACACGTACATAGGCAGAATTTGAAAACCAATCCGACGACAAATATTAATTAAGACAGTTTTAACAACCCATGATTTGAAATGCTGTGGTGTTTATCGAAGTCAAACCAGAAAAAAAGCATCTGACCAATGGGTACTCAGTGATTGTAATATAGCAATCACAATTTTTTTTAATATTTATACTGTGCTATTCAATTTGTTTTGGGTTCATGACCTGTTAATATTTATTAATTACAGTTAACCCTTATGAATGGTAATATTATTCGTAAATTTAAACACAAATCACAATAATAAAACTTCCTAGAATATTAAGCCTGTTTCCTTTTGTTTTTAAATTTGTATTTAAGAAATGATACATTCAAAAAATGTACCCAAATGTTTTCTTTTATCATTTTTAGTGCATCAAAATTTATCTCGTTCTGTAATTTTGTCTCTCAAAGAGAAGAAGTATATTTATTTTTGTGTAAAAATCAATTGCAGAAGTGTTCTTTTGGAGTAGGGCTTCAATTCATGGAGCTGAATTGAATAAGGAACAAAAACTGAATAAGAAGCTTCGATCGATAAGTGCATCGTTTGTTGGCATCCGCCTGTTGCCAGAAACATTTTTTAAACATTTAGAAAGAAACAGATTTTATGTTTATTCTTTGTGATCTTTTCATTACATTTTAATGACATTTTCAGTGATTCTTTTCAATCAGTCAAAAGGCACGTATTCGAATCTTCTGTCTGAAACATTCCTAAAATATTTTTTTTTTGATCAACAAACGCGTTAAGTGAGGAATACTGTACTACTGATGAATTTAAATACTGATTAGCTGTACTTAAAAATTAGTTGGTTTGAAAAATGTTTTCAAGAGTCTGTACCATCCTTTTTGAATAACTAATTATTCATCAATTACTAATTATTCATCAGTAATAAATTCTCCTAATATGCTTTAAGGTCAGCAAAAATATTCATCTTTAAATGTTTTGTATCAGTGAATATGTTTTTTACCATATCCTTTTCGACCCGACTTTTGCAGCATATTTAATTTAGAAATATTCATCTATAAATGTTTTGTATTAGTGAAATTGCTTTTTACCATATCCCTTTCGACCCGACTTTTGCAGCATATTTAATTTAGAAATATTCATCCTTAAATGTTTTGTATTAGTGAAATTGCTATTTACCATATCCTTTTCGACCCGACTTTTGCAGCATATTTAATTTAAAAATATTCATCTATAAATGTTTTGTATTTGTGAAATTGCTTTTTACCATATCCTTTTCGACCCGACTTTTGCAGCATATTTAATTTTAAAATATTCATCCTTAAATGTTTTGTATTAGTGAAATTGTTTTTTACCATATCCTTTTCGACCCGACTCTTGCAGCATATTTAATTTAAAAATATTCATCCTTAAATGTTTCGTATTAGTGTAATTGTTTTTTACCACATCCCTTTCGACCCGACTCTTGCAGCATATTTAATTTAAAAATATTCATCCTTAAATGTTTTGTATTAGTGAAATTGTTTTTTACCATATCCCTTTCGACCCGACTTTTGCAGCATATTTAATTTAAAAATATTCATCTTTAAATATTTTGTATTAGTGAATTTCTTTTAACCATATACTTTTCTACCCAAATTTTGCAGCATTAACATTTAAATATAAAAAGAATTTATGTTAATGCTGACGTATTAAAACAACCCAATAAAACAAACACTTTTCCCGGAAATTTCCTGGGACAGTATGTCCCAATCGTCTTCAATATTTTCAAAATGTCTATATATTGCATGAAAATAAATTACGAAAATAACATAAATGCATCGTATTATTTATTCTTACCAGAAGTTATAGAAACCAGAAGTTGCCATTCTAAAATAATCAAAGCAAAAACTAAAATTATGCCTTTAATATTTTTAACTAATTAGATATATTGTCCCGCTGATAAGTACGATAGGGACAATATATCCCACGAAACAAAATGTGTCAAAAATTCTGAAATCTAATACTAAATAGATGCAATCATTGCTAAATAATAACAAACATAACTATTTTACACAAATTATGGCAAAACTATAATTGTACTTACCTCAAAATTCAGAAAATACGTCAATTAAAACGAGATAGACTGGCATGCTCGTAAACAGATGTCCGCCATTTTGAATATGAGAGTGTTGCCAAGTTCCTTTAGTCATATTTTTATTCCCCAATGCCTAAAGAATCCTGAAAACATTAAAAAAATCATCCAAAATTAGGATCTGTTTATCCATTAGGGAATAAAGTTTAATCTTTCGGACGCATACACCCCATTCAGTAATACTTAACCCCAATGGGAAAATACTTTGGCGATTTCCGAATCGTTGAAAACAAAGTCTAAATTCTAAAAACGTATTGAAGGTTGGTACAATAAGGAATGTGTTTCTTAGAACTCCTGAAAAATTTTATAATAGGAAATTTCAACAGTTGGGGGAAAAAATCTCTGTTCAAAAAATTTCAGGAAGTTTCAATTAGTTCGTGATAGGAAAAATTTAGTAAATCTTACCTTGTAAAGGCGATGAGTACGAAAAATGGCTAAAAATAAGTTCTTTGAAATTTATTAATTTGTGAATGAGTTAAACTAGCATCATTGAAGAAACATACTTTTAAGCAATATAGAAATTTAATGATGCATTTTGACAAAACATTTTTACAAGCAGTGAGGAAGGAAATGAATATAACAGTTCACGATAAAGAAAGTGAATTCTGAAAAACGAAGTGTATTAAAACATAAAATATAACATTAACATTCAGATCTTGAAAAGATACATGCGATGAGAGTCACATGACATGAAAGTTTCAGTTCTCAAAAACTACACTTCCTGGTTGTAAAAATATAGCTTCGGAGATCATTTTATCTAACAGTTCGTCCATTACTCATTTTTGCAAAATAAACTGCAGATGATTCCATTTCTTTTTTTTCTTATTTCAAATATTTATATTATAACATCAGCAATAATTCCTAGGCAACAATTATTCTTATCAGTTCATCATGCCTTATATGACTGATTAAAATCTACAGTCCCTGGCCAAATTATTAGACTCACTATAAGATTCTATGTAAACTCCTAATTATCGGGTGATACTATACAGCTTTATTGTTTTTATGTGACTGAAACCGGTTTGCATTTGTTTACGTTAGTGTATCAACTGGTTAACAATGTAACACGTTGAAAATAAATACAAATAGGAACTATATAAAAAAAAACTCCTGAATAAAAACCCATTACATGTATGTTTAAATATAAAAGTATTGCACATAAATTTGTACAAGACAAGTAATTATTTAAAAACTCCAGTGCGTCTACTAATTTGTTCTAATTATTACATTATCTATATTATATAAAACGCTAATGCGTATGTATCAATAAAACCGATGATATTTCTTTTCTCGCGTTGGCAACAGTTTTCATTTTAATTGATAGGCTTCGGCGCGCAAGAGCACGTATTGAGCATCATATGGCTTATCTATATTACAGTAGAGTCCCGATAATCCGAGCCCCGGTTATCCGAGTTTCCGCTTTAACCGAGCTGTCAAATATTTTAAGGATTTTTTTGTTCTAGTTTATTTTTTATTTTTAAAAATACCGCCAAAAAATTAATCTGAATTTTATCTTCCAAACACTCGGGAAAACAAAATCTAACAACTCTATCCCATGAAATGATCGTTAATATCGTCAATAATGAAAATGAACCTAGCGAAGATGATGAAGACAGTGACGATGAAAATCAACATATAAAAATCTCTCACACAGATGAACTTAAAGCTGTCGAAAATGCTACTGAATACATAGAACAACAAAAAGAGGCGACACCAGCCTTCCTGTTATCCCTAAAAAATGGCGAAACATTGCTGCAGAAAAGCACCAAAGTTATGTAAAACAAAAAACGATTAAGGACTTTTTTT